>NW_021703783.1:87459424-87543287 GCF_005190385.1 Monodon monoceros
CCCCGCCTCCCGCGCCCGGGCAGGCGGGGGCCGCCGCGCGGGGGGCGGCGGGGGGGGCTGGCGGGCGGGCGAGCTCTGGGGTCCGGGGTTCGGGCTGGCCCCGCCGCCGCGTGCCTAAAGCGCAGGGCTCGCTCAGCAGCTGCAGTGACAGTGTGTCTGTGTCATGTCTGTGCAGCCGGGGGGGACCGCGAGCCCGGGCCAAGCTCCGAGCGGAGGCGGGGCCGGCGCCCGCCTCGGCGCCCGCCCCCACCCCGTGACTGCGCGGCCGGCCAATGGCAGGCGCCTCAGCCGCGCGGACCGAGAGGCCGCCCCCGCCTAGGCCACGCCCCCCGGCGAGGCTCCTCCTTTCTACTTCTTCAGCTCGCTCACACGCAGGCAGAAGCAACACCCGGAGCCGGGATTTTGGCCCGGGTCGGGATGAAAGCGGGCAAGCTGGGAGCTCCCCGCCCTTCTCCCCCCACCCCTGCCGCTCCCGGCCGCCTCGGGCTTGGCGAGCCTCGCAGAAAGAGGGGGAAGGGAAGCGGGACGGGTCCGCAGCTGCTGCCGTAGAGACTCTTGCAGGCTCGCAAGGCCATGCAGACTGTCCACTCTTCCTTGTACAAAACAGCCGTCGTGGGAAGTAGGAAGTTTCCCCGCCTCCACTTCTACTCGGGTCGCCGCTTCTCTCGAAGGTGGGCAGAGTATGGGACAGGCTGAGGCTGCCAGAAGACACGTTGAAGGGCTTTGACAGCATCATGTGGGGCTACGTATTCAAGAATCTGGTCCAAGGCTTCTTATTCTTCGGGGAAACTGCATTTTTTGCCCCCCGCGCCCCCAACACACACACCCCAGGCACGCACAGCACGCCCCCTCCCTGTTACGATTTCATTCTTGCTCTTTCCCTCGCGGCACAAGAACCCTGAGCATAATATATCCCATTGAATGGACTTCCAGCCTCCCAATTCTAAAGACGAGGGTGGGGCGCCGAGAGTCCCCTATAGGAAGGGGTGAGTGAAATTGTCCGGGCAAAGGGCGAGGGCGTGTGAGAGTGGCTGGAAGGAGGAGGCCTGGAGAGAAAACCCAGCGGAGGAGAAAGCAAAGGCAGGGAGAGAAAGAGGACGCAGAGGGATGGACAACTCTGGGAGACCGGAGCTCCGGCGCGTAATCCAGCTCCCGGGATTTTGGTCAGCTCGGTCCCAGGGCTTCTGGGGTCCCCTTCCCCCCGGGTCCCCACCTCTCCCCAGCCGGGCGGGCCGCCGGCTTTCTTAGCCCTTGGACTCCGAGGAGGCAGCGGGAAGCCCACCCTAGTGCTTGGAAGCAGCAGGGGAAGGATGCAAAAAGAGATAAAGTGCAAGGGTGGGGAAGCGAGGGGGTGCGTAAGAAAAGGACGCCGAGCTCGGGCTACCGCGCTGACATAAGTGCTTCGGAGGTTCGTCCCTCGCTCCTCTCCGGACCTGGCTCCTGCCTAAATAACCCGGCTCACGGCCTTTAGCTTGACCCAGCCGGGACCCTTCCCCCATCCGCTGTCTTCCAGCCCCTTTAAGCACCGACTCCCCAACCCACCCACCCCACACCCCCCAACTACCCCACCACCACCACCATCCGCTCTTCCCCGGCTCTGGAGCGCTGTTTACCTAATCTCAGTGGCACACCGAGCCGAGGAGAACGCCAAAAGAAGGTAGCGTTTGCACAACAGCGTCCCCGGCGAAGAAGTAAAAAACGTTTGCATTGGAGCTTCGGGATAAGTTAACTGCGAAGCTGGGGTCCTGCTGTCCTATCTCTGCGGGGATGAGGCTTACCCTGCACGTTTGCAAGGACAGGAGATCTTATCTGGTTTTGATGCCATTACCGTGTCGGAGAAGAACGTTATATGATAAAATATTATCTAATATCCTAGAGACCATTAAAGTGTCAAAGTTTAATGCCAAGCCTTTTAGCTCCAAAGCTGCTCCTTTCTTCCTGTGACGTGCAGCTCTGTTCTAGAACGCGCTGAAAACAAGGGGATCATTTTTATTTTTTGCGGCCGACTGTCCTTGCTTCCAACTCTATTCCTCCTCCCCTACTCCAACCCCTGCCCCGGAACTGGGTAAAGTTAAGGCAAGAATTTGGGCTTCCTTTTTATTCATTGCTTTGCTTCACTTCATTAGTGGTGTAAAATACATTATTACAATACATTTGCATATTAATAAGGCTAATGTGACTGAAGAAGGACAGACCTGAAATTTACAAGCGAAGGAGAAAATAATGCAGTAACATCAGAAACTAAAAGATAAGCATGTGGAAACTGAACATCTCCATTATAATTCCCGAAGTGTAGTGCATTCTCGACTTTGGATTTTATAAAGAAAAATACGCCCATGGTCGGGGAGGGAGCAATAGTCACCCTGGTCAGCAAGATACATTGAAGATATATTCATTATTCAGGAATTTCACAAAAATTACTTGCATCAGTCAATAACCACCTTAAAGGTGTAAAAGCTCCGTTCTATCAATTAAGTGTTGCAGTGTTTCAAAGTCAGTGGAGTATCTCATGCTGTAAAAGACAGGAATGTTGCCACACAATTATTCCACAAACGGAACCTTTCTGTTAGTTAATATCACGTCAAGCCCCACATTTAAAGAATTCCTTTGCCCCACCAGCAGAAGATTTTATCTATATCTCCAAAAGTAGGATGTACTTGTCTATGAATTATATAGCCCTTTGACACAAACTGGATATAAATGTCTTCAAAGGATTTCAGCTATGACATAATATAGTATGAGGAATGCAGAATAAAATATGTAAGGTGATATATCTGTTATTTCTCAGGAATCTGCACTGCTTTTGCTAAGAACTGAGAAGTGAAAATATATCGAGCCCTCTAAACCGACTGCTATCTATCTCCACACAGTTATTGCACTTGTCACGGGAGAGATTCAGAAACGTCTCTTTTTTAAAATCAGGGTCAAGGAGACCTAATCGTAAGAAACCTGTCTCAAAACAGTCACTAGGGGGCCCTAAAAGCATCTCAAAGAGGAAGAAGGAAAGCCTGCTCTCACCTCCGTTTTTCCAAGTCTCATTTTCTGGGTACTAATGAAATTGGAATCTAAAAACAAGTTAAGAGCATGGTGCAAAGTTTGGAGGCAAATCGGGCATTAAGTCTTAAAAGACCAGAGTCCCATTTTGACTCATGAGTCAAGAGTTTAGTCGCCGCACTCTTCTCGCTTCCAAGATATACAACAGAAAAAGGAATATTGCATTAATTGAGATGAAAGTGGCCAGATACTGTCACCATCTTTAAGTCAACCCAATTATTTTTACTATTCCAAATAGAACCTCCCTTCTAAGATTTTAGGGCTGTTTTCTGAATGTTTTGAATGTTCTTCAAGTGCTAGGTAGCAAGATGAATGCATCCTCACAGGGGTGACATGAAAAGTTTTTAAGCAACCTATGCAGCAGGGCATCCGCCAACCAACTTATGGGAAGTAAGCCAGCCATAGGGGCACTAACAATAGACGAGAGTCCTGGAAGTGAGGCAGGAGATAGATGAGCCCCAGGCTGGGTAGCTGGAATCTGTCCCCTGTGGACAGAGACTCCAAGATAAAGATGATGGCAGGAGCAAGGAGGAGCTGAGTCCTGCTTGGATAAAAGATAAAGAGACCACATATTTCTCATTCTTGAGGTCAAGGAGACCTCCCTGACTACACATGTGCAGAAAGTCTCCTTGGGAGTCAAAAGGGAGGGGGTGCCACACCATAATGGGTGTTGTCAACCTTCCCATCGGCCTCTGCACTGGAATCCATCTTGGCTAAAAGATGTGCATGCATGTCAGAGAGGGACCTAGGAAAGGTCAGGTGTGGAAAAAGAAGTGAGATAATTGGCCAAAGGCAAACAAAGACCTGGAAGAACTGCTCTATATAAGTGATTTGATCACCTGTCTGGGGCTCTCCGCCTCATTAGAGAAGATGCCCACACTCTTTGCTCTCTGACTGTGTATCTATGCCTTGCTTCTGTCTTAAATAAACTGTTTCTCTGTGTGCTTTCCCACTTTTTGTGCTGTGTCTCAAATAATAAACTTTGTACCTGTTTTTACAGTTTTTGCCTCCTTGAAATATTCTTGCTTTCAAACAGTGCAAGAGCCAGGGGAACTTTGCTTCTAGCCTCCAGCCCTTGCTGGTCTAATGGCTAGGATTCCTGGTTTTCACCCAGGCTACCCAGGTTCAATTTCTGAGCAGGGAACTAAGATCTTGCTGCAAGCCTCCACTCACTGCTGTCTCCTCAAGATCAGAAGCACCTGGTAGGCCAGGTATTAAATCTTTAGTGTGAGTTCTGGTGAGAAGCTGGAGGTGGGAGGATGGGGTGTGGATTCCTTGGGGAGGGCAGTGGCAGCTGGGGTGACGAGGCAGGGTAGAGCTGGAATGATGGGGTGGGGGAGGGGACACTTAACAGCCAATATGGAAGGATTTCAATATTTTAACAAGTAATGTTTGTCAAAACAACTGAATATCAGCCCTGACCATACATAAATTTGCCGCCAATTTTTTGTAGACTTCAATATCTAGCAATCAAATTCTCAGAGCTTCCAGATCCTTAGCCGTCACATAATATATTTCCCAATCTTACCAGTAAATAAGGTTAAGCTGTCTTTTATGAGGGTCAAGAATCAAACAGCACTCAGGTTGCACAGATGTGGAGAAACCTAATTATCCTTTAACCAATACTGCAGAAATATCTACAAAAGATGTCATATCCAGACACATTTCAGATGTAAATTTAAGCACTGGGTGTGAAACTCTTCTCTGTCATTGAGGCCAATAATCAAAAGACATTCCTGGGCAGAACAGAATGCCTCCATCAGGGCTAAGCAGGGAACAAGCTACTTGCTAGCTGAAGAATTAAAGAACATTGCAAAAGCCACCAAATTAACACTAATGGAAATGTGATTCGAACATTATTTAACTAAAAACAAAGCAAGTCTAGAATTGAGACGTGAGACAGAGAATGGGGATGAAGTCTTTCCGAGTGGAAAAAAAAATAGTTTATGTTCCCATCATCGTGTTCATTAAGCAGGCAAGGTACAGGTATTCTCAAAATAGCATTATAAACATCCAGAAAACTTGCCACTGAAAACCTCAGGGCCAGCTAATTAGAACAAATTTGGTTCTAGATGGAGAATCCCACTGTCTTTAGGAGACAGAGTTTATTCACTCACTGACTGTGAAAGTCCATCAGAGGAAAACCTTGCCAGGTATATAGCACCCTGATCACCTTATGAAAAAATGCTCAACTGGGGACCCAAAGCCCCTCTGCAGACAGGGAGGAAACATCAGTGCTAAAGAGATCAATTTAAAGGACAGAGTGAGCTTTTCTCCTGAGATCATGGCCCCCATAAAGATAAGGGGACCTCAAGCCAGTGGATCACAAGACCCTCAAAACAAAAACGAAAAAAGGAAATTCAAACATTGGTAAAGACATCGAAGTCCTGAAATAAAAGATGATGGCTTACACCTTTTGGGGCTTTTAGGCAAAAAAAACTTCTGTTTAAATGGCTGTCATAGTTGTGTGGCTATATTTTATCAGGTCTTTCTTTTTTCCCCCTCTCTCTATCTAAGGGACTCATAGATCAGGACATCTCAAACCTCAATGTGCATATAGATCACCTGGGAATCTTATTAAAAGGCCAATACTGATTCAGCAGGCCTGGAGTGGGGCCTGAGATTATGCTTTGCCAACAAGATCCTGTCCATGGACCACACTTTGAGTAGCAAGGCTGTGGAGGACACTTGTCTTGTTGGTAGTCAACCACATCCTATATCCCCTTTCTCATCCCGAGGGTATTGTGTTAGTAGGGCTCCCCAAAAAGTAAACCCTGAGACAAGGATTTGGGGCCAAGAAACTTATTTGGAAGTTTCAGTGAGAGAGAGGAAATGAAATAGGAAAGGGAGGAAGACCAATAAGGGATGAATTAATAAATGGTCAATGGGTGCTCTTCTGATAAGGACCCCCTAAGAGATTGTATAGAATGCCATTGTCCAAAAAACAAAAAAACAAAAACAAAAACAACTTCTCTGTGATGAAAATGTTATGTATTTGCCCTGTCCAATATGGCAGCCACTAGCTACCTGTGACTATTGTGCACTTGAAATGAGGCTAGTGTGACTTAGACACTGAATCTTTTCTTTTATCTAATGTTAATTGATTTACATTTAAATAGCCACATGTGGCTAGCTACTGTGTTGGATGGGGCAGGTATAGAAAATAACTTGGAATTGTCCCATTAAGGGCCAAGAAACCTAGAGGAGTATTTACCCACCAAATCCCTTCCTTTTTGAGGGTTGCTTCTGGAAATTGGTCAGTTCCTAGTAGCTCTACCATGCTCCCCTGGCCAGAGAATACCCACAGCAGAGAGTTACAGGTGTTTAAGGTAGGAAACCTTTAGTGTATATGGAAGCTGTCCATCAAAGATGGAGGTGATCCCCAAGGTGGGTCTAGGGGAGATGAACAAGGTACTGACAGCATTTGCTAAAAGAATCCAGATTTTGTTTTCAACCTGACCTGTCTCTCATTCCAGGAGCAGACCCTGAATAGCATAAGCTCATCAATGCATTCCATACTCCTGACTACCATCATTGGTGCAAGGCTGAGTAGACAACCTAGGCTGGTCCAATCAAGGTGACTCTCGGGACTTTGTGGTGCTGGACTACTGAAAGTGTTCTTTCACCTCTGGACCGCGTGGTCCACAGACACAAAGCTGCAGTCATTTTGCTGCCACAAAGGATAAAACTGACACAGGGAACAGCAGAGCACAGAAAGACAGAAAACCCAATATGTATCAGTTAGGATTTCTTGGAGCTGCCAGTAACAGAATACCCAGCTCATGGGACTTTAAATAATGATCTCACATAACGAGAAATTTCAAGGTGGGCAAGTCCAGGTTTGGTGCAGCAGCTCAGTGGTTCCAGGATCTTTATATCCAGTCTACTACTCTGCCATCGGCTGCATATTGGCTTTATGTGTTGCCTCATGGTCACAAGATGGCTGTGGTAGCTCCAAACATCATGCTCTCAAACCAGCCTCCAAAGCAGAAAGAAAAAGGCAGGCAGAAAGCACTTTCTCTTTTACTATATTTCCCCCTTAGGATTGACTTACACTAATCATGATTCACCTTCTGGAAATGGAACATTGTTGGGTTTTGTTAACAAAGAAGGAGAGGAAGTGGCTCTTGTGTACAAACTAATAGTGCCTGCTCTAGGACCCTTGATGACGCCACTGAGACACTGAATAGGACCAGCCCTGAAACTTATCCTCACTCTGAATTCCTCATTTACATGAGCCGATAAATTTACCTGTGTAAGTTTTAGTTATTTCTCTTACTTGGAACCAAAAAAATCCTAACCATTATAGACAAAAAAGCCTCCTGTCCAAAGACTCAGACTCAGCAATTCTCTTCCTCCCTATTCCTGGATGCAATGACAGCAGATCCTGGAAGGGTACGAGGCACTCCCTCTCTTCCCAAGAGTGAAATTTGGATTGGGAACCATTTGCTATTTTATGCTTGGCATGAACAGAGACCTAGATGCCTCATGAGCATTAACCTGCAATTCTCACACTTCATCTAATACCCATGATCCGTGCTTGGTCTACTGAACCACAACTTGGCTTTGCCTGAGGATCTATTTAACACTCCAATCCCCCGCTGAGTCTGAAGCAAATCCTGAGACCCAGCCTGCTTGGTTGGTCCTTTAACCATCCTCACCCCTACCCCGTAGTTACTACCAGTATTTCTATCATGGGGGCTGGATCCTGCCTCCAGAACCTTTGCTTTGACCTTTGAAGATCTACATTCTGGCAAGAACCTGACTTGAGAACTGCTGATGACTCAAAGTTCCCGTAACAGCTCTTTTCTCCACCATGGCAACTGGACCGTTGGCTTTTACTTCTGTACATTTGGACTTGAGGATGCTATGGTCACAGAACTAGGGGATTTAGATTGATGACCTCTGTGTGGGTGGGGCAGTCATTGCTGTCCCAGTTAAACTCCAAACCCAAGCCTCAAATTATTCTCATCTCTCATGGGAGATTAGGGCATGCCTAGAAGCAAGGGAAGTGCAATCTCTGACAGTGTTTTACCAAGTCCTGCTGGAAAGTCAGGGATTTCTCACCTTAAATACTTTTTTTAATTGCTCACTTAAGAAGTTAAAAAATGTAACCTGTTTAGAATGATGATGTGAATAGTAGCTACTATTCACATATTACTACTGTGCTACCCATTCTATGGGGTAGGAGTGGTGGGAAAGGTGGATGAAAGAAATACGGATGTGGTTCCTAGAATTGAGAATCTCCAAATCCAATTCAGGACACAAGCATTTACTTTGAAGAGTTAAATGACTTTGCAAATATTAGGTAAATATGAAGAGTTGTCACTGAGTATTCTTGAAAGATGCAGTAAAGATAAGCAGTGCTGTGACTCTGGAAGAAAGTGATTAGCATGGTTCATCGAGTCTTTGGAAAATGTCTAAAAGCAGAAGGTTCTTGTTGGGCTGAAGATATGGCAAGAGTTGACCATATGTAAAAGGGAGGCGTTTCAAGCTTTAAGAAGCAGCGAAGATGATAAGCAGAAGGTGTGACTGGCTAAGATGACACATTTATTTAAGGGCTCAGAAACCGGAAAGGTAAGTTGGGTCTAGAATTATTTGACAAGTAGTATCTGAATCCCTACTGTGTATCAGTTACTATGCTGACCATTGAGAATTTTAATAAAAATAAAGACAGTTCTTGTTCTTTTAGTGGCGCACAGCCAAATGGATAGAGGGGGGAAAATTAAAAGGTGATGTGTTAAATTCTTAACTTTTCATTGACTCATCCACTATTTTTCCTCAGTCACCAATCCGTGTCCATCCTACCCTCAAAATATCCTTCAAATCCATTCCCACTGCTTCATCCAAATCATTACTGCCTTAGCTCACCTGGAATACTGCAAAACCCACCTTACTAGCTTCCTAATACTGACTTTTCCCCATCCCTATATGTTAATCAACTTAACTCTACAAAGTAAATCTGAGCATATTTCTTACACTGTTTACGTCTGTCTTATTTATTCCACTTCCTTTGCAAAACATAGTTATAATTCTAGCCTGACTCCCATATGTGGGGATCTGGGATCCCAGCCCCCGACAGGGTATGGGGGGATCCAAGAGCTCCATGGGCTCCAGAGAGTAGAGCCAAGAGAAAGCCCAAAGTCCAGAACTTCACTTGAAAGCCTCAAATGAAGTATCAACCCTGAAATATCAACCAGGTTTGAGTAGAGAGGAAGAAACGAGGGACAATGCAAAAGATATGAATAGGGCTTCCCTGGTGGCGCAGTGGTTGAGAGTCCGCCTGCTGATGCAGGGGACACGGGTTCGTGCCCCGGTCCGGGAAGATCCCACATGCCGCAGAGCGGCTGGGCCCGTGAGCCATGGCCGCTGAGCCTGCGCGTCCGGAGCCTGTGCTCCGCAATGGGAGAGGCCACAGCGGTGACAGGCCCGCGTACAGACAAAAAAAAGAAAAAAAAGATATGAATAATGATTTGCAATGGATTTGCAATCTGAGAGGCACTGTTCAGAACGCTTTCATGCATTACTTCATTTAATCATACTAAATTGGAATATTATCCGGCCATAAAAAAGAATGAAATAATGCCATTTTCACCAACATGGATGAACCTAGAGACTACCATAGTAAGTGAAGTAAGTCAGACAAATAAATACCATATGATATCACTTATATGTGGAATCTAAAAGAAATGATATGAATGAACTTACTTACAAACCAGAAACAGACTCAGACTTTGAAAACAAATTTATGGTAACGAAAGGGGAAACATGGGGGGAAAGTGATAAATTAGGAGTTTGGGATGAACATATACACACTACTATATATAAAATAGATAATCAACAAGGACCCACTGTATAGCCCAGGGAACTCTGCTCAATTTTCTGTAATAACCTATGTGGGAAAAGAATCTGAAAAAGAATGGATGTATGTATATGTATAACTGAATCACTTTGCTGTACACCTGAAACTAACACAACATTGTAAATCAACTATACTCCGATATAAAGTAAAAACTTAAAAAAGAGGAAACCAAGGACAATGCAGAAAATATGAATAATGACTTGCCATGGATTTGCAACCCACTAGGTACTGTTCACAACACTTTCATGCATTAGCTCATTTAATCCTACTAAACCTTATGAGGGTGTTATTATTATAACACTTTTCCAAAGTTTACTTTACGCCACGTCTCTTTTATGGAAGACCTACATTAGTAGCTGTTTTCGCTAACCAAAAGAAATCTGAGGAGAATTTTTGCTTTTACAAAAAAAGGCGAAAAGCAAAAATAGCATTCAACATTTGTTTTGCAGGGAGCCTTGACCGAGGCAGCAAGCAACCCAAGCGGTAAGAGTGGCCCCACCCAAGCTCCTTCCCGGAGGTCTATACTCTGCTGAGCATCTCTGCATCGAGCTGCCATAGCTTTGAACTGTGCCTGTGAGCATCTGGGCTTCATCTCCCTCTATTTTGAGAATCTGTTAGCAAGATGTGTCCTAAGGTCATTGCTTCTTCGCTTTACACCATTTCCGCTGACAAAAGGTCTCATAGGAACGCTCTACTTTCGGATAGCAGGGGACACCTGTATTATCATCATCATGACCAGTTTACAGATGAGATAAATAGGACATAAAGAAGTCAGATAACTTATCAAAGGTTACACAGTAATAGTAGGACTGGAATCCAAGCACAGTTAATTTATTTCTAGAGTCTGTGTTCTTAACCACTCTGTCATTTTGCCTCTGTAAAGTGCGAGCACGAGAACAAATTAAGATCATAGCACAGACTAAGAGATGAATTTGGAGGTACATCTCTGAGCTGCTAAAACAAAGCTGTAGGAGCTTTTTAAAGGTTGTTCACAACCTTGAGTAATGGCTGGGGAAGAGGTGGAGAAAGATGCAGGCTAGTTCCCTATATATTTTGTCTATATGTGTCATCTAATATAGATACCATTCACCATCTTGTTATTTTTAACACCCTGTCATTGATATACACCTTCGGGGAGGGCTACCTTGGTTTGTCCTCCCTTGCACCGATCCACGTTTCCATATGTTCACTTCTGTTCTTTACTGCTTTATTGTACATGTTAATTTTTCTATTTGTATTCCATTGTTTTGTTCTCCTTACAATTCTTATTTATGTCGTCTGTCTCCCCTTTAACTTCATTTTCTTCATCTTGGCATCTTGGACTTCCTGCTCCAGTTTTGTGGATGTCAAGCAGGTTCTAAAGTATTACTTTATTTCCAACAGTAAATCATTTTGACAGAATTCCTTTTTCCTTAAATCTTTAGGATATTCTTCCCTTTCCCTTATTCTGTAGTGCTTTCGTTGGCTTCATATAATTGCTGTTTCCTGCTTGTTTATCCTCAAATAAGAACAGGTCCACCTACATGCAGTGTTTACCAGTACACTGATGATGGATTTCCCTTAGCTTAAGCCTCAGAGTGGTAGCTTTGAACCGTTTTCCAGATCTACAGCTGGGCAGAGATTGATGGGCACAAATAGCTAGTGGCCCAATGTCCCCTCCCTGGCTAACCTGGGTCACATATGGCTTGCTGGATTGAGAATGAATCTTCTCTCTTCCTGCCACCTGGCTCTCCGATACTCTGAACAAGAGGGGTGTGCAAAACTACAATTCTCAGCCCTTCCTTTCTCTGTGCATCACCATACTGCTTTACCTGTGGGGACTATACCTTTCAGATCCTCATTAGTTGAGACCTAGACTTTCTCAAACAGAAGAAGGGTCTATCTATGAATTCAAGCTCCTGCTGCTTCCACTGGCTCGATAAAGGTGACCCGTGACTGTTTGCTTCTCCATCCCCATCAATAGCTATATAGTTGGTAGAAATAAAAACTCAATTGAGAGGCCCACGTTTCCATGTTATTGTGCTGTAAGAAGTTGCAAAAGGCAATGTGTGACCAACCAAAGCTATTTCATGCTCACGAGGGAGACGATCACAGCTTATTATTTTCTTGTGCCTGGTTATAGGGCCTTTGTTTATGAGCACCAGCTGCTGAAGGATTTGCTTGGTGTTGTAATTTTAGTGAAAACTATATACTCCAGGGCTTCCCTGGTGGCGCAGTGGTTGAGAGTCCGCCTACCGATGTGGGGGACACGGGTTCGTGCCCCGGTCTGGGAAGATCCCACATGCCGCGGAGTGGCTGGGCCCGTGAGCCATGGCCGTTGAGCCTGTGCGTCCGGAGTCTGTGCTCCGCAACGGGAGAGGCCACAACAGTAAGAGGCCCGCGTACTGCAGCAAAAAAAAAAAAAAGTATATACTCCAACCTCCCAATGGAAGCAGGCTGTGAGAATTCATATACTGCATCTTCTCTTGAAAACAATCATCCACTTCAACCAAACATAAGAAGAACACAAGAAGACATATTTGGTGATCAGATTAGCCACACCAAAGCCAGCTAGATTAGCCTAACAATTAGCCTAACTGTTGCTTTGGATTCACCCTTCCACTGAGGCTGTGGTAATGAGTTACCTCTTTCCTGCCCAGCCTAGGTAAAGTATGTGCTGAATGCTGGTGGAAAATATCTCCAATGAAGACATTCGAGTTTATTTTAACATTCACATGTTTAACTGGACTTTTTGAGGGCCTCCTCTTCTAGCCTGGTGCCAGATGTGAAGGTATATGTTCCTTCTCTCATGGAGAGTGTGATCTAGTTGCAGAGACAAACATTAAGCAAAGATAAATACATACATAATTGTTAATTAGGGAAATACTGCAAAGGAAACAAAATAGGTACAATGGGAAAAGGACCAAAGTTAGAGTTCAGGATGATCTTTCCAAGGAAGGGACATTTAGGCTGAGATCTGAAGTAGGAGTAATTCAGGCAATGAGTGAGGACAAGATACTCCAAGTAGAAGAAACAGCATGTGCAAAGCAATGAAGCAGGAGAACGTGGTAGGTTTGAGGGACCAAAAGAAGGCCAGGGTAGCTGGAGCTTAGTGAGTAGGAGGGAGACTCTTGCAGAGAAGAATAGGACATGAACAGCTGTTGAGGGCATTTGGGGGAATCAACAAGAGATGAATAAGTGGATTGCCAATGAGCAGCGTGGTCCCTTGAACTTCACATGAATTAATGCTGATCAAAGTCAGCACAGTTCTGGGACTTTCTCCAACAATATTCTATCACTCCATTTGTCTTTCAGTTTTGCCTCTGTTAAGGAGATGTGGAGAAACCCAGCTTTACCCTTTGTGATGTCTCCCTGCCCCTTCCCTCTGCATTTCTCTAATTCGTGCTGGAAGACCTACTTAATCCCCTTATGTAGCCTATTCTTAAATCATATTCTGGGAATACCCTATCCTAAGAAGGGAGATTATCTGAAAGCTGTCAATACTTCTTTGACTCTAAACTGAGTTGGTTTTGTTACTGAGTCCAAGCTCATACTGCTTGACACACGACAGGCCAATAAATCGAGAGACGAGTCGTTAGGGTAAGGAATAGTGACTTTATTTGGAAAGCCAGCAGACCAAGAAGATGGTGGACTAGTGTCCCAAAGAACCATCTTGCCTGAGTTAGAATTCAGGCTTCTTTTATACTAAAAGGGGAGGGAGTAAAGTCAAACATTTCCTGGTTCCGGTCAGCCTCTGGAGGGGATGTGTTAATTTCTTCCTTCCTGCAGTCATTCACAGGTAGGCCTGGTCAGGATGTTTCCTGTGAGCTAAACAAAGGTATTTTAGCTTAAGGCTCATCACCTGGGAGGCCGGGTTCCCAGAGATGGGCCATTATGTATAATTTAAGCTTATAGGCAACATCCCTTTAGTGATAAACTTGTAGCAAAAGCAATAGAATACAAAGGTTAAAGTAACAGATCCAGTATGGAGTCAGATTTGTTCTTCCCTATTACAATTTGTGATGGCATCTCTCATCCCATCCTCATCCATCTCCTTCCCAGTGGGAATGGGATGGGCTTTCAGACATGGTGGCTTTACCGGGACCACCTCCAATCCGTTGCGCGGCTCTGAGTTTCCATTTTGAGGAACTCATGCCCCATCCCCACTTACCTTTAGAATAAAAGCCATGATCTTATTTTATAAACGTTTTTTTGTCAAAGCATCCACCTGGGCTCCTCATTCTAGAAAGCCCTAACTGTTACACAGGTAACACAGGTAGCATTATCATATGACAGCTTTAATCCTTCCAATGAAATCTCCTGGAGTTAACCTAATCTCCTCCACTTGCACTTGAAACTAATTTCCTATTGTTCAGACCTTAGTAGAAACCAGACGATTTGGTCATAACCTTCCCTATGGAGGCAATATTCAAGTTACAAAAAATGATTAAATCACCCTGCTCAGCCTTCCTTTTGCCAGACTAATTTAAATTCCACAAACTTTTTTTTTTTTTCACATATTTAGACCTTACATACTTACGGGCTTTCAAGGGCAAGTCTTATTATTTACCAGCGTAAAAGCTTTCCAAAAACAATAACAGCCATACCTTGCAGCTTTATGGCACTTAAGTTTTTTCCTAGTGCTTTTTTTGCACATACATTATCTTATTTTGTCCACTTAATGACTCTGTGAATTAGGGAGGCTGGATGTTATCATCTCCCTGGGGAAAAAATAAAACAAAACTCAGCCTTAATTCACTCGGGTAGAGGTTCAGGATCAAGCTGGACCAACGTGAGGCTTCAGCTACATCACGGAAGAGTCTCCCTCTGAACCCTTCGCTGACTTGCCACTCTGTGGAATGCCTTCAGTCTTTTATCAAAGGTCACCCCAGGATAAGAATAGCCAACTTTTGTTGAGCATTTAATGTATGTCAGACATTGCGCTCTCTAAGTGCTTTAAATGCATTATCTTTCAACCCTCATGACGAAGGGGATGGTTCTACTGTTATCCCCGTTGCTCAGAAGACTAAGATGAAGCTCAGAGAGGTTAAGAAATGCACCCAGGATGCCACAGCTCAAGGGCGGAGTCAGGGTTCAAAGTCAGGTGTGTGTGGCTCCCAACCCTGTACTCTTAGATATGGTGCAGTGCTGCCTCAAGAACCAGCAGAAGAGGTTCTCCCCCACGACCCCTACCCCGTGTTTGCTGCGGAAACTCTTGGTGAGGACATTGTCACCCTACTGAATCTTCCTATATAAGGACTCTGGAAAACCCTCAAAATTTACTACTAGGAAGAATGTGCTTTCCCTGGAGGGAAGGGTTTGTTGTAGATCTTGGCTTTTGTGTTTGGTGCCATGTTGTGTTTTTACTTTCTGTTAACAAAAAGGTGTGTCATCGTGGAAAATAGCAGAGTTAGGAATTAGAAAGATGTGGCTTAGAATGCTCACTGGGAATCAGAACTTAATGGGCTTAGTAGCAGCTCTGCTTGCTTACGTGACTTCACGTGAGTTGCTTTATCTCTTTGAGCCTTGATTTATTTCATTTCTAAAATGGGTATAGTAATAACAAATTAAGAGACCACTGTGAGAACTGGAGATTATGTATGCAAGAGTACACTCAGAGTAGCAATGCTTTTTTTTTTGCTTTCCAGGATCAGAATCCCACTCCTGTTTTGGGGAAATCCCCATTATTTAGGTCTTGGTAGAAGGCAAGTTCCCAAATTCAGATGTGGAAATTGAAGAGAGATACATCATCAGCTAGGGATCTTGATTGTGATCAACACAAAGTGATTCTAGATGACTACGCAGAAGAGAGATCATTTACAGATCATTGGCAGGGCAGAAGAAATGGGCTCAAGAGATTAGGAACCGTGCCTCAAACCATGCTGGAGAGCTGGTCCAACGAGGAAACTTCTGTGCTGCCACTGAGTATTAGATGCTAGAGCTTACACCCTTGTTAGGAACTAGGCTTCTTCCTGCAGCTCAGATGCCACTTCTGCATGGGGAACTTGACCTTGCAACCAGCAGCGCCACAAAATGGAAGCTCCACATAGAACCCATTTCCTTGTGTTGCCCCCTGCTGATAAGTGGAGCTGAGGTCACGTGTCTGGGCCAAGAGTGCAAAGGGACGCGAAAAATGTGTTTTTCAGATTTGTACCTTGAGAAGATGGGACCTGTCAGGGAGGGGGTGCATTACCCAGAGATTACAAGGGGATCAAAAGGTACGATGCAGCCAGAAAACACAACGAATATCCAGCTATCTATTACAGGGCAGACGTTCCCTCCCCCCACTCTCTGGGAACTAAGACATGAGCAGGTGACTTAGGCTGAGCCAATCAAATGTCCCCATCGAAGACTCTGACATCTGAGAGAGCAAAGCAGACCCCCAGGTCAACTGGAGACGGTTCCTGTGGCGATGGTAGAATTGAAAAGCTGGGGTGGCAGCAGTGGCTTCCCAGGCGTGACAGGACCCACAGTGGCCTCCTAACCAGACTCTTTCTGAAGCATGGCCTTGATTACGGTTTTGCCATCTTAGCGGCCTTTCATTTCTGCACTTGTTCTGAGCCTACTTGTCCCTCCCTTCCATTAATTCTGTGAACTATGCGATAACCTTCCAGTAAAATAATTTTCTAGCTGCTGTTTGCCACACTCATTGGTATAGAAATTGGTACTAGCGAGTAGATTGTGGGCCATAGTAAACCATCAGGGGAAAGAGAATCATCTGTAATTGTTTCTGGACTAATGGGGGCCGTGAGAATCGGCAGATGGTATAAGGTAGTCTTTTAGGTTTGTAGGCCTGATTCCAACATGCGGGGATGTTGGGGGCTTTCCCCCTCACCGCCAAGCAAGTGTGCAAATCGGCTGCATGTCCTACAATTCAACTCAATTCTGACACCAGCTACCCAAAATAGCATCAGATTCCACAGGTTAAGGGTTTAATCTACAAGACTGCCCCACCTCCCTCCTCTTCAGAGGTCAATTGCAAGCCCAGAACGACTGGCCACGAACTGGACGTTCCAATGACCCACCCCCTCCAATTCAGAATGCCCAGTCCAAGTCCAGGTTGTTAGCTGTGCTTCGGAGCAACTGTATAAATCTGAGGTTCCCATGACCCCTTCCTTTCTTAGTTTCTATTAACTTGCTAGAGAGACTCAGAACTCATGAGACATTTTATTAACTAGATCAATAGTTTATAGTAAAAGGATATAACACAAGAACAGCCAGATGGAAGAGATGCACAGGGCAAGGTATGGGGAAAGGGCATGGAGCGTCCATGCTCTCCAAGCACAGCACTCTCCCAACACCTCCACGTGTTCACCAACCTGGAATCTCTGAACCGCATCCTCTGGGTTTTTATAGAGACTTTTTTCCGTCAGCATGGTTGACTAAGGCATTCATTGGCCATTAGACTACAGATTCAACCTCCAGCCCTTCTCCCCTCCCTAGAGGTCAGGGGGTGGGACTGAAAGTTCCAACCCTCTAATAACACAAGTTGGTTTCCTGGCAACCAGCCCCCAACAAGTCATCTCATTAACATAACAAAAGATACTTTAAATCACTTAGGAAATTCCAAAGGTTTTAGGAGCTTCCTGCCCCCAAAGGACAAAGACCAAATACATATTTCTTTTTATAAATCACAATCTCACACTAAATTTGTAGTGTAACTGACTCTTCCAGCCAGGGGGGGTCTTAAGGGAGGTTTGGAATATCCATTGTCCATAGAAAGTTTTTGGTCAGTGGCCATAAATGCACATCTAGCAGGAAATAGCCTGAGGCAGTATTTCCAAGTCTGGTCCCTTATCACCCCTAGCTCAGAAGAGCAGCTCATTGTTAAATATTTGTTTATAAAACACTCCTAGGCTATTTGTTTTTCTCTTTCTGGCTTACTTCACTCTGTATGACAGTCTCTAGGTCTATCCAGGTCTCTACAAATAACCCAATTTCGTTCCTTTTTATGGCTGAGTAATATTCCATTGTATATATGTACCACACCCTTTCACTGAAAGGTATCCCAGGAGGCCTGATTATTCTCTGCAAAGCAACCACGTGCTGGCCATACAGTAATTTGGCTGTACAGACCGTGTTCGCTGCCTACTGCCAAGGCCATTCTCCCTTTATCCTTATTGGCAAAGCCCCCACGTCCAGGGAAATCCTTATTAGTCTAAATATACCATTGAGGCACATACCCCTTGCCAGAAATTGGTTTAGAGTTATGACTTAAGGCAGTTCTGGCCAATGAGATGTGAGAAATATGCTGCAGCTTTGAGGGATAGGTTTCATTACTGACAAAAAGGGACACAGTAGAAGAGACAGCCCCCTCCTTCCTTTGGACATTTTGGTGTTTGCATGTAATGCTTGAAATGGCAGCAGCCGTCCTATGACCACGATTTCACCAAGCACAAAGTTCATACTATGGTACAATCGAGAAAGAGAAGAAAGATGGGTCCTTAATAATGTCGCTGAACATTTATTAATCAATTCTGAAGCCATCTTACCTCAGGATGCTTGCAATTTGAAATTTTAAAACTTCCTTACTGTTGAGATTCGTTGTGTCAATGTTATCTGTTGCTTGCGTCTTAACACAGGTATCTCAAGAACCATTCACCCAGACTTCTCCATCCCTGCCAAACTGAACTATAATGATCAATTTCATAGTTTTTCAAACTCCACTACGTATAAAAGTGTTTCTTTTTGGTAGCTGTCTGTGACCACCTGCTTAGCATTCAAAATTACCAGTGTGGGAGTTACCTGGAGGTCCAGTGGTTAAGACTTCGCCTTCTAATGCAGGGGATGCAGGTTCTCCCTGGTCCGGGAGCTGAGATCCCTCATGCCTCCTGGCCAAAAAAACAAAACATGAAACAGAAGCAATATTGTAACAAATTCAATAAAGACTTTAAAAATGGTCCACATCAAAAAAAAAATCTTAAAAAAAAAATTTACCAGTGTTATGTGAACATCCATCATCAAAGTCCCGATTACAGATACAGGAGGATTAAGTCCCGGAAATAATAGTAATACTAACAACAAACACACACGCGCACGTATACACACATATATATGTATGTATGTATGTATGTATGCTATGTTCCAGGTACTGTTCTTTTGCATGTTGAGAAATTTTGCTATTAAAAAGAGGTAGGGGCCTCCCTGGTGGCGCAGTGGTTGAGAATCTGCCTGCTAATGCAGGGGACACGGGTTCGAGCCCTGGTCTGGGAGGATCCCACATGCCGCAGAGCAGCTAGGCCCGTGAGCCACAACTACTGAGCCTTCGCGTCTGGAGCCTGTGCTCCACAACAAGAGAGGCCGCGATAGTGACAGGCCCGCACACTGCGATGATGAGTGGCCCCCACTTGCCACAACTAGAGGAAGCCCTCGCACAGAAACGAAGACCCAACACAGCCAAAAATAAATAAATTAATTAATAAACTCCTACCCCCAACATCTTAAAAAAAAAAAAAAAAGAGGTAAACAGAGCAGAAGCTTTAGTCAAGAAAGGATTCCATCAATAGTATGCATAAGATTTTCCCAGCACTAACCCAACATCTACAAAATCTTTAAACATGTCAATTCTCAGTCCTTGGAGCATCTACCCCAAGCAAAATTGTGTTTAAGATCCCAGCCCTTAGTCTAAGCTCATGTTATAGTTGCCAAAGGCCATACCAGAGAATCAGTGGTATTTGAGGGTAAGAGTGTAGACATAGGATAGAAAATCTTCCTTGGTTAAGCCTTGCTAAGATGACAAACATTCTGTTCCAGGAGAACAGAATCCAAGTCATTCTGAATTTAAATTCTGTTGAGAGAAATCTCCCATCGAGTGGTTAATTTTGGCATTATCCATTTGCTATATCTGAGGGATGGGGATTGACCTGTAATGTCTCTTGTCTAAGCATGGGCAATTCAGATATGTTTGCCTTATTGAAAAGTTTAGAAATACTTGTTTGTCCCTGCTACCTCCAATTCCTCTCCCACCTGTCACTCTTTAAACCATCCCCCCAACCCCAAAGCTTCTGACACTATTACGTCATGGAAGATGGCTCCTGCTAGAGTCACCATTGGCCTCCATTTTGCTGGATCTAATTCCAGTTTTACATGATCTCTGCACTGTAGGGGTGGTGTCTACCGTACTTATGTAGGTATTCCTGGTGCCTAGTAGAGTGTTTGGCACATAGTAGGTGCTCAGTAAATATTTGTGAACGAATAAATGCATATCTATTCTATGTCACATGATGCGCTGGGGGCAGAAGTTAGATCTAGAATTCAGAGTCCAGAGTTCTTGCTACCAAAACATAACTTGATGGAGCTTTACATGGTGATACTGAGGTAGATCACGAACATTTTCTAAAGAACAGAACCAGAAACCACTTTTGCTTCCCTGCTTTTATAAACAACTAAATCCAGGAGCACATTAAATCTAGGAGTCACTTTCCCTTTTCATACATTCTTCCCAAAAAAATCTCATTGCCCAGCAAGCAGGTGCATGATGGAAAGTGTTCAGAAAATTTCTCACACGGGCATCAGTTTTGTTTTGAGCTCCACACCCTCTCCGAACTCTCTCAATAATGCTCTGGAAGAACAATTAATTCCTGAACTTTTGACAAGGGGACAGGAGAGAGAGAAAAAAAATCTGTTTTAAGGGCTCTGTTGTCAATCACATAAGCTGCCAATTATTACAATGTATCAAATCGCCAAAAGTGATGAGTATATTTTGTAGAGATGGCTTCAACAGCCGAGAATGGGCCCAGAAAACCCAGCTGGGAGGCCCTGCTGCTCTAACCAAAGGGAAGCCACAGTGTACACATACCATCCAAATTCACCACTTGGGCAGCAAATCAGGGTTTCTTTGTTTTGTTTCACACAAAACCTCATGAAATCTCAGATAGAAACAAAGGCAATAGACTTCACAGCTTCTTTGTAAGGGAATGGTCTCCTGCCATGGCTAGTCTTTATGGGAAAGATAAATGTTAGCTTATTCTGGAGAATGACTGCTTGTCTATCAGTCCTCTTTTTTCTGGAGGCACCATTCTAGTGCCCAGTGGCCAAAAAGAACTGGGAAAGGTATTTTCCCAGAGCATCCAGAGGCAAAGTAGCTGGAGATGGCTTCTAAATATCAGTCAAGGTCATAGGAAGGAAGGAGGGAAAGAGGGACTGAACACTCGGCCTTCAAAATGAACCATGGCCATCAACAGGAAAGAGGGAGGGGATTGGAAGCCTGGGGGGTTGGGACCAGGTTAGAATGCAATGTACTGAGTGGGCCTGGGAAGAGGGTCAGAACCAGGTAACACTGGGTGCTCGAGGTTGATGAATCAGGGAGACAGGCTCTTGCAGGGCTGAAGGCCAATGGCCATTTGCTCCTAGAAATGTTCCCTCTTTGCCTCTTGTGACATCGACAGGATGCAATGACAAGATACAGCCAATCCAATGTTACCCACTCACCTTGGCAGGTTTCACTTCACTACAGAACCAATGGAGGAAGACAATCTCATACCTTCTCAGTTTTCACCAGTTATGCGTCCTGGCTGCCTTTGAATAAAAACAAAAATTTGCTTGTAAGCCACAGGTGACATTTTGCCTTTTGGGGCTTATTTTCTCTCTGAAGGACAAGTATATCTTCAAACTTATTTCAACCAATGCTTCCAATTTCCTATATTCTGTAAACACCACGATATCTATATAGCAGCTAGTCACAGATATGGATATAGCAAAGTCTGAAATTTAGGGTAACAAAGTAGGACATCTCAAAATCAGGCATCTTCTGAATTAATAACCTATTTTTGGTGATGACTTTTTCTATGGTGACCTCTCTAAGCTAATATACTTTTTATATTAAAGCAGAGGCTTTGGGGAAAGCTGAACATTCACATTTTGTACAGACTAGTACAGCCCTTGGCCTTAGAGTTCCCAAGGAACAGGGAAAACACGAGAGTCCCCATGATAATGATGAACCAGAAATTTAGGAGGAGCTTAAGGGTACTACATTCGGGATGTGGCTAGATGTGTCTTGTTACCTGGTAAGACCAGGAAACATGAAAGGGGGGCTAAGAGAGCTAAATTAATACCATTTCAGGGGGATGGAGCAGCTTCTAGTGCTGAAGGAAGGTTGAGTCCTAATATCCAAGTTCTCTAGTCTGTATTGACCACCCCAGTACTCAGCTTTCCCAACAAATGGGTAGAGTGCCACTTCTGCAATTTTAGGCGTGGCAGTAAACCAAAAAGCCAAGTAGGTTGTCACTGTCTAAGAGTTCCATGAGCAGGTAGTCAGCTCCCAGCACAAGGTAGGGCTCGAAGCATAGGATATTTTGTTCTTGGAGGATAAGGATTGTGTTTTGATTAATCTCGGAGTCCCCAGGGAATATTTGTGAATGGACCAATGGATGAATGGAAGGGGAAACAGTGTGTAGCAGCCCATGCCCCCGTCATAGGTTGGAAATGAGATCCTAGGCATATTATTGGAACAGAAGCTGGTTCCAGGGGACAAAGGGTGACTGTAGGATCTAAATAATGGGTCACTCCGTGGGGACTCTTGCTCAAGAATAGGACTGAAACCCAGATATCCAACAAGAGCAACTTGTCTAATTCCGGTGGGCAGCAAAGGGCTTGATGCCAAGGCCAAACTAGAGCTCCCAGAATGCTCCTGAGGACTGGCTCTGTTGTAGGGAAGGGGACCCCTTCCAGGGCCCGAGAGCAGGCTCTTGTCTAACACCCGCAAATGAATCGTCCAAGGAGACACACGTGCGGACAAAGCAGGAGACTTTATTGGGAAGGGGCGCCCGGGCAGAGAGCAGGAAGGTAAGGGAGCCCAGGAGCACTGCTCTGCCACGTGGCTCGCAGGCTCGGGTTTTATGGGAATGGCGTTAGCTTCCGGGTTATCTCTGGCCAATCACTCGGACTCAGGGTCCTTCTGGGGGACGCGCACATCGCTCAGCCAGGATGGATTCCAGCAAGGAGGATTCTTGGAGGTTGGTAGGACATATGGTCTGGTGTTTCCTTTTGACCTTTCCCGAATTCTTCCGGTTAACGGTGGCTGTTTAGTTCCGTGTTCCTTACCAGGACCTCCCGTTTAAGGTAGCTCATGCGAATGGTTACTGTGGTGCCTGGCCAGGGCGGGCGGTCTCAGTCAGTGCTTCCACGACAGCAACAGGTGGGCCCCCAGAGGCTGCAGCTATGGGGAAGAGGGCAGGCTCTCTGAGACTGGCTGAGGAGTAAACATCTGGTCTGTGCTGTATCTGCCTCTTTCTCTTTCACAACTCCTTTTTTTTTTGATCCCTCTATTTCTCTTTACTCAATCAAAATTTCTCATCACTAAGACTGCTCTGAGATTTTATCTGCTTAAAAATCCCAAAGACCCATAGGCTTCAGTCTTCCAAGGCTATGTGTAGGGCTGATATCAGAAACACACCAGCACAGCCATACAGACTGTTCACCTACTGAAATATCCTGTACTGGTTGGTAAACAGCTGCTGTGCTGAGACCCCTGAGGGCTCCTGCCAATATTCCGGCCACCCCAGTTTCTCCCCTCCCCCTGCAGCCTTTGGACCGCCCATGATCCAGCAATTAAAGGGGCAATTCCTGGCATAGCAGAGTCTGGATCTGTTCTGGAGCGGGCAGGGGAGGCAGAGCCAAGCAGGTTACTACAGGCTTTGAATATCATGCTTGGATGTATTCACCCTCAAGGTGAAGTTAACCACAGGATCACCAGCAGATTGAGAGCGTGTGAGAGCTGTTTTTGAGGGTGCTTGGTAAATAGAGGCCAGCTACACAGTCTTTATTCTCCCTAAACTCTGAAGCTCCAGAGCAGTCCAACAAGGGACGGGTCCATGGAAACAGCATGGTCTGAACAGCCTCGTGTGCCGACCCCCAGAAGCCCTTCTTTTTATAGAGCTGCTTGTCACCAAAGAACTCAAAGAAAAACCAAATTGTGTCTTGGGCCAGAGTATGTGCTGAAACAGGAACTAAATTCTGGAAGCCTGAGGGTTCCCTGTGTGGAGTAACAAACCAAACACAGGGTGTAAGCTATATATATTTTTCTTTTTGTTCTTATTTCCCCTTCCTCTGGTTATAGGCTCACTTTTCATAGTGTCCTGTTCACTCACCTTTGCAGTTGGACACATGGCTCTCTCAAGGTCAATCAGATCTTTTCTCAAAAGAATGAGGGGTGCTAAAATTAATCTGATCTGGTCCCCCTAGGGGGGACTGTGTCCCTATTCCCGACATGCTGTCTGATTGTTCTGTCCTTTCTCTGATTTGCTGAGTGACCTCATTGTCCTAACAAAGCTCCCTTCCTTTTTTCTGTTGGTGCATCCTAAGGGTCCAGAGCAATAGACCCAGGTAGTAAGAAATTTAAAAAATCACAGGAAAAAGATGTAAGTGTACTCTCATTAAAAACCACGCAGACAGTTACTTTACACAAGTATGGACTCAGACTTGGAACCGGCAGTAGTTTCGTCAGTTGGATTTGAACTTCGAAAACTATGGAAATAAGTGTTTCTGCATCCCAAATACTGTCGGCTGAACATTCCTTAAATACAGTTACACTTAAAATTAGCCTGACTTATGCTGTGCCACCATTGTCTTTTTGTCACTTTGGCAGAACCTTAGAAAAGAATAAAAAGGGGATATTATGGAGGGGCTGAACGCTGATAGATGGAGCCACAATGAACCGGTCCCTGTCTGACATACTTTCAGGGAACTCTAGCTATTTAGTAATTCATTTCCTGCGGGAACAATTTACTTCAAGCTTTTCTCTTATCCTCAGAAGAATTTGGGGGTGACAGGCACCTTCTGAGAGAACTCTAGGGGCTAAAATCAGGGGAAAAATTGTGGGAACGGCAGTGGGAGAAATTAGCAAGGGTGAATAACTTGAGTTTACAAAACAGTAAATGGAGAAACCAGCGATTTCAGATGCTGATCTTTTTTTTTTTTTTTTTTTTGCGGTACGTGGGCCTCTCACCGTTGTGGCCTCTCCCGTTGCAGAGCACAGGCTCCGGACGTGCAGGCTCAGCGGCCATGGTTCACGGGCCCAGCCGCTCCACGGCATGTGGGATCTTCCTGGACTGGGGCACGAACCTGCGTCCCCTGCATCGGCAGGCGGACTCTCAACCACTGCACCACCAGGGAAGCCCTGATCATTTATTTTGTCAGGTGTAGCTTATCTCTGCTCATTCACAATAATTATACATTGTGGAGACTCATTATCCTGCCCCCCTTCTGTCTCAGTGCTGAGAGCAGTTAAAAGTAAATTTGGCAAGTCTGTGGGGGGAGTGAGATAATTGGGGTTAATGACCAAATGGGAAATCTGTGCTTGAGCCACTTACTGTGAGGGTGGCACACGGATCATTGAAAGGGTGCAGTCAGGCTTTGCAATATTTCTAAACTCTTGATTTTTTTTTTCTCCCATCAAGGCTTCATTGGGATTAAATACGTTCAAAGACTCACTTTCCCATTTCTTGTTACTCCCTCCTCTCCTAAGAACACAGAATCTTTTGGATTCAGAGTTCGGAATGATAATTGGTTTTTGGATGGAAGTCAATATAGACGTTTTGGAAAATCCTGGAATGTTTATTATTTGGGCTGGGGAATTTGGGGAGGCAATGTAATCATATGGACCTTGGAGCCAGAGAGTTTCCAAGCTCTGCTACTTACTAAGTGTGTTAATTACAACTCAGTTCTGCTATCATGCTATTAACAGGGGGAGAATAATAGTACCTACCTGAAAGGTTTGTTTGGAGGATTAAATTAGTTAATATAAGCAAAAGTGCTTAGAACAGTTCATGGAACATATAAAACACTATGTATTGTTTATTATTACTATTATTATTGTTTGTAAAAGAGGCAATAACAGTATCTACCTTACAGACTACACTGTGAGGATTAAATAATATAATTCATATAGAGCTCTGAATAAACATTAGTTATTTTTAGTATCCATTCTGATTTTGTAAGATTAAAATTCTGAGCTCAGAATTGTCTTAGAACTGAAACTTCACATGTTACATACAATGCGTTGCTCAGTTCGATTCAATCAGCATTTTCTCAGTATCCACTTTTGGTCAAATCCTGGGAATATAAGATGAATTAGACTATGATCCTAACCCTCAGAAAGGGAAGGGAAACACAGAAGTGTATATCTTATTAGAGCTAGAACAGATGTTGAGAGACCCTCCACTCCATATAGAACCGAAGACAAAATATCATGAATTGCCTTTTTTGAAAAGATTTGCTAAAAAAGCTGTTGAGCCCCGAGAAGTATTTAAGTAACCAGGTCTCTTTTTCCATCTTTCACCTGAATCTTCCCATAAATGAGGTCCATGTCCTTCCACTTTATACAGATGAAGAGTACTCTGTTGCCTCTTGGACATATGCTCTGGTTTTGCTTTCAAGTTTATACACTCAGGACTGCCATTAGCCCATATGGTGCCTTCGTTCAAATTAGAAAACAGCACTCCTTGTTCTGGGTGCCCTGGTGCAGAAGAACTTGCACAGTGTACCTGACGGCCCCATGGCTCCCCACTCTCTCACTTACTTTGTTAACATCTCGACTCTGGATAGCCTGCAAATGAAGATATCCCTTGAAATCTAACTTCTGAAGACCACTGCTGCTCTAGGGACGCTTTCAAAAAAGGCAAATTTTACAATTTTTTTTTAAAAGAGAGGGAGCAGGAAGTGAGTTATTTGGGAAAGGTTTTGCAAGGAGGCTCGACATTAGAACAGTTGCCTTTAACTTCTATGTCCTCCGGCCTCATCCACCCATGACTATAGAATGGAGTCACTTCACACTTATGTCCAAATTACAGTGACTAGGAAGCTTTCCACCCATACCCTCTCAAGCAAGAATGTTGGCCATTTGGGGGGAATCCTTAAAAGGGTGACCTTCCGCTCCCGTTCCAGCTCCCATCATTGATCTTGACCACTCTGGAATCTGCTTAAATGATGCCTGCAGCTGTCACTGTACCTCACGCTCATCATGATGCTTCCTCGGTCCATGCAGAGCAGAGTGACTCAGTCCTTCCCAAACTGCCAGGACTTGGGGGTGTGGGCATCTGTGCAGATGCGGGGAGAGACATCTCATGATGTAACCCATCATAGCATTGAAGGAGGCCCCCAGAAATCTATGAGCTCTCGGTATAAGACCATTACAATCGGCCTCCCATATCTAAATATACACTAGGTTAATCCCTAAAGGGAGTCCATAATGAAAATTGGGAACCCATCTTTCCCTATAAGACCCCCAGCACTGATCCCATTATGCCTTCAATCCCTGGTTACCTCAGTTACCACCACACTCCCAAGCCTCTCAATTTTTGATTTTTATCTCACTTTGCCTCTTAGGGCCTTGGACACAGTGGATCATTCCCTCCTTCTTGAAATCCTTTCTTCACTTGGCTATGAGGCACCCTCGTCCTCCCTATTTTCCTCTTACCCCACTGGCTCTCCTTCTCAACCTCTTTTGCTGGTCTTTCCTCTTCTTCTTGACACTACATATATTAGAACTTCCCAGTACATAGTTCTATTTACTCTCACATCCTTTGTGAACTCACCTAGCCCTGTGGAATTAAATATCATCTATATTCTTAAGACTTCCATTTTTTTTTTCACTACTCTCGTCTCTTCCCTGAGCTCCAGGACTCTGTATCCAGCTGTCTATTTTGAATTCACCTAAAGACGTAAATATCTAAATGGCAAAAACTGTTCTCTTGATTCTATCTCCCAGTCTTCTTCTCCTCCATCAGTTAGTGGCACCATCATGCATCCAGTTTCTCAGGCTCCAAACTCTAGGAGTTCTCCTTGAATTCTCACTTTCCCTTGGGCCCAGATCCAATCCAACAGAAAATGCAAAACAGGTCACGTTTTACCACCTCCTGTTACCATTCTAATCCAGGATGCTATAATCCCTGGTGGCATAATAAAACAGCCTCCTGATTAATTTCCCCATTCCACTCTTGCCACCTACATTCAGTTCTCCATATAACAGCTGGAATGATCTTATTAAAATAATAAATCACTTCACGGTGCTCTTTAGTTAAAAACCTACTGATGATTCCCCAGGGTCTCAGAACAAAATCCCAAACTCCTTGCAATGGCCTCCAAGGGCTTGTATGTTCAGCCCCTGGTTATCTCTTCAAACCCATCTTCTACTGTTTGGTGCCTGGAATATTTCCTCATACTTTTGCATAGCTTGCTCCTTCCCTTCATTTAAATCTTTACTCAAATATTATCTCTTCAGAGAAGTCTTCCTTGCTCACTCTGTTTGAAACAGCACTTCCCATTAGTCTCATTCCCTTTAACTTGTTTATTTTTCTTTATAGCATTTATTCTACAACTTTTTTTATATATCTGTGTTTAAGAATTTTATATAATTGATAATAGTAACAGAATAAATAAGAAAAGCCATACTAACATTTCAGTAGATGTAAAAGCACATTTGACAAAAGTCAATACCAAGTCACAGTAAAAACTCTCTGCAAACTAGGAATAGAAGGGAACTTCCTTAATCTGTTATAGGACACTTATTTAAAAACTTATGAATAACATAATAATTAATAGTAAAATATTTAATTCTTTCCCCTGAGGTCAAGAATAAGGCAAGCACGACCACTATCATCAGTCTATGTAATATTGTACTGAGCATCTTAGCTTTTGCAATAAGGCAAGATAAGGAAATAAAAGGCATAAGGATCAGAAAGAAAAAGGTAAAACTGTCTCTACTTGCAGATGTCATGGTCATTTACATAGAAAAGTCTAAGGAATCCACAAAATAACTACAAGAAATAGTTTGTGAATTTAGCAAGGTTGCATGGTTCAAGGTCAATATAAACATATCAACTGGGTTGTATATGTTGGTAGGAAAAAATCGGAAAATGAAATTTTAAAATTCTATTTACAACAGCATTAAAAACATACTTAAAACTAAATATGCCAAAAGTCAAGATCTGTACACTAAAAAGTATAAAACATTGTTGAGAGAAGTAAAATAACTAAAATCAAAACATATACCACATTCAAGGATTGGAAGACTAAAATGTATATATTTTTGTTTATGTTTACTGCAGCATCTCCCACCAGAATGTAAGCTCTATGAGAGCAGGAATGTTTTCCTATTTCATTCCCTGATGTTTCTTTAGTGTCTATTAACAGTGTCTGGCGCACAGTAGTTTCTTATTACATACTTGCTGAATAAATGTCTACACAAGACTCCAGAGAAGTTTTGATTTTGCTCAGTCTCATAAAGTTTCTCAGTAAAACAATCCTATCTGTCTTGTTCCTCTAGCCATAGGGACTAAACCTGACTCTAGCGGCCTCTGCCAGATGCAGAATTTCTCCTTCCTAGCCTTCATCTCCTCTTCAATCCCCGGCCCCCAGGCAGAACTCGAGCCTCTACTATTAGTCTCTGAACATATGCTCCCAGAGTAAATGAAGTGCAGAGACTCTTTGCAGGCCCAAACACCTTATCAGAGCAGGTACTCACTGCCAGCGGTAGAGAGGAATAGATTCAGGTCTTGCAGCTGCATTGGGTGGTACTGAATAGTTACCCTAAAACAACAAGGAGCCAGAAGTATGGCCCCCAAAGGGAAATTGAATTCTATAATGGCTCCCAAGGGGATGGTGCAGATTAGGGTTAAGAGACAAAACCAGAGAGAAAGTCAGAAGCCATATACACTCTGTAGGGAGGGAGAACGCAGGACAACTGTTGAGACCTTGTTTGCCCCTTTTCTGAAGAGCAGAGGATGGCACATCGATAAAGGATTGGAAGCCACAACAGATTTGAAGTCAGATATGAGTTTAAAACCCAGTAGTAGGCATGGAGAAAGCTCTTGTTTTCCCTGAGGCTTACTTTCTTTCTCTATAAAATAGGAATTTTAATACCAACCAGGCCTACCTTGTAGGATCACTGTGATGATTAAATGAGATAAGTGCCATGGGGAGAATGTTATTATTTATTAGCCAAGACTTATCATTATTAAAGTTCTGAAGGATGCTCAAGTTTAAGTTTTCATGGTTCATTATTTAACTTGAAGTGAATTCCCATAACATAAGCTCTGTCCATATTCAAATATAAATATAAAATCCATTTTGCTGTCAAATAATATATTATATTATTATAATATTAATAATCATATATTTGACAGCAAAAAGGAAGGTAATTCATGCCTTTGGTTACCTGCAATTGTGTGCAGAATTGCTAGTGACTATGCTATCTTCTCATATAGTTGAAAAAAGAAGGTAATTCATGCCTTCGGTTACCTGCAATTGTGTGCAGAATTGCTAGTGACTATGCTATCTTCTCATATAGTTGAAAAACCTCTTTTCCACACTTGCTCTTGTTTTCCAGCCACATAATCCCTGTCAGAAGCTCTTCTATAAATTATCCAACAAAAAAAAGCATCCAGTAAATACAAGATTCCAACAAAGAAGCATCTAATACCTGGAGTAAAGAGAGAATTAACTCAAAATAATTACATAAATCTCCCATTTAAAAACGTCAACATCACGTTTACATTTGGCCACAATATTAAGTAGTTGGACCATGTTCCACTTGTTTTTGTAAAGAAATCTCCTTGGTAAGTTAGATTTCTTTTTAAAGAGGTCCTTCTGGTTTATATGATACCAAGCACAAAATAACTAGACAGCATTATTATTATTATTATTTTGGCTGTGTTGGGTCTTCGTTGCTGCGCATGAACTTTCTCTAGTTGTGGCAAGCGGGGGCTTCTATTCCTTGCGGTGTGTGAGCTTCTCATTGTGGTGGCTTCTCTTGTTGCGGAGCACGGCCTCTAGGTATGCGGACTTCAGTAGTTGTGGCTTGTGGGCTTCAGTAGTTGTGGCTCGTGGGCTCTAGAGCACAGGCTCAGTAGTTGTAGTGCACAGGCTTAGTTGCTCCGCGGCATGTGGGATCTTCCCGGACCAGGGCTCGAAGCCGTGTCCCCTGCATTGGCAGGCGGATTCTTAACCACTGTGCCACCAGAGAAGCCCCTAGACAGCACTGTTAAAATTAACTATACCTTGGGCAGAAATAGAATATTTAGTAGTGTTGAGTGCTTTGCCATTTATTACGTGGAAGAGCTATAAGTAGGTCAAATCAATGACAAGAAATGTCACATCACTCCAGAGCTTCTCAGGTAGGCATGTGTATTTCTCAGCATCACTTATTTTCTGCCTTGAACATTGCTTCTCATCATTGTTTTTTCTTAATGAATTTATCTGACTTTAGGTCGGTCTATGCCCTTGTATACAATTAAAAAAGACGATTCACCAATATGATTTCCCAGGAACTGGTAAATTCTAAACCATTGTTTCTGTGGAGCTGCTAGGTAGAAAAGTGAGACTAAGACATCTGAGTGAAAGGAAGAACATGTTTCTGACTTGTCTAGATTCTAAATGATACTGAAACATGAGCCTCAAAGCTAGGAAGTGGTCAAGCTGGGATTTTTAGCTCAAGTCTGACTCTAAACATTGTTCTTTTCTACAGAAACAGCACTGTCTCTTGTGGAAAAAAAAAAATCACATAATACTTTTAAAGGATATGGATGGAAACGAGTGACAACCAGAAATGTTACAAAAAAGCCATTTCATACAATGGTTTGAAATATTCTGCCTCCATTTGATATAGGGATTTGTGATGGTCTTCATGACCTATCACATCAGTGATAAAAATAACCATTGGCTCAATTGCTTAGAGCTTGAAATAAATCAGAGAAAGGCAATCAATCAGTCAAATATGTTTCAGGTGTCTCCTGTTTGCTTGACACTCTACTAGACTCTGTGGGACATGACAGCTCACACATCAAAGTTCTTTGGCAAGCAAGAAGTGAATGTGAAATAGTATTATTAGAGAAAAACTACATGAGGTGGTCCAGCTTCAAAGAACTTAAAATCTTAATGTGGAGGAGGGGTGTTTTCAAATAACAGTAGATCTTCATCACCATAAACAGCACAGAAAATGTATTTAATTGGTGATTAGAACAGGGGCAGGCCAACTTCTTCTGCAAAGGGTGAGATAGAAAATATTTTAGGCTTTGAGGGACATACGGTCTCTGTTGTAGCTACTCAACTTGGCCGTTGTAGTGTGAAAGCAGCCATAGATGATAAAGTAAATGAATGAGTTTGGCTGCATTCCAACAAAACTTCATTTACAGACACAGGTGGCTGACTGTTTTTGATCCACTGGTTGTGCTTTGGAGACTCCTTGTTTGGACTGAATGTGAGAGAAGGCTGAAGAAGAATTGATCACTGTGGAACAATCAGGGAAGCCTGATTGGAAGAAATTTCTTTGGGGACAAGTAAAGGCTTGAGTAGCTCTTTCCTCTCCAGGGTGAATCAATGAAGGTAGAGGAGGACTATGCCATCATATTTTACATGTCATCTTATCTATGGATTAGTTTCTTGATGGTGTTTTTAATTATTTAAGCATATTGAGAAAAAGTACAGAAGGACAGGTGTTTTCTTTTTCTTGCTGATTTCTGACTGTTATGGGCTGTCCATTAAAGCCACTTGGGGTTGGTTACCTAGGAAATGCCTGGCTGACTGGGGATTTTAGATTGATCACCAGATTTATGGCAGGAAGGTGAGTCATGTGATGTGAATTTAGTTGCTTCTAAGTGGAAGAGTAGAAATTACTGAACATTAAAAAAGAATCACCGGAACTTTCCCTCACTACTCCTTAATTTTAAAGCTGAAACAAATGATCTTCTTTCAGGAAGTAACAGAGGTCTAAATTTATCCCCAGAGGAAGGGAGTTTAATGATTCCATGACCATATCAGACTTCATGGTTATGAGTCACCGTACTCAAGGGGTGTGTGTATGTGTGTCCATGATAAAATCAAACTCAGCTATCTATTAAATTAATGAAAAATGATGTGGTTCCTATTTTCACAAGGATGAGGATTAATATCTGTGTGACTTTTTTTTTTTTTTTTTTGCGGTACGCAGGCCTCTCACTGTCGTGGCCTCTCCCGTTGCGGAGCACAGGCTCTAGACGCGCAGGCTCAGCGGCCATGGTTCACGGGCCCAGACGCTCCGCGGCATGCGGGATCTTCCCGGACCGGGGCACGAACCCGTGTCCCCTGCATCAGCAGGTGGACTCTCAACCACTGTGCCACCAGGGAAGCCCATCTGTGTGACTTCTGAGTTCTCCTGAGAAGCATCATTGCTTTATCCACAAAGCATGTAGTTTTAGAGACTCTCTGAGATAGAATACAGTGAGTATATTCAATGAAACCAGCTCTGTAGCTAAAACAGTTATCTGTATGGTAAACAGAAGAACTGACATTTATCAGGATGAAAAGAACTAATCGAAGTTGGAGTTTCTTAATAAAAAATGTCAGGCACTTAAAAAACAATGTATGGATAAAGAAAACGGTCACTTGCCAACTAGCATCTGTGAACTAGGTACTTTCACTCTCTATCTCATTTAATCCTAAAAAAGTAAAAGGTAGATAGTATAAAAATTTTAGAATTCTGTTCTGCAAATATTTGTTGAACACTTAATGCGTGTCTGCACCAAGGTTCAGAGAAGATAGGTAACTAATCCAGGATTAGAATCCATTTTTGTTCTACTCCAAAGGCCATGATTTTCCTGCTTCACTGTATTATTTTTCTCTAGGGTATTTTTATATCGGAAGAGTGAAAATAAAACAACTAATCTGGAAATTTTATTGTAAGAAGTTATCTACTTTGCAAAACTCAGATGTGAATGTGTGCTTACACAAACTTCCCTTTTTCCTAAGACTTTCTCTGGCAGGTCAAAATCACCTTGAAAATTTCCTTCTATCTTGTACCTGCCTGTAGTGATATAGGAACGGTTTATTAATAAAAGCAGCAAACTTTGACTATTTAAGCGTGCTAGGCACTATACCTAATGCGTAATCTCCTTCAGTCCCAACTCAACCCTATGAGGAAGGACCTATAGGTGCCCTATGTTACAGGTAGTGGAATTAAGCATTAGAACAGTGACTTACCGAAGGTCACACAGCAGTTAGTGGCGGATTAATTTTTGTTCATTTTTTGAACCCTAGTCTAACTCCAGAGCCCATTTTCATAATTGCTTCAATATTTTCCTCTCCTTTGAGCTAGAACTGATTTTCCTAGCCAGCAAGTGGTGCCGAACGTCAAAGGTTTAAGAAAAATTATGGGAGGAAAACTGAAAATCCTCTTCATTAATATATTTCTCCTGCAAATGAAGAAATTAACATTATTCCATTTTTTTTCAGAAAAACACCTTGTTTCAGACTATAAAACGTAAGTGTTTCACTGTAGTGAGATTTGAAAACCGTTGGGCTGGACGGACCCACATTTAGTGTAGAACTCTCAAGTAGACTTATCTCCCCAGGGGACAGATTTCTTTATGTTCTCAAACATGGTGTCAGGGCAGGTACCACTCATGATGGGGTGGGGGCATAATGCTTGCACAGTGCCTGGAAGAGCACTCAGCACCAAGTGTGCATCAACACGTGGTAATACTCCATGTAAAACAACAATCACTGTGTCTAGTAGAACTCATTTATATCACAGGGCTATGCAGATGGTGTTACGATTTCAAGACTTAGGATAACCACGTCTCTGTCATCTAAAAAAATAACCACTGGCTCTGAAATTCCACCATCAAAGCTTTATTCCTTTCTCTTTAGGCTTTGATGCTACCTAAAATACAACCACTGCTGGTGAGTTGTCAGTCATGTATATCTCAGAGAACCTGAAGAATTTCAGACTGGGCTTTAATGGAAGGGAGGGGGAGGGAAGATCGCAGGAGCAGAATGTTAGAGCTGGGAGGGCCTTTGGGAGCATCATCTCACCTTCTCATCATCTACAGATGGGGAAACTGGGCCACAGAGAGTTACTGAGTCAATCTTTCTTCTTTAACATTTGCCCCACTCCCCTTTAGGGGTGAGGATGCATGTGTGTGTATGCATGTGCTTACCTGTTATCTGCATTGGGGAGTGTTCCCGTCACTAACGCTGCATAACAAAGCACCCCACACTGAGTGGTGTAAAATCGTGGCTGTGTTGTTCAGCTCACAGATTATGTGGGTCAGGAATTCAGGCAGGGAGCAAAGGGGATGGCTTGTCTTGGGAAGACTCAAATGGCTGGTGGGGCTCAGACACCCGGGAGCTGGGATCATGTGGAGGTGTGGTCTGGTACCCGGGGAGGGGATAATTCATCCAGAGCACCCAGGTGTGGCATGGCCTTCTCACAGCATGGCACCTGGTTTCACAAAAACCGTGTGGGAGCTGCCTGGCCTCTTCTGACCTAGTCCTGGAAGTCGCAGAGTCACTTCTGACGTACCCTCCTGGTTACAAGCAAGTCAGGAGATGAGCTCAAGTTTCAAAGGGAGGGGACTTCCCTGGTGGCACAGTGGTTAAGAATCCACTTGCCAATGCAGGGGACATGGGTTCAAGCCCTGGTCCAGGAAGATCCCACATGCTGCAGAGCAACTAAGCCCGCGAGCCACAACTACAGAACCCATGTGCCACAACTACTGAAGCCCGTGTGCCTAGAGCCCGTGCTCCGCAACAAGAGAAGCCACCGCAATGAGACGCCCGCGCACAGTAACGAAGACCCAACGCAGCCAAAAATAAAAATAAATTAATTAATCAATTTAAATAAAAGTTTCAAAGGGAGGTAATTAGATCTCACATGTCGGTGGGGGAGAATCTAGGTCACCTTGTAGAAGAGCATGTGTGATGGGAGAGGTTGTTGCTGCCATCTGTGGCAAATACAGTCTGCCCAGGGGGGAAAGCAGCAATTTGTAGCTCTGCCACCAAACCTTTAAAATGTCTTTCTTTCCATTCCTGAGGCCCCTCACTCCCTCTCTAGGCACCTCTGGGTCCATTTTATAGATGAGGAATCTAAGGTTCTGAGAGAGTCAGCAGTGTGTCCAAGTTCAAGGCCAAAATTTATGTCCAGCTCTCATTTCTACATCTGTGCTCTGTGTTCCTCTGCCTCCCACCTCCCACGGATGCCAACTCCATTTCCAATAGCAGTGACCTTGGTTGGATGAACAGTAAGATAAATATTGGGTCCAGTTGTCCTGACCTGAGGCAGAACTCTTGCAAGGAAGTTGCTGAGCAAACCTGACACCTCCTAGGGATACTGAAAATGTAGTGTAGTCAAAAAGCCTGGAATATGCCTACTATAATTTGTCTAACATTTATACCTCCCCTTAGTTACCTTCTTGCTATAAATAAGTAGTGTTGTTCTGAGGTACTGAAAGAAGTGTTTTTACAGTAGAAATATCAATTTATTTCCATGATAGAAAATTGACTGTGTTATTGATCAATATGTCCCATCTGCCAAGTCTTCCTAATTATAAATTTGAAAGGTACACCCAGTAGCATAGTAACTGTCAAACAACTATTGGGAAGCTGTTGTTATATGTCTTGAAATGGATTCCTCTAAAGACAGACTGACATAGAACGAGACAGCAGATTAAATATGTTTCATTTACTAAGTAAAATGGTTTTTTGTCTGATTCTGTCTCCTAAGGGTTGATTAACAAAATAATCCTACGAATTTGTTGACTCCTCAAGAGACATTAGACCTCACCCAGGGCCAGCCCTGAACCATGTTTACGAAATTGATATCTCACAGCCCAGATAATGCTCTTTTAATTTAAAAAATTTGATTAGTTTATTGAGCTCTTTATTTTTGTTATCTGGTCAGAGATTCTTATAATCCCCAGTCCATTTCACTTTATGAACAATAATTTTCTCACATGTCAACATCTCCAATAAATACCTTACAATATTATCCAAACAGATTTTTACATGAGCTTTTTTTTTTTTACCATTTTGCACATTTTATATGCAATAAAGGATCTCGGAGATGATTCCTTATCTTGGTTTCCCCTCTAGTTTGGTAGGGATGAAAGCTTCAGCCTGTCACAGGCCAAGACTGTCAAACAGGATGAACTCCTGATGAATACATACTACTGAGACTGATAAACTCTAATTACACCATAAGCCTCTTCTGAAATGGGCACTTCCAATTCCATACACCGCAAATATGGGCCCAGAATCAAGGATGAATTCTGAACCGATGTTTTGATTGCATTTCAGGTAACGGAGAAGTTGCATTGGAGAGAGAAAGGAGAATGCCTCTATATAGCGATGTGCCTAATATAAATGTTAGGGGTGAGGGTGGGGAACCCAATTCCCTCTGAGCACCTTACGTGCAAAGGACCCAAATCTGTAACATCAAAATATTGTCTTTTCCATTCAACGCTCAGCATTCTTGCGCCCGTTGAGTCTGAAGTTTTTTATCTTTCGTGAACTCTGGAAATGTCTTCTCATTCATTTTTAAATTCCCTCTATTTCCTCCATTCTCTAGAATTCCTGTGTGAAGATGTTTGGCTTTTCAAGTTATTTTCTGTGTCTTAATCTTCTTTCTTATTTTCTGCCTTTTTATTCCTTTCCACAGCGTTCTGGGAGAATTCCTAGGCTCCACCTACCATATTCCCACACTGTTCCCCATGTGTGTCCATCCTGCGTGTCAGACTATCCAACTTGTTTGGAGTTTTAGGATGTTATCCATGATGGCTCTATCTCTTAAGAGCCTATTTCTATTTCATGGATATCTTCCCTTGTTACTACGAAAATATTTACTTTACTTTTAAAATCTTTTTCCTTTAATTTGGGAACTTGGAGAGTATAGGGATTAAGAACAAGAACATGGAATCGGATGGAACAGAGTTCAAACCCCAGTTCTTCTCCTTAGTGATGGTAGGATCTTGAGCACCTTACTGAACCTCTCTGGCCCTTATTTATTTATTTATTTGCAGTATGCAGGCCTCTCACTGCTGTGGCCTCTCCCATTGCGGAGCGCAGGCTCGGCGGCCATGGCTCACGGGCCCAGCCGCTCCGCGGCATGTGGGATCTTCCCGGACCGGGGCACGAACCCGCGTCTGCCACATCGGCAGGCGGACTCTCAACCACTGCGCCACCAGGTAAGCCCCTATTTATTCATTTTTAAATTTCAAAACGCAGAGGATAATAGTACTTGCTTCTTAGGGATATTATAAATGTTAACTGAGATAATCTGTGCAGTTACCTCATGCACACAGTTGGTGTTTGATAAACTGAAACATTACCTTTTACAACGCAACCTTCAGTGGTCTCTCTGACTGTATGGGCTGGCTTTGCTCTGGCTTTGAGCCAGCCTTCTCATAAAGGTGGACCCTTCACTGATTCTCACATTGGATTCAATTGTATCGTGGTTTTTGCAGGTTTGGTAATTTTTCTGTGAGGAGGTAGTGGAGAGGGTATAATAGTCACAGCAAACAACTTAGAAAATCTCCCATGGATTAACCCAGGATGTGTACTGATGGGGGTGAGCTAGAGAACCCATGTCTGCTCACAAACTGAGTAGATACAGGCACGGATTTTCATGACCACACAGAAGCTGTGCCCTTGGTACATGTGGGTTCATGCCACTTAACTCTTGTTCATCCCTCCTCTGGAGGCTAGGGTGAACCCTGCCCGTCCTCTACTAATAAAGGACCTTCTATGATCCATCATAGCTTTGGCTTTGAACTGCCACCTATTACTCATTGGGCTGGGCCTTCTCAGCTACTGAGAATGCTTCAATCACCCTTATGGGACCTATGGATTCTTTGACATTTTGTACCATGCTGGCCAGCTGCTTTTTCTTAGGGCCTCTGTTTCTCTATCTGCAAAATGGGTATAATTGCAGTGATGATCTATCTCACGGGGCTGTTGTGAAGTGTAAATGAAATAACATGAGCTAGACTGGATGTCCCACGAGGGCAGGGACCACATCTGACTTGTTTTACACTGGACTCGTCCCACTGTAGCTACTCTACAAATACTTGACAAAGGAATGAATAAACATATAAAGCAGTAAGGATGGTGGCTGTATTCGTGTACTAGGGCTGCCCTGACAAATGACCACAGACTGGGTGGCTTAAGCAACAGAAGCTTATTTCCTCATGGTTCTGACAGCTGGAAGTCTTAGATCAAGATGTTGACAGGATTGTTTTCTTCTGAAGTCCTCTTCTCGTTGGCTTGCAGATGGCTATCTTCCTGTGTCTTCAAATGGTCTTCCCTTTGTGTATGTTTGTGCCCTAATCTCCTCTTTTTATAAGAACACCAGTCGTATTGGATTAGGCCCACCCTAATGACCTCATTTTATCTCAATTACCTCTTTAAAGGCTCTATTTCCAAATACAGTCACATTCTGAGGTCCTGGGGGTTAGGGCTTCAACATATGAGTTTTGGGGGAATATAATTCGGCTCAAAACAGTGTCTGACAATTAGTATTTGTTCAATAAAAATTAGTTCCTTCCCCTTTTATATCTACTGCTCCCTCTTCATCTTCTCCTTCCTCTCCCCAACCCCCCCCCCAGTAATAACTAGCATCGTGGTAAGAATATGATGGGTTCTAAGTAAATTCTTATAAATATATTAACCAGACCAAGTGTGAAATACCTTCATAAAATAAAAAAGAAGCTAGTGTTTCACAACACACAGGGAAAAGAACTGATTTAAATATAAAGCCATCTTTATCTTATTTTGTATCTCTAACATTCCTTTAAGAACTAAGGAAATTAAAATTTATATCAAGTAGCTTCTACCTGCTGGACACATGCTTATTTCTACTAATGGCATCAATCTTGCTAGATGGACATTTTGTTATTCCCATTTTGAGATGAGGAAAGTGGACCTCAGATGACACAAATAACTTGCCCAAGGACTTTGCAACACCACACACCTCCCAAAGGTGGGCAAGAGCTCTGGGTGGGACCAGTGCTGGTGACTCCAAGATGGGGAAGACTCAGGCTTTGGCCACGGTGTGCTGCCAATGTCGTGAGAGCCACCACTTTCTGCATCTGACTGAAAAGCCCGTCAGAAGGTGACAAGTGTGATAACCGAGGTCAAAACTAAGGCTTTTGGGGGCACGTGCATTAAATTTAGTCTTAGCTTTTAAAATAGAATTTTACCCTCCCCCAAAGTATTACCAAGGTATAATTTTCCTATTATATCCCGCTTTGCTAAAGATTCTGTAGCCTTCTGGAGGAGTTCCTTCTGAGCTGCCCCAGACCCTTGGAGATGAATAGGAGGAGGATGGACAGAGCGGGAGTGGTGCTCAGTCACGGACAGGGATGATTAGAAACTTTTCCTTACCGTTAAAAGCATGAGTATGGGGCTTCTCTGGTGGCGCAGTGGTTGAGAGTCCGCCTGCCGATGCAGGGGACACGGGTTCATGCCCCGGTCCGGGAGGATCCCACATGCCGTGGAGCGGCTGGGCCCGTGGGCCATGGCCGCTGAGCCTGCGTGTCCGGAGCCTGTGCTCTGCAATGGGAGAGGCCACAACAGTGAGAGGCCCACGTACCGCAAAAAAAAGAAAAAAAAAAGAAAGACACAGAAAGAGAAATACTGCACAATCTCACTTATGTGTGGAATGGAAAATTGTCAAACTCGTAGACACAAAGAGTAGAATGTTTTCCAGGAGCTGGGGAGAGGGTTCAAAGTTTCAGTTATGCAAGATGAAGAAGTTCTGGATCTATGTACAGTATGCTGACTCTAGTTAACAATGCTATATTGTATACTTCAGATTTGCTACGAAAACTTAAATCTCAACACACACAAACGGTAACTACATAGAGGTAGTAGATATATTAATTAGTTTGATGGTGGTGATCATTTCACAATGTATATGTATATAAAAACATCAAGTTGCACACCTTAAATATATACAGTTTTTATGTCAGTGATATCTCAATAAAGCTGTTAAAAATATATACAGAGGGCTTCCCTGGTGGCGCAGTGGTTGAGAGTCCGCCTGCCGATGCAGGGGACACGGGTTCGTGCCCCGGTTCGGGCGGATCCCACATGCCGCAGAGCGGCTGGGCCCGTGAGCCATGGCTGCTGAGCCTGCACGTCCGGAGCCTGTGCTCCGCAACGGGAGAAGCCACAACAGTGAGAGGCCTGCGTACCGCAAAAAAAAAAAAAAAAAAATATATTTTATATATATATATATATATATATATATATACAAAAAGGAGACAGTCGGGGAGGAATTCTCCCACTGGGCTGCCTGCCTCTTTGCACTTCTTTGAGTTGTGTTCATCACAGGCTGCCTTACATAAGGGTGACGTGAATGTGTAGACACACGTTTTCCCCTGATTACAGCTTCTTGGTGAGGGGGGCATCTATTTCACTGATCTTAACACGGCTACAGCAAAGAGCAGGCCCTCAGTGCTTGTTGGGGAAAAATCCAGTGGAATTCACTTTGGCATCAGCTATTAGGTTGAAAGCAGCCCAAGAAACATGGATATCAGGGTAACTCCAGTTCAAAGGTTCACCAAATATTTTTGTGAGTGCCCACTGGATGCTAGGCACCGCACTGGGCTCAAGGCTCCTAGCAGGCTCTGGTCAGTTTAAGAAGACAGATGTCCAGGAAAGCATCCAGCTTGCCAGCAGCAAGCTAAACAAGCCTGGACTCGGTGGCTCAAACAAAGACTGCAGGGACACAGCCCTAGAGGGAGAGATTTTGGTAGGAACTGCAGGCGGTAACAGCTGCAGCTGCCCTCCCAATTCTCACACCCACTCAGATGGCCTGTTTATTCTCCTGTCCACTGCCTCTGTTCCCAGGGCCAGGGACATGTTTTTGTTTTGTTTTTTTTTTCCTAAGACGTCACCGGTGTGTACAACCTTCTGTGTGCAAACCTGCCACAGGGAGAAAGCACGTGCAGGACACATTTGCATTTTGTTTGTTGCAGGTGAGTGGCTATTAGGGTCTGACTAAGGAGGTCACCTGATCATTCAGGATTTGAAAGACTCAAGTCAGCCACAGGCATCCATCCGACTGAGTGGGCCAATGAGAGATGGAGAGCAAAACATTCCTGGGAGCCGTATAAGGAGATGGGGACCTGATTTCAGGACCAATTCTGCTTAATACTTGAAGACCAATGCAGACAAATAAAAAGGTTCACAGGATGCATTTTCCCCCCATTCATGATGGAAATCACTTTGTTGAATCTGATGGGGTGTGAGGATGCCTATTCTTCTGACTCAAATTCCCTACTTTATTGGATAGAAGAATCTAAATGAGAAACTTGGCTTTGCTTTTCAGCCATTAAAAAAGTTAATATTCAAGAGTATTTCAGTGGTACCAATTTGATCCTGAAGTTAGATCCGGGACTGTAACTCAAAGTTAAATGGGCCACAGTTAACCCACCCTGGGTCTAGGAACTTGGACAGGCAACATCTCTCTGAGACTTCGTTTTCTTACCTATAAAATGAAGAGTTGGTCTAAATGATCTCTAAGCCAGATTTGCCATTTTAGGATATAAATAGATTCATAATGACAAGGACTCAAGGACTCCTAAACCTGGCCCTGTATCAGGAGTAGCTGAGGAGTGTGTTAAAAATAAAGATTTTCTGATGCCACCCTAGAGATTCTGATTCTGTAGGTCTAGGTGAGGGCCTAGAAATATGTATTTTTAATAGGCCTAGAGGATTCTGCAAAGCCCGTCCTCAGCCTGCCTGGTGCTTGAGAACCACTAGAAGATCTGAAAGCCCTTTGCAGCCAGCCTAGACTGGGGTCATTCATATTATTTTAAAAGGTCTCATTGCATACAAACACTGACCTCTCCCTGGCACCCCTCACTCCCATCCTGGATTCTGGGTCTTGAAACTACCCTACATCTGTAGATATCTTTCAGACTGTTATTCAAACTCATTTGGGGTGCCAGGGAGAAATCTTTGTATTTTTTGATTCCCTTATAGTTAGAACACAATTAGATCTTCCTACCAGGTTAGCATAAAGTCCAAAGAGGCTTTGGGAAGGGGATAAAACCCTCCAACTCTGACTTGACTCACCCTGGGATGCTGGACCTGTTTTCCTGGTCTGGAAAATGGGGAATTTTTTCTTGTGTGACCTGTAGGTCCGAAGTTGAATCTTGGCTGCATCCCTCCTGCAAGTCACCAAACTTTTTGTGCCTCAGTTTCTCCATCTGTAAAATGGGGGATAAAATAGGGTTTTTTGTGGGGATAAAATGAGTTATATGCGAGGTGCCTAGACTACTCCCTGGCAGATAGAAAGTGCTCAGGAAACATTATAAATTATTAATTTTATTGCCACTAATTACAAAAAGGAGGAGGACACATCTACTACAAAAGTTATGTGGATTAGATACAGAAAGATCCCAGTAATTCTCAGATTAGCTGTAGCAGGTTCACTGAGGGGAAGGGGTGGGAAGGAGCTTGTTATACATGCAATTTTAAGCCCTCCCCCTCTGGGTTCTGATCAGCAATTTTTGGCGGAGGTGGGAGTGAGGGTGGGGGAAGGGTGTCAGGAATCTGCATTTTATTTTATTTTGTTTCAGTTCAATTTTATTTTAATTAAATTTTTTTTCATTTTTTTAATTGAATGAAAGATTCTTTAAATTCTATATAGTGTTTTACGATTTTCAAAAGTTTCACACACATGATTTCTTATAATCCCATAATAACCCTTTTTTCCTCCACCCATATATTGCCCCTCCCCCTTCCCTCTCCCCACTGGTAACCGGTAGTTTGCTCTCTATATCTGTGAGTCTCCTTCTTTTTTGTTTGATTCACTAGTTTGTTATATTTTTTAGATTCCACATATAAGTGGAGACATACAGTGTTTGTCTTTCTCTGTCTGACTAATTTCACTTAGTGCAATACCTTCCAGGTCCATCCATGTTGCTGTAAATGGCAAAATTTCATTCTTTTTTATGGCTGAGTAGTATTCATTGTATATATGTACCACAGCTTCTTTATCCATTCATCTGTCGATGGGCACTTAGGTTGTTTCCATGTCTTGGCTACTGTAAATAGTGTTGCTATGAACATTGGGGTGCATGTATCTTTTCGAATTAGTGTTTTTGGTTTTTTCAGCTATATGCCCAGAAGTGGAATTGCTGGGTCATACAGTAGTTCTATTTTTAGTTTTTTGTGTTTTTTTTTGTGGTACACGGGCCTCTCACTCTTGTGGCCTCTCCCATTGCGGAGCACAGGCTCCGGACGCGCAGGCTCAGCGGCCATGGCTCACGGGCCCAGCCGCTCCACGGCATGTGGGATCTTCCCAGACCGGGGCACGAACCCGTGACCCCTGCATCGGCAGGCGGACTCTCAACCACTGCGCCACCAGGGAAGACCTATTTTTAGTTTTTTGAGAAACCTCCATACTGTTTTCCACAGTGGCTGCATCAATTTACATTCCCACCAACAGTGTAGGAGGGAGGAATTTTTAGATAAGCTCCCCAGGTTGTTGTGTGGCCAGTGGCCTGGGGACCACATTTGGAGAAAACCTGCTTGTTCATGTCACAGTGTTCCTCTCTATGGGTGTGTGTGTGGCTTTTCCATTGTTCTGGCCTTCTCCCTACATACCTGCACAGCTGATAAGAAGCCTGGATGTCAGGGTTTAAATATCACATTATCATTATTTTGCTATTTATCTTAGGCAGGTGTTTTGAATTCACCTGGCTTGAGTCTCTTGCATCTCAGAGCAGCCAAACTCGGACTCAGCTCAGCCTGGGCCGTTCCCTCCCAGCTCCTCTTCAGCCTCTCCTCACCCAGGATGAGCAGGGCAGTGTCTGCTCCAGTTGCTTCTAATAAATTTACCCTGTCGGCCAGCCAGGAAGGCCCGTGTGCCCAGCTCAGGGAGGGCAGCCTGGTGTCTGTTCCATATGGGATCCCCAGCGTCTCACACAGGGCCGGGGCTGCAGTAGGAACTCGATAAATGCTTGCTGAATAAATGAAACTGAATTGCATTAAATAACTTGTGCATACCGACTTTCCTTTCACAAAAGAACCAAGGTGTGTTGAACAAAATTAACCCACCACACACAATTTGGTTAGAATACGGGTCAGAAACCACTGCCCTGAAGGTATTTTCCAGAAGCTCAAGCAGATTAGCGTAGGCTCTTTGACTTGGGAAGGAGAAATACTTAGCTGAGAGGGGGGAGATCACATGGCTGGTACATCGTAGGGGCTCAGTCAAATGTTGGTTCCTCTCCCCTTTTCTCTTCCACCCAAAGATTCAGTAGATTAGGAATCCAAATGGTGATGGGCTCCCTGAGACAGAGGTTTATTGACAGATGAGGAAATCAGGCCCAGAGAGGTTAAGTCCCATGCCCAAAGTCACACAGCAAGTCAGTGACCTAGTGGAGATTTGAATCAGAGCGGATGCTGCTTTCTGACTCCAGAGTTTTTTTGTTATTATTTTTTTAAATTTTTATTGGAGTATGGTTGACTTACAAAGTTGTGTTATTTTCAGGTGTACAGCAAAGTGAATCAGTCATACGTATACATATATCTCCCCCTTTTTTTTTTAGATTCTTTTCCCATATAGGTCATTACAAAGTATTGAGTACAGGTCCGTGTGCTATACAACAGGTTCTTATTAGTTATCTATTTTATGTATAGTAGTGTGTATATGTCAGTCCCAATTTCCCAATTTGTCCCTCTCCCCCCTGCCCAATCCCCTGGTAACCATACATTTGTTTTCTACATCCATGACTCTACTTCTGTTTTGTAAATAAGTTCATTTGTACTCTTTTTTTTAGATTCCACATATAAGCCATATCATATGATATTTGTCTTTCAGTGTGTGACTTACTTTACTCAGTATGACAACCTTAGGTCCATCCATGTTGCTGCAAATGGCATGTTTTGTTCTTTTTTATGGCTGAGTAATATTCCATTGTATATATGTGCCACATCTTCTTTATCCATTCATCTGTCGATGGACATCTAGGTTGCTTCCATGTCCTGGCTATTGTAAATAGAGCTGCAATGAACATTGTGGTGCATGTATCTTTTTGAATTATGGTTTTCTCCAGGTATATGCCCAGGAATTCTTTCTCTTTTCATTTTATCAAAGTTTCCAGGAATTGACTCCCTAGCCATTTGCCTCAAACTCATACCTACTTGCAAAATGCAGAGTCAAGAATTCCACCCTGTTGAATCAGACCTTCCTGTAGTGGGGGGTAAGAATCTATATTTTCAATAAAATAAGCAGGTAAATCAAGTACACCAAAGTTCAAGAGCCATGGCAAGCCAGCCTTCTCTCATTAACTAAGGAGATCCCTAAATTCATCTCAGCGAGGATCAGATTCTGAACACTGCCCAACTGTTATTTTAAAATTTTTTTCTTTTTAAAGTAGTTGCAGCAAATGCCTCATTGAAAACCACCTTGAGTTGCTGGTGGCACTGAGTAAATGCACCCTTGTCTAAAGCCTCCCCTTGGTCCGAATATCACCATCTGGATGGCAGTCCAGCTCTCTCTCCCTTTTACTCAAGAACAAGGGGATGACTTTTAAAAGGCAGCCAGAAACAATAAGAATTAGTTCTTGCAAGGCCCCAGAGAGCTCAGCCAGATTTCTTAAATTCAGACCCCGGAGTTGTTCACTGTCAGGATGGGTTCTGAAAGGGAGCCACGGGTGTGGATTAAAGCATGCATTTTTAAGATGGTAAACTGGAAGCTGGAGTCCCTGGTGAGTTAACCTTGGGAAAGAAGATGTGTACCAGAGATGCTGTAGACAAGACAGTGCTCAGGATAACAAAGGCAAGGACACTGCACTCCCCGGGCTCCTTGGCAATATGGCTTCACCCACAGTTTAGCTAACAGCGTGTCTCTGGGGCTTCTGTTGCTATCAAATTTATGCCTTATGAAATGTCAAAAGGGAAGTGCTACTTCTCCAAGACAGCAAGAAATTTCTTTTTCTTTTTTTCTTTTTTCTATTTTTTTTTCATGTAATGCCCTCCTGGAGGATTTTTGCACCCTGGATAAATATTTCTCTGTCAACTCAAATAGAAAAGAGCTTATAACTTCTCGAGAAGGGCACTGTTGCCTCTTTATGAGGCTGTTCTGCAAAGCAGACGAGTCGGGCATCCTGGTGTGTGCCCAGCACTGAGCATTTGCATCAACAGCTGAATCACAGATGCCTTCCCCCTAGTCAGTTACCTGGAGAAAAAAGAGTATACATTGTGATTATTGAGTGGGCAGAGTTTTCTCTTTTTTTGCATGGTGCCCGGCAGCCTGACCAGAAACAAGGTGAAGGTAGCTTTAAAGGCTTTGAACTCAAAATGGTCTCTGAGTCTAATCCATCCTTCCCAGGCCACACCTCCTCCAGGAAGCCTACTGGATTCCTGAAGCCCCATAGCTTCTTGTGTAGGGAAACTAACAAGTCCTGAGCACCAACCTTCAGCCACTTTATAGACATTATCTTGTTTATTCCTCCACTCAACCCAATGAAGTGGGGACTATTAAACTCATTTTATAAATGAGGAAATTGAAGCTCAGAGTTTAGGTTGAGGAGTTAAATAGACCTGGAGTTGAAATCTCACCTCCACCACCGTTTTGCTGGGTGATGTTGTGCAGGTTGCTGAATTCTTCTGAGCTTTACATTCTCACCTATAAAATAAGGATCGTACTGTACTTTCCAGATTCATGAGAATTAGTGATCTCAGTTGTGTATACATAGGGCTCAGCACTGTGCCTGGCACACAGTAGGCACGTAATAAAATGGTGGCTATTGCTATCATTATGATTACTCTGGAAATCTACTAAGGTAGAGAGGGGTAGAGCAGGAATTCAAACCCAGGTCTGGATGGCTCCAAAGTCCATGGACTTTCCTGGGTGTGCCTTAGTGTTTGCCTCTGTGGAGCTTCATCCTCTTAGGTTTTCATTTTTATGGGTTTTCTGTCCAGACTCTCTGAGGACACGGCCACACAACAGACCTCCTTTACTGCTGCCACATTGCTGGGCACTGCTGTGCAGGAGTCGTGCGGGAGTAGCTGTTTCAACCACAGCCTTCCCAGACTTAGTGTCAACGTTCCAGTCCGTTTTCTCCAGGCACTGCCATCAAAGTAGTGAATCTTAAAAAAAGTAAATAAATAAGACCACATCGGAAAATCTGTAAGTTATCTTGAGTATCTTTAAAAAAAAATCACAACCTGTTTAGAGAAGAAAACCCCACTGAAGCAAACCAGATTAAATAAGATCGAACTTATCACGAACCACATTGTGGCAAAAGCCCCACATACTGACTTTCTTTGGTCTACGTGAGAAAGACCTCCTGAATCCCAGAAGAAATCCCAAGGAAAATTGCAGCATATGGGAATTTTACTGGGTTTGGTGATCTCATCTTGGCTTGCCTTTCCCATTCTCTTATTTGGGAAAATCCACCCTTTCACAAGAATCTGAAATCCCCTCTCCTACTTAGGGATATGAGACTTTGTTTTATAGCCCTTTTGGCTGATAGGTAGGCAGTGTAGTATAACATTAATAACAAGAGTTCTGGAGACGCTGGAAGGGAATCTCCATGAGAGTAGGAACGCCTATTTTTCACTGCTGTATTTCCAGGACTGGGAAGAGTGTTGAATGAAGGAATGGGTGCATAAATGGACCAAGATGGCTTGGGTTTGAGTTCTGACACCACCTCTTGTTACCTGGAAGCTCAGGTGAGCTTCCTAATTTCCTGTATGAGTTTTCCATAATTTGCATAACAAATTACCACAAACTTTGTGGCTTAAAATCACCCGGTTGCATTATTTTACTGTTTCCATGGGCTGGGTATCTGGGTACGAGTTAGCTGAGTTCTCTGTGTAGGGTCTCACCGGCCTGAAATCATGGTGTTGGCCAGGAGCGCAATTCTCAGCTGAGGTTTGAGGTCCTCTTTCAAGCTCCCAGACTGTTGGCAGAACTAATTTCTTTGTGGTTTAAGCCCAAGGTCCCCCTTCTTTTTTCCTGGAGGTTGGTCATGCAATGCTTTCAGGTCCCAGAGGCTGCTGGTAATTCCTTAGCATGTAACTGCCATAGGCAGCTCACAGCAAAACTCTCTGCTTTCCTCTAGGCCAGCAGGAGCAGGTCTCTCTGATCTCTTTAGTTTGTGACTGCTGGACTTCCTATTAAGAGAACACCTGATTAGGTCAGGCCCACCCAGGTCGAACCCAGATCAACTGGTTAGGAATCTTAACCATGTCTGCAAAAACCTACTTTGATGTATAGTGTAACATAATCACAGGAGTGATATCCATCATATCCATTGGTCCACACTCCAGGAGAGGGGATCATATGAGAGCATAGGTCATCGAGGGTCATTTGAGAAGTCTGCCTACCACAAATCCTTAGCAGTAGGAGGATAATAATAATATCCACCTTTATAATATTATTAGGAGGATTATATGACATGATATGGATTAAATGCTTGTCATGGAAGAGTGCTCAATAAATGTTCACTACTGTTTTTATTGTTCTAGGAGTCTTATGCGTGTCTCTAGGCTACGCACCCAGAACATCACCCACACTCTGTATTTTGGGACTAATTGGATTCAGAGACCCAAGAGAAACTTCATTCAAGGAGGTCCTTTGTCAGTATAACTGTTTCTCAAACTGTCTCTAATTTTCCAGACAGAAGAGCATAAACTCATACTCTTGAGTGGTCTGGGGTATGTCTGAAGGACACAGTCACTCCTTCAAAATTTCTTAGAAGTCTTATGTTGAACTTAAAATTAAAAAATATATATATTATGTGGATTTAGCATTCAACTCCAAAATATGTTTGTTTTAGTATAATGGAAAAAATCTTTGAACAACATGGATCCCCCAGGATAATGCACCAAATTTATCCTGCTGCTCCTTGAATCCCCTGACACATCAGTGTGTTTGAATACACCTGTCAAGCCCAAGCACAGAAGCCTCCCCAACTTTTTATCTCCTTGATCATGGATCACAATCAGGAAAAACTTTTGAGCATATTCTTTTATATATATACACACATGGACTTCCCTTGTGGTCCAGTGGTAAAGAATCTGCCTTCCAATGCAGGGAACACAGGTTAGATCCCTGGTGAGAGAACTAAGATCCCACATGCCACAGAGCAACTAAGTTCATGTGCCACAACTACTGAGCTTGCGTGCCTCAACTAGAGCCCACGTGCCACAACTCCAGAGCTCACGCGCCCTGGAGCCTGCATGCCACAACTAGAGAAGAGAAAAACCCGCACGCCACAACTAGAGAGAATTCTGCGCACCAGTGTAGATCCTGCATGCCTCAAAAAAATCCCACATGCAGCAACTAAGACCCAATGTAGCCAAAAATAAATAAATAATAAGTACATTTTTAAAATATATATATATAATTATTGATGAACTACATGAATGTACTACAGTATTATATGTTAAATACATGAGAAAACACATCAGAAATAGACATTTTTAAAAGATGAGATAAAAAGTAAATATGAAGAGAAATTCTAACATTTTCTCCCTATGCCCCATTGGATCATTTTGTAAAGCCCCTGGTGCAGACACCTTGTTTTGGAGACAGCTAACTTAAGGGATGTGTTACAGATTCTGCTGGCCATTACCTACCTTCCTGCCCTCACCCCATTGCCTTAGGGCAGTGCCTTGGTGTGTGACAAAAGTACTAAAGAGCTTCACCTTTCCCAGCACACGAACACAAGAAGCAAAACCTTTGGTAGAGGGACAAAGGAATAACAAAACTCCCCCCCCCTTCTCTCTCTCCCTCTCTCCATCTTTCCATTTGCTCTCACCCTGTTTTCCTCTTTCCATATTTTGTTTTGGAGGGCAAAAAGGGCCCAGAGTGAAGACTAGAGGAGGAATCTAGCATTTATTGTCTACCTACTGTGTCAAGTTCAAATGCATTATCTCTTTCAATCAGTGCAGCAGACCTGCTAGTTAGCTCAGAGTCCCCATTTTACACACGATGAAGATGGAAGGCCACAGAAATAATGAAACTGAGCCCAGCTCTACATAGCGGCATTAGGGTTTTAACTTCCGATTTATTCCAGTGCCTGAGTTTTAACCACTTTTTGATTTTGGAAGAGTTTTTGTTGTATATTTCAATGCTGTGAAAGAAGGGATTGTGGACGTGGGGGGTTAGGATTAAGTGGCATAAATCATGCCAGCCCTTTAAGAAGAAAGTATAGGAGCTGGGGGTATCAAAGATACTCTCCTCTGTCCCATTCTAGTCTGTAGATGGAGATTGAGCCAAAAGACTCTTCTGCTCAAAGAGTCTTCAGAAATCACCTAGCTCAAGCGTTGACAAACTACAGCTTGCAGGCCAAATCTAGCTCACCACCTGTTTTTGCAAATAAAATTTTGTTGGAACACAGCTATGTTCATTTATGTACATATAGCTTTCATGCTACAAAAGCAGAGTTGAGTAGTTTTGACAAAGACCATATGGTCTCCAAAGCCTAAAATATTTTACAATTTGGCTTTTTACAGGAAAAGTTTACTGACCCTGATCTAGTCCAGAGGCCTTCAATCTATTTTGATCATGTACTCCTATTAGTTAAAAAACCCACATCATTTGACCTACATATGTATAGTTGTTTATTTATAAAGTAGTATTTAAATGTACTACCATGCTAATATGCTTTTTAATCATAAAACATTTATCCAAAATGGAAATTTTAAAATGAGTTGAAAATAAAGACAAATTCTAATATTTTTCCCAGTACCCCAAAGGGTCATTTTGACCCTTCTTTGGTCTAGCAATTTGGAGACTGATCTAGGTGATGATTTTCAAACGTCATGCCTACAGTGGAGCAACAAGGGGTTCCATAAATAATGAAAGAATTATGTCCAAGAATATGGTTTAAATTCAGAGGCAAATTTCTCACATTTATCCCTCTGCTCTACTGTGATTCTATGACCGATTTCATTCAAAAAGAGAATTTTGTGGCTAAAAAGAGTTTAAAAAGGGACCAGATTCCTGTTACTAGTCGTGATGGAGTAACCGGGACTAGACTTGCCCTCCACTATAAACTGCTAAAAAATAAGATAATATATATGAAACTGTCTTCAGTCATTGGATAGTAGGCAGTGTAGGATGATGGCTCCTGAGAGAAATGAAACAAAAGTGTGATCCCTGCCATTGTCCTGGCTTCCTGCTTGCAGGCACAGTCCTGACTGTGTTGCGCGGTAGTCTTGCTAGGATGAAGACACAGGTATTGGAGTCCAGGGAGGTTGTGGTGGCTGGTATTTACGGAGCATAGAGTCAGAGAGGATGGAGAAAGAGAGAGAGAGAGATAGAAAGAGAGAACTCTGGAAATCTATATGGGAATCCATCCGAGTCCTTTGCTGAACACTAAGCCACGTGTGTAGGGTGAAACTCGACGAGGCTGGGCAAAGAGTGACTGGTAAGCTACAAGCTGAAGAATTCTCAAGGTCCACACAGGGCTGAAGACATCTGAATTGTGACTTTGAACACCCAGGGCAATTTGTGGAGACCTAGAAGGGTCATGCCTTGGTAGTGAGGCTAGAGTGGACCCAGAGGGAAGACCACTCGAGGTCTGCCCTTGACACAGCTTAAAAACAACCCTAAAAAGAATGAACTCCAAGTAACATATCTGCCTGCCAGAAAACACTCAACTTTTTTTTAAGGGAAGACAAAAATCTAATCCAATAAAAAATTTCACATACAAAGAAACAAATGTGACCAGGCAATCTAAACAGATCTACGAATAAGAGATGATGGTATAGTCAGCCAAGGACATGAACAAAAAGCTACTTTAAATATACTCATGGATTTAAGAGAAAATATGAACATAATAAGGAGAGTAAGATATAAAAAATGAACCAAATGAAACTTCGGGAAATGAAAAATGCAGTGTCTGAAATGAAAAGTTCACTGGGTGGGATTAACAGATTAGGCACTGCAAAAAAATCAAATGAAGTTGAAGATGTAGCAACAGAAATAATCTAATCATCCAAACTGAACCAAAAGACATTTTAAAACAAGAAAAGAATGAACAGAGCCTTGGTGACATGTGACTCTTGACATTGTGAGACAACATCAAGTGATATAATATTGGTGTAATTGGAGTTCCAGGTAGACAGGAGCAGGGACAGAGAAGATACTTGAAGAAATAATAATTGAAAAATTTCCAATTTGCTGAACACTATAAACTCACAGGTCCAAGAAGTTCAACAAATTCCAAGTGGCCAGAAAAAAGGACATATGATGTACAGGGGGTTCAAGACAAGAATGACTGCAGACTTCCTGACAGAAACGGAGCAAACCAGAAGACAACGGGTTTGCATCTTCAATGATCTAAAATTTAAAACCCCCCTCTTATGGACTGAATGTATCAACATGTGTCCCTCTCACCCCCAAAATATGTATGTTGAAGCCCTAAACCTCAGCGTGCCATATTATGAATAAGGAAGTAGTTAAGGTTAAATGGGTCATAAGGGTGCGGCCCTGATCCAATCGGATTAGTGTCCTTATAAGAAAAACCACTAGAGATTTCTCTCTATACCATGTGGGAACACAGCAAGAAGACAGCTGTGTGCAAACCACGAAGACAGCCCTCATCAGAAACTGACCATGCTGGACCTTGATCTAGAACTTCTAGCCTACAGACGGGTGGGAAAAGAAATTTCTTTTGCCTAAGCCAGCCAATGATTTTTTTTTTTTTACATCTTTATTGGAGTATAATTGCTTTACAATGGTGTGTTAGTTTCTGCTTTAAAACAAAGTGAATCAGTTATACATATACATATGTTCCCATATCTCTTCCCTCTTGCATCTCCCTCCCTCCCACCCTCCCTTTCCCACCCCTCCAGGCGGTCACAAAGCACCGAGCTGATCTCCCTGTGCTATGTGGCTGCTTCCCACTAGCTATCTACCTTACGTTTGGTAGTGTATATATGTCCATGCCTCTCTCTTGCTTTGTCACAGCTTACCCTTCCCCCTCCCCATATCCTCAAGTCCATTCTCTAGTAGGTCTGTGTCTTTATTCCTGTCTTACCCCTAGGTTCTTCATGACATTTTTTCCCCTTAAATTCCATATATATGTGTTAGCATATGGTATTTGTCTCTCTCTTTCTGACTTACTTCACTCTGTATGACAGACTCTAGGTCTATCCACCTCATTACAAATAGATCAATTTTGTTTCTTTTTATGGCTGAGTAATATTCCATTGTATATATGTGCCAAATCTTCTTTATCCATTCATCCGATGATGGACATGTAGGTTGTTTCCATCTCCGGGCTATTGTAAATAGAGCTGCAATGAACACTTTGGTACATGACTCTTTTTGAATTATGGTTTTATTAGGGTACATGCCCAGTAGTGGGATTGCTGGGTCATATGGTAGTTCTATTTGTAGTTTTTTAAGGAAACTCCATACTGTTCTCCACAGTGGCTGTATCAATTTACATTCCCACCAGCAGTGCAAGAGGGTTCCCTTTTCTCCACACCCTCTCCAGGATTTACTGTTTCTAGATGTTTTGATGATGGCCATTCTGACTGGTGTGAGATGATATCTCATTGTAGTTCTGATTTGCATTTCTCTAATGATTAATGATGTTGAGCGTTCTTTCATGTGTTTGTTGGCAGTCTGTATATCTCCTTTGGAGAAATGTCTATTTAGGTCTCCTGCCCATTTTTGGATTCGGTTGTTTGTTTTTTTGTTATTGAGCTGCATGAGCTAATTATAGATTTTGAAGATTAATCCTTTGTCAGTTACTTCATTTGCAAATATTTTCTCCCATTCTGAGGGTTGTCTTTTGGTCTTGTTTATGGTTTCCTTTGCTGTGCAAAAGCTTTGAAGTTTCATTAGGTCCCATTTGTTTACTTTTGTTTTTATTTCCATTTCTCTAGGAGGTGGGTCAAAAAGGATCTTGCTGTGATTTATGTCAGAGAGTGTTCTGCCTATGTTTTCCTCTAAGAGTTTGATGGTTTCTGGCCTTATATTTAGGTCTTTAATCCATTTTGAGCTTATTTTTGTGTATGGTGTTAGGGAGTGATCTAATCTCACACTTTTACATGTACCTGTCCAGTTTTCCCAGCACCACTTATTGAAGAGGCTGTCCTTTCTCCACTGTACATTCCTGACTCCTTTATCAAAGATAAGGTGACCATATGTGCTTGGGTTTATCTCTGGGCTTTCTATAGTGTTCCATTGATCTATCTTTCTGTTTTTGTGCCAGTACCATACTGTCTTGATTACTGTAGCTTTGTAGTATAGTCTGAAGTCAGGGAGCCTGATTCCTCCAGCTCCGTTTTTCATTCTCCAGATCTCTTTGGCTATTCGGGGTCTTTTGTGTTTCCATACAAATTGTGAAAGTTTTTGTTCTAGTTCTGTGAAAAATGCCATTGGTAGTTTGATAGGGATTGCATTGAATCTGTAGATTGCTTTGGGTAGTAGAGTCATTTTCACAATGTTGATTCTTCCAATCCAAGAACACGGTATATCTCTCCATCTATTTGTATCACCTTGAATTTCTTTCATCAGTGTCTTATAATTTTCTGCATACAGGTCTTTTGTCTCCTCAGGTAGGTTTATTCCTAGATATTTTATTCTTTTTGTGCAATAGTAAATGGGAGTGTTTTCTTGATTTCACTTTCGGATTTTTCATCATTAGTGTATAGGAATGCCAGAGATTTCTGTGCATTAATTTTGTATCCTGCTACTTTACCAAATTCATTGATTAGCTCTAGTAGTTTTCTGGTGGCATCTTTAGGACTCTCTATGTATAGTATCATGTCATCTGCAAACAGTGACAGCTTTACTTCTTCTTTTCCGATTTGGATTCCTTTTATTTCCTTTTCTTCCCTGATTGCTGTGGCTAAAACTTCCAAAACTACGTTGAATAAGAGTGGTGAGAGCGGGCAACCTTGTCTTGTTCCCGATCTTAGTGGAAATGCTTTCAGTTTTTCACCATTGAGGAAGATGTTGGCTGTGGGTTTGTCATATATGGCCTTTATTATGTCGAGGAAAGTTCCCTCTATGCCTACATTCTGCAGGGCTTTTATCATAAATGGGTGTTGAATTTTGTCGAAAGCTTTCTCTGCATCTATTGAGATGATCATATGGTTTTTCTCATTCAGTTTGTTAATATGGTGTATTACGTTGATTGATTTGCGTATATTGAAGAATCGTTGCATTCCTGGAATAATCCCCACTTGATCATAGTATATGATCTGTTTAATGTGCTGTTGGATTCTGTTTGCTAGTATTTTGTTGAGGATTTTTGCATCTCTGTTCATTAGTGATATTGGCCTGTAGTTTTCTTTCTTTGTGACATCCTTGTCTGGTGTTGGTGTCAGGGTGATGGTGGCCTCGTAGAATGAGGTTGGGAGTGTTCCTCCCTCTGCTATATTTTGGAAGAGTTTGAGAAGGATAGGTGTTAGGTCTTCTCTAAATGTTTGGTAGAATTTGCCTGTGAAGCCATCTGGTCCTGGGCTTTTGTTTGTTGGAAGAATTTTAATCACAGTTTCAATTTCAGTGCTTGTGATTGGTCTGTTCTTATTTTCTATTTCTTCCTGATTCAGTCTTGGCAGGTTGTGCATTTCTAAGAATTTGTCCATTTCTTCCAGGTTGTCCATGTTATTGGCACAGAGTTTCTTGTAGTAATCTCTCATGATCTTTTGTATTTCTGCAGTGTCAGTTGTTACTTCTCCTTTTTCATTTCTAACTCTATTGATTTGAGTTTTCTCTTTTTTTCTTGATGAGTCTGGCTAATGGTTTATCAATTTTGTTTATCTTCTCAAAGAACCAGCTTTTAGATTTATTGATCTTTGCTATCGTTTCCTTCATTTCTTTTTCATTTATTTCTGATCTGATTTTTATGATTTCTTTCCTTCTGCTAACTTTGGGTTTTTTTGGTTCTTCTTTCTCTAATTGCTTTAGGTGCAAGGTTAGGTTGTTTAGTCGAGACGTTTCCTGTTTCTTAAGGTAGGATTGTATTGCTATAAACTTCCCTCTTAGAACTGTTTCTGCTGCATCCCATAGGTTTTGGTCATTGTGTCTCCATTGTCATTTGTTTCCAGGCATTTTTTGATTTCCTCTTTGATTTCTTCAGTGATCACTTCGTTATTAAGTAGTGTATTGTTTAGCCTCCATGTGTTTGTATTGTTTACAGATCTTTTCCTGTAATTGATATCTAGTCTCATAGCGTTGTGGTCGGAAAAGATACTTGATACAATTTCAATTTTCTTAAATTTACCAAGGCTTGATTTGTGACCCAAGATATGATCTATCCTGGAGAATGTTCCATGAGCACTTGAGAAAAATGTGTATTCTGTTGTTTTTGAATGGAATGTCCTATAAATATCAATTAAATCCATCTTGTTTAATGTATCATTTAAAGCTTGTGTTTCCTTATTTTCATTTTGGATGATCTGTCCATTGGTGAAGGTGGGGTGTTAAAGTCCCCTACTGTGAATGTGTTACTGTTGGTTTCCCCTATTATGGCTGTTAGTATTTGCCTTATGTATTGAGGTGCTCCTATGTTGGGTGCACAAATATTTACAATTGTTATATCTTTTTCTTGGATCGATCCCTTGATCATTATGTAGTGTCCTTCTTTGTCTCTTCTAATAGTCTTTATTTTAAAGTCTATTTTGTCTGATATGAGAATTGCTACTCTAGCTTTCTTTTGGTTTCCATTTGCATGAAATGGAAATATCTTTTTCCATCCCCTCACTTTCAGTCCGTATGTGTCTCTAGGTCTGAAGTGGGTCTCAGCAAATATATGTGTCTTGTTTCTTTATCCATTCAGCCAATCTGTGTCTTTTGGTGGGAGCATTTAGTCCATTTACATTTAAGGTAATTATCGATATGTATGTTCCTATTCCCATTTTCTTAATTGTTGTGGGTTCGTTATTGTAGGTGTTTTCCTTCTCTTGTGTTTCTTGCCTAGAGAAGTTCCTTTAGCATTTGCTGTAAAGCTGGTTTGGTGGTGCTGAACTCTCTCAGCTTTTGCTTGTCTGTAAAGGTTTTAATTTCTCCATCAAATCTGAATGAGATCCTTGCTGGGTAGAGTAATCTTGGCTGTAGGTTTTTCTCCTTCATCACTTTAAATATGTCCTGCCAGTCCCTTCTGGCTTGCAGAGTTTCTGCTGAAAGATCAGCTGTTAACCTTATGGGGATTCCCTTGTGTGTTATTTTTCCCTTGCTGCTTTAAATGTTTTCTTTGTATTTAATTTTTGTTTGATTAATATGTGTCTTCACATATTTCTCCTTGGATTTATCCTGTATGCGACTCTCTGTGCTTCCTGGACTTGATTAACTATTTCCTTTCCCATATTAGGGAAGTTTTCAAGCATAATCTCTTCAAATAGTTTCTCAGTTCCTTTCTTTTTCTCTTCTTCTTCTGGAACCCCTATAATTCGAATTTTGGTGCGTTTGATGTTGTCCCAGAGGTCTCTGAGACTGTCCTCAGTTCTTTTCATTCTTTTTTCTTTATTCTGCTCTGCAGTAGTTATTTCTACTATTTTATCTTCCAGGTCACTTATCCGTTCCTCTGCCTCAGTTATTCTGCTATTGACCCCATCTAGAGTATTTTAAATTTCATTTATTGTGTTGTTCATCTTGTTTGCTTCATCTTTAGTTCTTCTAGGTCCTTGTTAAATGTTTCTTGCATTTTGTCTATTCTATTTCCAAGATTTTGGATCATCTTTACTATCATTATTCTGAATTCTTTTTCACGTAGACTGCCTATTTCCTCTTCATTTGTTAGGTCTGGTGGGTTTTTATCTTGCTCCTTCATCTGCTGTGTGTTTCTCTGTCTTCTCATTTTGCTTATTTTACTGTGTTTGGGGTCTCCTTTTTGCAGGCTGCAGGTTCGTAGTTCCCGTTGTTTTTGGTGTCTGTCCCCAGTGGCTAAGGTTGGCTCAGTGGGTTATGTAGGCTTCCTGGTGGAGGGGACTAGTGCCTGTTTTCTGGTGGATGAGGCAGGATCTTGTCTTTCTGGTGGGCAGGTCCATGTCTGGTGGTGTGTTTTGGGGTGTCTGTGGACTTATTATAATTTTAGGCAGCCTCTCTGCTAATGTGTGGTGTTGTGTTCCTGTCTTGCTAGTTGTTTGGCATAGGATATCCAGCACTGTATATTGCTGGTCGTTGAGTGAAGCTGGGTGCTGGTGTTGAGATGGAGATCTCTGGGAGATTTTCACCGTTTGATATTATGTGGAGCTGGGAGGTCTCTTGTCGACCAGTGTCCTGAAGTTGGCTCTCCCTCCTCAGAGGCACAGCACTGACTCCTGGCTGATGCACCAAGAGCCTTACATCCACACGGCTCAGAATAACAGGGAGAAAATGTAGAAAGAAAGAATTAGTAGAAGGAGAAAGAGAGAAAGAAAGAAAGGAGGGAGGAAGGAAGGAAGGAAAAAAAGGAGATAAAGTAAAATAAAATAAAGTAAGAAAAAATATAGTAAAGTTATTAAAATAAAAATTATTAAGAGAAAAAAAAGAAAAATAATTTAAAAAAGAAACAAAAAAAATCAGACGGATAGAACCCTAGGACAAATGGGGGAAGCAAAGCTATACAAACTCTCACACAGAAGCATACACATACACACTCACAAAAAGTGGAAAAGGGGAAAAAATAGATCTTGCTTTCAAAGGCCACCTCCTCAATTTGGCATGACTCGTTGTCTATTCACGTATTCCACAGATGCAGGGTACATCAAGTTGATTGTGGAGCTTTAATCCGGTGCTTCTGAGGCCGCTGGGAGAGATTTTCCTTTCTCTTCTTTGTTCTCACAGCTCCCAGGGGCTCAGTTTTGGATTTGGCCCCGCCTCTGCGTGTAGCTCGCCGCAGGGCGTCTGTTCTTCGCTCAGACAGCACGGGGTTAAAGGAGCCGCTGATTCGCGGACTCCGGCTCACTCAGGCTGGGGGGAGGGAGGGGCACGGAGTGCGGGGCGGGCCTGCGGCGGCAGAGGCCATCGTGACGTTGCACCAGCCTGAGGCGCGCCGCGCGTGCGTTCTCCTTGGGGAGTTGTCCCGGGATCCTGGGACCCTGGCAGTGGCGGGCCGCACAGGCTCCCCAGAAGGGAGGTGTGGATAGTGACCTGTGCTCGCACACAGGCTTCTTGGTGGCGGCGGCAGTGGCCTTAGTATCTCATGCCCGTCTCTGGAGTCCGCGCTTTTAGCCGCGGCTCGCGCCCGTCTTTGGAGCTCCTTCAAGCAGCGCTCTTAATCCCCTCCCCTCACGCACCAGGAAACAAAGAGGTAAGAAAAAGTCTCTTGCCTTTTCGGCAGGTCCAGACTTTTCCCCGGAGTCCCTCCCGGCTAGCCGTGGCGCACTAACCCCCTGCAGGCTGTGTTCACGCAGCCAACCCCAGTCCTCTCCCTGCGCTCCGACCGAAGCCTGAGCCTCAACTCCCTGCCCCGCCCGCCCTGGCGGGTGAGCAGACAAGCCTTTAGGGCTGGTGAGTGCCGGTCGGCCCTGATCCTCTGTGCGGGAATCTCTCCCTGCTTTGCCCTCCGCACCCGTGTTGCTGTGCTCTCCTCCGCGGCCCGGAAGCTTTCCCCCTCCGCCACCCGCAGTCTCCGCCGGTGAAGGGGATTTTTAGTGTATGTAAACCTTTCCTCCTTCACAGCTCCCTCCCGCTGGTGCAGGTCCCGTCCCTATTCTTTTGTCTCTGTTGTTTCTTTTTTCTTTTGCCCTACCGAGGTACATGGGGGGTTTCTTGCCTTTTGCGGGGTCTGAGTTCTTCTGCCAGCGTTCAGTAGGTGTGCTATAGGAGTTGTTCCACGTGTAGATGTATTTCTGGTGTATCTTTTGGGAGGAAAGTGATCTCCGCGTCTTACTCTTCCGCCATCTTCCCGGAAGCCTCCTGACTCACTTCTATTACCTTGAGCAGATAGGCTATGATGTTTTTTAATGGGAGTCCAAGCAGACTAATATACCTACCAAAACTCAAAAACTGTCAATATAGAATTCCATAGTCGGTGAAACTATCATTCAAATATGAAAACAAAATAAAGACATTTTTAGACAGACAAAAGCTGAGAGAATTTATTACCAGTAGATCTGTACTACAAGATTTATTTAAGGAATTATTCAGGGTGATGAGAAATAATGTCAGATGAAATCTATACAAAAGAATAAGTAACTCTAGAAATGGTAAATATGTAAGTAAATATAAAAGACTTTACCCCTTCTCTTAAAAATTATCTTTAAGAAAGAATTGACTACTTCAAGCAAAAATTAATAACATTGTATTCTGCAGTTTATAATGTATGTAGAAGTAAAATGTTTAGCAACCATAGCACAAAGAATGGGAAAAAAGGAAATATATTATTGTAAGTTTCTTATATGTGTGGTATAACAATATTTGAAGATAGACTATAATCGATTGAAGATTCATATTGTAAAGCCTATAGAAACCACTGAAAAATAAAACAAAGAAATTGTATCTAATAAGCCAACAGTGGAGATAAAATGGAATGCTACAAAATAATTTTTAAAAAAGGCAGAAAAATAAATACAAACAAAGAGCAGATGAGACAATAGAAAACAAATAGCAAGATGATAAATAGACAGTCATATTGATAATTTCATTAAATATAAATGGTCTAAATATAAATGGTCAATCAAAAGACCGAGGTTGTCAGAATGGGTAAAAAGAGTAAAACCCAACTCTAGGCTGTCCATAAGAAATTCATTTAAGATTCAGAGATAGGTAAAAAGTGAAAGACAGGAAAATGATGTGCAATGTAAACACTAAGTATGAGAAAGCTGGAGTGGCTGTACTAACATCAGATGCAGTAGACTTTGGAAGGCACACAATACAATATTGTCAACTACACTCACATTGCTGTACACCAGTTCTCCAGAGAAGGTAGATCATGGATGTTCTCATTACATAAATGAAAAAAGAAAGAAAAAAAAAGGAAAATGGTAAAGTTATGAAGTGATGGATATGTTGATTGGCTTGGTGATGAATATTTCACACTGTATATGTATATCAGGTAATTGGGTTGTACATTTTAAAAATGTACAATTTTGTATTGTCAATTATACCTCAATAAAGCTGGGGGATAAAAGGAATATAGAGACGCTTTTCATAGTGGCAAGAGGATCAGTTCAAAAGAAAGCATGACAATCCTTGTTCTTTATATACCTAATAACAGAGCATAAAATATATGAAGCAAAATCTGATGAAAATAGAAGTAGACAAATCCACAATTACAATTAGAGATTTCGGCATTCCTCCCTCAGCAATTAATAGAACACGTAGACAGAAAAGGATATAGAAAACCTGAACAACACCAGTCAACCTGACCTTATTGACATTTATAGAATATTCTACCTATCGATAGCAAAATACACACTCTTTTGAAGTGCATGTAGAATTCACCAAAATGGGCATTAATCAAGTCTCAAAATGTTCTCTGACCACCAGGAATAAAATGAGAAATAAATAACAGAAAGGTATCTGGGATATTCCCATGATTTGCAGAATATGAAACATACTCCTCAATAACCCATGGGTCAATGAAGAAATCATAAGAAAAATTGGAGAATATTTTGAGTTAAATGAAAAAAAAAACACACAACAATGTTTGTAATGCAGTTAAAGATATGCCCAGAGGGAAATTTATAGCTCTAAATATTTATATTATAAAATGGACTAGTTCCTGTGCCCCCATTTTACAGGCAAGAAAACTGAGGCCCAGGCATGTTGAGTGGTTTACATTGGTTAGGGTAAGAGTTAGAAAAAGACTCTTCTGGACTGGTTTCTTTCCTTCTCTTCTACTGTCTCTTTTAATTTTTTTTCCCTTTGGACTTTGCTGGGTGTTTTCAGTGTAATATGTCCAGACACTGTTCTGTCACTGCACTCCCTGCTGTATTTTAACCCTGAGTAATTATTCTTTACAGTTGTAAAGTGTGTCAGGAGCAAGGGGAAATGGAAATGACCATCTGTGTAGCTACTCTTAGCTAGTCTGTGCTAAGCATGGTGGAACCTGATCTCACAGCAACTCTGATGTAATTAAATCACTTGCCTAATATCATGCAACTCGTATTGGCTCTTGCGTTTGAATTTAGGTCTGTACAACCTAAAAATCCATGCTGAGGGCTGGATGAATCATCACTCCTACTATCTGACTTGTACTCAGTTTAGACTCCAGAACGATTGCTGCATGTTTACTCCACTTTAAGGCAGGGAATGAACACAGTGGTGCTTTTCCTTTCTTGACAGTTAACCATATTCTACTGTTTTTTATCCCAGCCGTGCTCCATGGTTTTTAACATCAGGAACCCACCCTCCCCATGTATGACCAATACTGCACTAACCACAAGTTAAAGTTTCTATACTCCACGTCAGTAAAAACTTTCCTTTTATCAAGCAGTAATCCTTTGCCCGGTGAGAGCTGCCAAAAAGGCAATAAACTCAATTAGGAAAAGATTTTGTGATTGAAGTCAAAGCTGGCCAGAGCTGCTTGCGGGGATTAGCCAGTAGGGGTCACTGCCAGAAGTCCAGCCTGCTGGCCATGCGTGTGCTGCGCTGCCTGCATGGGCACAGCAGCCAGTCAGTGTGGGCACCTGGGTCAGTTACCCATAGAGCTGGGCATTCTCAGATGTCCTGTCAGGGGTATCCCCCATAGGCACACTGTCCTTGTATCTCCAGATATCTCATAGGACACAAAAAGGGGCCAGTCCAATTACTCTGGATAGCTTTTCTTCTAATACCATGATCCTCTCACATGGACTTTAAGCTGGCGAGCGCAGTAAAGCATAGTGGCCTGTTAATGTTCAAACCCCAATTCTAACACTTACCAGCTGTGAGACTTGGGTGGGTCATTACCTTGCCAAGCCTTGATTTCGTCGTTTATGAAGTGGGCGTAATAATAGTCCTGACCTCATAGGGTGGTTGTGAGAATTAAATGGGTTCATATATATAAAGCACACAAAAGAGCACTGTTAGCTCGTCGTAGTGCTGTGTAAACGTGAGTCTGTATTTTTTAGCAGAGTTTTTCACTAGGAATCTTTGCTGAACAGGTTTGTTTGCTCCCTCCTCTACACTACTGATCAACAATCTTGGTTGCAAGCAACAGAAACTGAACTCCGACTGGCTTAGGCAAAAATGGAAGTTCAAGACTAGGCGTGGCTTCAGAACTTGTTTAACATCTAATGTTGAACATCTTACATCTAACTTTTGCAACTGTGAAGTAATAACCCAGGGAAGACTGAGTGCGCTGCCTCATATAGAGATTTAGGAAGAACTTAAATAGGAGATGACTCGCTATTATCTCATGCACAGCGTTTTTGGGAAAAAAACTCACCTTGTCAGGCATATCTAGAAACGTAAAAAAAAATTCCTCTTCTAATATTCACTTGTTCAATTATTCAAAAAAGATTTACCAAGTACAAGAATATGCCTCTCCCTGTTTGGGTATAGGAGATACACTAAGATACCGGACCAAAAGCCCTGGCCTCATGGAGCATACGTTTAGTGCAGGTAAAAAAGAGAAACCATCAACAAAACATGAGTAAATAACAGAATATGTAGAAAAGAAGATCGGAACTGTGAAGAAAAATAAAGCAGGGAGGGAGATTGATGAGTGCTGAGATTTATTCTCCGGGGAAGTATATATATTAAGAAAAAAATTACTCATGGGAAGGAATGGGTAAGAGGCTATTCTATAGACTGGAAACCAGCTTAATGTTTACAAACTGATGACAGTTACCCTTCTCTTGAGGGAGACACTTAAAGAGCAGGATATGAGAGAGATCTTGGACTTTAGGCACTTTCACAATTGCTCTTCACATTAGCATCTCCGAGGATGCAGATGACCCTCAGCTTTTCTGGTTAATAACATGGCAAGGCAAAGGGGTACCTGCAGGAGCGTCATGGGGTTCCAGGTGGGAGGGTGTTAAGTGTGATGCTCACATGAGACCCTATCTAGTACGATGCCAGGAGGGAACCAGCCCATGTGACATGCATGGAAGGAAGGGAGAAAGGGTCACTTTCACTTATGACCCAGAGCTGGACCTTGAACTCTCTGAGAACCGTTGCATGAAGACATCAGGTTGATGTGCTACAGAAGATAGGAAGGCCAGTGCATTGCCTGGGCTCATTAAGGCTGGCGTCAGAAGCAACACAGAAGGCACCTTCTAGGTCTTGAGTAAACACCCTGTTTATTCCCAGCAGCGCGGTTCAGGCATCGAACCGCTGTAAGGAAAGAAAAATGATGTGGAATTACTCATCAGATTGCCCGAGGTCCAGGTCACTGTGACTACAAAGGCATGACCCCCAGCATCTCCACCCTCTTATCCAGGTGGCTATGTGGGTAGGTGGGCTCAGGGGCCCTCTTGAGGAGTCAGTTCTCTGTCTTTCTGTCTGTCTGTGTCTCTCTTGCTGCATGCCTGTTTGAGCATGTTCACCCTCAGTGTCAGAAGGCATTGGGATGCTTAGCCCTGAGATCTGAGCCACACGCTCAGCATCTTACTTGAACTCCACAATGACGAATTCAGCTCATGGGAAGCTCTGGCTGAAGTGCAGCCTTGATAGCCATTCTGTAATCGTCCCCTGTGTAAGTAGGCACGGTGATTGCTGGGTCAGGGTCTGAGCAATCCTGCACACACCATCCTTTACTGCTAAGAAGCATGATAAGGAGGTTGAGTGGAGACCTACCTTATAAGAAGAGACTAGTGGCTAGAATGACATTTTGGAATCAGGCAGAAATGAATTCAATGCCACCTAGTCTATGAGTTAACTTAATCTGAATCTCCTTTTCTGTTTAATGGGAACAATACGACTTGTCTTGCAGGGCAGCTGTGATGCGATTGAGCGATTTTCTTTTTTTTTTTTTTAATTTATTTCATCATCAATTTTTAATTTTATCTTTTATTTTATTTTTTAAAAATATTTATTTATGTATTTATCTTTGGCTGCGTTGGGTCTTTGTTGCTGCGCGCGGGCTTTCTCTAGTTGCGGCGAGCAGGCTTCTCACTGCGGTGGCTTCTCTTGTTGTGGAGCATGGGCTCTAGGCGCACGGGCTTCAGTAGTTGTGGCACACGGGCTCAGTAGTTGTGGCGCACGGGCTTAGTTGCTCCGTGGCATGTGGGATCTTTCCGGACCAGGGCTCGAACCCATATCCCCTGCATTGGCAGGCGGATTCTTAACCACTGTGCCACCAGGGAAGCCCAGTCATCATCATTTTTAAAAATTGGAGTATAGTTGCTTTACAATGTTGTGTTAGTTTCTGCTGTACAACAAAGTGAATCAGTTATATGTATACATATATCCTCTCTCTCTTGTACCTCCCTCCCATCCCCGCCCCATCCCACCTATCTAGGCCATCACAGAGCACCGAGCTGAGCTCCCTGTGCTATAGTGCAGGTTCCCACTAGCTATCTCTTTCACACATGGTAGTGTATTTATGTCAAACCTAATCTCCCAGTTCATCCTACCCTCCCCTTCCCGCCCTGTGTCCACATGTTCATCCTCTACATCTGCGTCTCTATTCCTGCCCTGGAAATAGGTTCGTCTGTACTATTTTTCTAGATTCCACATACATAGAGTGGGGCAATGTACATCCATGCACTGCAAAAGCCATAAGAGTAATAATAACAAAGGCGTCATTATTATTAAACTTTGTGGTATTAACCAAAGCAGATGCTCACGTCTCCTCCCTGGATACCCCTGTCACGCATAGATACTAGTTAGGATGCACTATGACACAGCTCGTGGCGATACTTGCTATGCAACAATGGCACCAAACAGTAGTAGAGGTGGCACCAGATTTAGAATCACAAAGTCTGAATTGAAGTGCCACAGACTGCCACAGACTAATTTTGTAACCCTGGGCAAGCAAACTGTGTCTTAAAATTCCTGCATGCAAATAAAAACTGTTGCATATAACTATAAAGTAAAGGCTCAAAAGCAAAGCCCCTTATACTACCACCCAGGCCATCCCCAAACCTGTGAACAGCCCTGTGAATACTCTTCCATCTCATATTCCTCTCCCTCTGTATTCTGTGCCAACCTCACCCCCTCTTACCTCCAAAATTTTAAATTTATCCTTCCTTGAAAGGAAGCTTCTTTACTTCTCATACATTTGCTAAGAAGACTGGATGAATCTTCTATGTGGACAGTGCAATGTAAATGCTCATTATTACAATTACCTTGTTTTAAAATCTGCAGTTATGTGGTCACAGACTGGAGAATAGACACACGTTGGGTGCATTTTTGCAGGAAGATGCCCCAATTTCAACAGTCAGGTGCATTTTGTTTTCCTGCTCTGTGCTTATTGTCAGGGAGACAACCCCCATAACTTTCAACTAATCTGTTCCGGATGAAGAAACCAGGCAAGTCATATTTCTTAAAATTGTGAACTGGCTCTCAGCTCCTTCGAGGGTGTCTTGCCTTGGAGTACAGAGCATGAACTTCACTTCTTGCCTTTAAAGGCATTTGCTTCCGTGTGTCGGAGAACTCTTGTTTACTCCTCACATTTGGGCTGTGTGCTGAGGACCAGTGGTTCTCAGTGTTGAATCTTTCTTACATTTTTACTCCACTCGCTCATGCAGTAAAACTTTATTGTGTGCCAAATATACTCTAGTTGGAAATAGAGAGCTTTGAAGTTTTTTTTCTGCTTTTTTTTTTTTTCCTGCTTTTGTGGACAAGGGAGTACACAGACATGTCATAGAACACTCTGTGCTATGAGAGTGGTGCCCAGATGCTCGGGGACAAGAGGAAGAGAAACAGGGCTCAGTGGTCAGGGGTTGCTTCCCAGAAGAATTGACACCTGAGCTGGGTTCTGAAGGTAGAATAGGATCTAGCTCGGTGAAGAAGCCTGGGAAGAGTATGTAGGCAGAAGGAATAGTAATAGAAAGGTGCAGTCCTGAGAGAGAATGGGTGGACATCTTCCCTAGCCTTCCTCACCTGCTTTTCATCCAGGATGAAGGAGGCCTCAGAGTCCTCCTTGGCATTGCTGTTTCCTTCATGCTCTCATCAACCCACCTTAAGTCCAGCCACTCCAGCATCTGAGTTGCTCTCAGGTCTTCTTCTCTTCGTATCTATGGCAACCATTTTTGCCTGGCTGGTCTCCTACCTGGGCTTCTGGAGTCCTCTCCTCACTGTTCTATTCAAGTCCATTCTTGCCCCCATAGGGTCTGATCTCCATCAGCAGACTGAACTTTCTAACACAGCAAATCTGAGCACCCTCCTGCTTAAACCCTTCAGGGGCTTCCTAGAGTTCTCAACATAAATTACTAACATCTGTATCCCCGCCTTTGGGACCCTACACAGTCAACCTCTGTCTGTTCCTCCACACGCACCTCCTGCCTCTCTCCCCTTGATCACTCACTGCAGCCATGCTGGCCTTTTTCTCTGGCTTTTTTCAAGATTTTCTCTTTGTCTTTGGTTTTTCCATCAGGCTGGTGGTTTTCAAGTCCTAAAAACCTTCCAGCTCCTTCCTTTCTCAGGACCTATCTTCTCTGCTCCCACTTGCTGTCTGGCCAATTCACGTGTATCTTTCAGGTCTCAACTTTAATTGCAATTTCCTCAAAGAAGTTTTCTCTGATCCTCCTGTATTTAAAAATTTCTTCTCTTACCAAACATCTTATTGTTTCCCTTTATACAACTTACCATTGTTTGTAAATTAAGCACCTACATGATTGCTTGACTCTTTCACCACACTCTAGGCTTCAAGAAGGCAAGGAGTATATTTCATTTACCACTCTCTACTCATATCACAGTGTGTAGCACATAGTAGGTCTTAGTATATGTAAGTTGGATGAATGGGTAAAAGGGATAAGTAGCCCCAGGGGAAACACATACACTGGGGTTAGAATAGTCAGGGAAGCCTTGTGCCTTTGTTTTCTATTGATGCATAATAAATTGCCACACATGTCACAGATTAAAACAACATAAATTTATTATCTCACAGTTTTTTGGGTTAGGAATCCAGGCACAGCTCAGATGGAGCCTGTGCTCAGGCTTCATCAGGCTGCAATCAAGGTGTTGACCACCCTGTGATTCTTAGTTGGAGCTTGGGGTCCTCTTCCAAGCTCCTTTTGGCTGTTGGCAGAATTCAGTTATTTGTGGTTGTAGGACTGAGCCCCTCAGCTCCTAAATACTGCCCTTCTCCAGAGGCAACTTTGTTCACTTCCTTCCTTGACACTAGCAGGATCATCTCTCTGAGTTTCACTCTTTTCCCTTTACCTTTAGAATAGATTCAGATTTATGAAAAAAGTCACAAGATGACACAGAGAATTTCCATATATTCCACACCTACTTTCTCCTATAATTAATATCTTACATTAGTATAGTACCTTTATCATCATTAATGAACCAATATTGATACATTATTATTAACTAAAATCCATATTTTATTCAAATTTCCTCATGTGTTTCCTAATACCCTCTTCTGTTCCAGGATCCCATTCAGGATACGACACTCCATTTATAATTTGCGATGTACATTTACAAATAATCTTAAGTCTGGTTTCAAATAATACTACACTACTTCACAGGTCCTACAGGTGCCTCATAGCAGAGTATTCCCAATTCTTTGTTCCCATCCATTGTGATATTACTGTTAATTTCATGTATCCATGTGACATAGTCACCCAGTACACTGTTACCATTTTTGCTTTAAAAATGTTATATTTTAGATCAATTAAGAATTAGAAAAACAAAAGCTTTCATTTTACCTTCATTTGTTCTTCCTTTCTTTATGCACCTCCAAGTCTGATCCATATAATTTTCCTACTGCCTAAACAACTTCTTTTAACATTTATTATAGGAAAGGTGTTTTGGCAATGAAATCCCTTCAATTTTGTTTGTGTGAGAAGTCATTATTTCTCCTTTATTTTTAGAGAGTAATTTTGCTGGATACAGATTTCTAGGTTGATGATTTTTTTTCTTTCAACACTTTAAAGATTTCACTCCACTGTCTCATCTCTTGCATGGTTTCGGATGCAAAGTCCCCTGTAATTCTTATTGCTGTTCTTCTATAGGTAAAGTGTATTTTTCTTTTGGCTTCTTTTAAGATTTTTCTCTTTGTCTTTTTGCAGTTTGAATATGAATGTCTTAATATTTTTGTTTTTGTTTTCATTTATCCTCATTGGTATTCTCTGGACCTGTGGTTTGATGGTATTATTAATTTGGGAAAATTCTCAACCATTATTGCTTCAAATATTTCTTTTGTTTCACTCTCTCTTCTTATAGTATTTCAGTTATGTGTATGTTACACCTTTTGATGTTGTCCCACCGTTCTTGGATGCTCTATTTTTTTCCCTTTCTTTTTTTCTCTTTGTATACATTTCATTTTCGGATGTTTCTGTTAACTGTCTTCAAGCTCACTGATTCTTTCCTTGCCTGTGTCGAGTCTACTGATGAACCCGCTGGAAGAATCTTTCATTTCTATTCCTGTGTTTGATTTTTAGCATGATTTGATTGTTTCTTAGAATTTCTACCTGTTTACATTAGCCTTCTATTTTTTGAATGTTGTCTACTTTTTCCGTTAGCTCCCTTAATATATCAATCATAGTTATTTAAAATTCTCTGAAAGATAATCCTGACATCTGTGTCATATCTGAGTCTAGTTCTGATGATTGCTTTGTCTCTTCAGATGGTTTTTCTTGCCTTTCGCCCTACCTTATAATTATTGCTGAAAGCCAGATGGGTGGTATCAGGCAGTAGGAGCTGGGGTAAGCAGACTTTTAGTGTAAGGATTTATGTTAATCTGGCTAGAAGTTGGACTCTGTTTAATGTTTGCTGTAGCTACGGGTGCCAGAGGCTTCAACTTCATTAGTGTCCTTGTTTGTGTCTCTCTTCCTGACTTTGGGCTTCCTTAAGTACTCCTTCTCAGAGTCTGTGTCTTGTGGCTCTTTTAGCTGTGACCCACTAAGTTATTTTACTGCAACCCTGTTGATGTGGTGCTAAGGTATGAAGAAGGGGGAACAGTCTATAAACTTCCAATTGAATCTCAGTCTTTTGCTGGGCTTGTGGGTTTTTTTGTGTTTTGTTCTTTTTGCAGTACGCGGGCCTCTCACTGTTGTGGCCTCTCCCGTTGCGGAGCACAGGCTCCGGACGCGCAGGCTCAGCGGCCATGGCTCACGGGCCCAGCCGCTCTGTGGCATGTGGGATCTTCCTGGACCGGGGCACGAACCCGTGTCCCCTGCATCGGCAGGTGGACTCTCAACCAGTGCGCCACCAGGGAAGCCCTATGTGCAGATTTTTGTATATCAATTCTACCTCAGTAAAGCTTTAAAAAAAATCCAGATGCTGATTTTCTTCACTTTGGGATTTCATCTTGAAGTTTTGATTGGAGAAATTTCTCAGGAGCTCACTTTGAGGACACAGATAGCTAGCCAGAAAGAATTAAAAATAAAGAACTCTCTCCATCGACCAAGAAAATCTTGAATGTCAAGATGTCTAGGTCATCTGAGGCAATGCTCCCAGTGAGCACTTGCCTTGCATTTGGGGTGGTTGGGTTGATGGATATCTTCCTTCTAGAAATGTTGCCACCTCGACTTTAATGAACTAAAGCTTTAACGAACAAGGTCTTTTCACAGAGGTGTTGTGTCTCTTCAATTTAGTCTTGTTAAGTAAACCTTTTCCTTATTTTTTTCCCCAAACAAAAAAGTTAAAATAAAATACAACCAAAAAAATCCTACCCCTCCTTTTTTAATCTGGGGAAAGAAGTTCGGATAATTATAGATAGTTTCCTTTTTGTAATTATATAAATGTCATCCTTTGCTTGGACTGTCATTTTAGAGAACATTTTTATAGAAGATGTTTACATTCCTGCAACACATTTGGAACAAATGAAGCAGCCGTTCTGCAGGGAAATGGCATTGACAGTTGCCATGGGAACTGTGTGAAGTCACAGAAAGTAGATTATCTCATAATGCATTACCCAGTGTCAGAAACAGCAGCCTGACTGAGAACAAACTACCAATTAGTGAGCGACAATTCAGGGCCAGAGAATAGGAACAAAATAGAAGGCCACCTCAGAAAGGTCATGTTCAAGCTAATTTATTGGTTACTTTGTGCTACTCAAACCAATTATTCTGATTGCTTTCCACCCATATAAATCTATTTTAACTAGTTCAGACTTCTATATGAGGAAGATCCATAAAAATGGAATTTGACATTTTGGAGAAATGTTTAGGATTAAAAAAAATTCTTTTGCTCAGTTGGTGAGGTTTTTAAATTAATTTTTTAATCTTTTTATTCTGAAAGTCTTTGGGAGGCAATATGCTTAATGATTAAGGGTATAGGCCCTAGCATCAAACTGCTTGGGTGTAAATTTTGGCTTTGCCTCATTAGCTTTTTGGCCTCATAGAAATGGCTTCACTTCTCCAAGCCTCAGTTTCTTCATCTGTAAAATGGGAAAAATAATAGCTTTCGCTTCTGCAATAAAAATTTCCACCTCGTGGGCTTGCTTTGAGAATTAAATGAAGTAATCTGTACAAAAAGGCTCAGAACAAAGCCTGCTCTCACGTTAAGTGTCCAATATGTATTTAGCAGTGTTAGTCTGATGAAAATTCCCAGATTTTCTGGCAAAGAAGTTAGAAATTCAAAAAAGCTCATCCTGTGAGGGGAAAAAAAAAAAGAAAAGAAAATCTGTGTTTATTGCAAAGTTTAACTTGAACTAGCACCAAAATCACCTGTAAAGTTTCATCAAACTGTAGATTTTAAGGCCCTACCCTGGACCTGCTGAGTCAGTATATCTTGTTATGAGGCCCAGATATGTGCATTTTAAATGACTTTCTTAAGTGAGTCTGTTTCATTTTATCAAGACTAAGAATCACTTGTGCTCATTGGAATGCATTTTTCTAAATACCATTTTCTGAGTTGATCAGCACACGTGTGTGGGGTGGTGCCACGGTGATGAAAATGTTAACAAGCATCTCAGGGGATTCTAATGCAAGTCGTAGAAAAACTGCACTTGGACAAATGCTGCCCTTCAGAGCCTCTCCAGGTCCCTTCCCTCACTCACACCTCACCTCCCCACTTGGAAGGAGGGGCTCTTATAAAGTTACCAGCTGCTTATGAGGATGGAGAGTAGAGTTTCCTTGGAAGAAACAAAGAGGTGAATGGCCTCCTTCTTGTGGCAAGCTGCTAACTTCTTTGTCTCTCCTGTAACCCAAACTGCTTCCTTTTTGGGGGCTCTACTTCCCTTACCTCTAGCTCCCTCAGAAACCAGACTGGGGCCCTGGGCTGGAAGACTCTCATGCGTGTCTTAGGCCACTTCTGCTCTAGATAAGGAAAGAGACATTCCCTTTGTATTTGTTTTCCACATTTCCCCTAGTTACTGGAACTTAGAAGGTCTAGGAAGTTAGGAAGTGATGCGATGGTCTAACAACTGCCCACCCCCCTAAAAAAAAGCCCGATTTGTAGCACTTGTTAATTTCTGTAGTGTAACTGTTTCCACCATGGCTATTTTTAAGCTATCAAATGATGCAGATTTGAGAAGAGAGAATGCACAATTTGCTATTGTGAGCCATCCAAGGCAGCTCCAGTATGCTTCAGGGGCAAGACAGAGGTCCAGGCTGTGGACTTGGTGGAAATTACGACACAAAGGAATAAGCCACTTGGCTGGGTGTAGTCTTGGCCTTAAGCCAGAGGGACAAATGAGGGTCCAACTGCCTGATCTGTGGCCCAGCTTTGTTCCCCAGGGTAGAAGACCACACTGGCCTCAGAAGGGTTAATATGTTTCTTTGCAAGTGCCGACTTCAGTGAGGTGGTAGCTGCTGGCTGGAGTGCTGTGTGGAAAGGATTCTGAGGCTCTTATCTTGGTTTATTAGGAATGATTACTATGACAAGTTAGTGAGGCCTGAAATGAACACAGAAGAAGGGAGTGCAGTCACACGTGTTTGCCATCCATGCCATTAGGATTCCATTCGTTCATTTACTCATTCGTTCAAAAAATACTGAGTCCCTATTAAGTTCCAGGCACTGTTCTAGGCTGTGAGCAAATAAAGAACTTACATCTTAGTGGGAGAAAGAGAAAAAGATAATAAACAAATCCACCTGTGATATGTCAGTAGTGTACTGGGAAGAAAGCAAATAGGTTAAGGGCACAGAGAATGACAAGGTAGAGGAGGGTATTTGTGATCATGTGGTCAGGAACAGCATCTTGAGAAGGTGACATTTAAGCAGTGACCAGAAGGAGGTAAGGAGGTGAGAAACATAGTTTCTGCAGGAAGAGAGACCCCGGCAGAGGAAACAGTAAGTGCAAAGGCCCTGTGGTAAAAGCAGTGTGGGTTTGTCCAAAGCAAGGGGGCCATTGTGGTGGAAGCTCAGTGAGTAAGGAAGACAGGGGTGGGAAACTGGTGCCACATGCTGCCTGGGGGCAAGATCATGTTGAGGTTCGTAGGGTTGGGTCCAACACCTAATTAGTAACAAAATGAGAATTCCTTATCTGTATATTGTTCTGAAAACTAAATAGGTAATTTGCCAAGAATTCAAGGGTCTTATTCAAAATGTCTTTCTATGAGAAGCATGGATATATCTACTGGGAATTTCTCTAGCTCAGGGCCTGGCTCTGGAAGTAGGAAAAGACAATGAGAATACAGGTGTCTAAGAGGAGTAAAAAGTACTTGTACTGTCAAAGAAGATGGATTCCAATGATATTTCATTTTCAGGAAGGAAGGGAGCTTAACAACGACAAATAGCTTAACACGTTTTCAGGTTTGGGTATTTCCTATGCCAGGATGAAAACTCTGTGGTTATACATACACATAGAGGTTGGTTCAGTAGAAACATGTAAAGATTTTGGAGACTGAGAGGAGTGGGTTTCAAATCTATTTCTGCCATTTCCTTAATTTTCCTTCAGCAAGTATGTACCGAAGGCCTATTTTCTGCCAGGTCCTGTGTGAGGCATAGGGAGATATAAAGACGAGTGAGATACTTCCCTGTCCTCAAGGAGTTTACAGTCCTTTAAGAGCTGTGTGAGTGACCTAAGGCAAGATATTTAGCCCCATTGACTTCATAAGTAAAATGCAGGTAAAAATATCCAGCCCTGAAGGGTAGGGGGGATTAAATGAGATGACACAGAAAAACAGAATTTAACCAGTGTCTGGAGATGCCCGGTACACGTTTGTTTCTTTGCACATCTTTCATCCCTAGTTTCATTTAATATTGTGTGGAGGTTAGGGCCACTCACAGGATGTGTTATTCTGCCCAATCCTCTAATCTGGCCAAAATGAAAGTCAAGAGCAGCCTTGAAGGAAAAATGATTCACCAAAATGCACCATGATTTAGGGAGGTGAAACTACCCTGTCGGATACTATAATAGTAGATACATGTCATTATAAATTTTCTAAACCCATAGAATGTACAAAACCAAGAGTGAGCCCCAGTGTAACCTATGGGCTTTGGGTGGTCATGAGATGTGTCCGCATAGATTCATCAGTTGTAACAAAGGTACCATCCTGGTGAGTGATGTTGATAATGGGGGAGGCTATGCATGTGTTGGGGCATAGAGTACATGGGAAATCCATGTATCTTCCTCTTAATTTTGCTGTGAACCTAAAACTGCTCTAAAAATGTTGATTGAAAATGTACCATGTGGTTGGAGGGGTGAATTGGAGACTTTTTCTCATCTGATTTGCTTTATCTGAGTATAAATTCAGACACTTGACAACCATAAATTTTACTCTGAAACTCCATTCATACATCAGTTTGTTTAGGACTTGAAATGGATTTTCCAAAGAGAAGATGTTTTAAGTGGTTTTAGGGAAACCCACAAAGGCATATTCAATCCACATGTAATTTCAGCTAAATTATGAGTTCTGGAGTTTCCCTCCAACCTCAGGCTTCCATGCATGCTGAGTTCTCGGGGGGATATGTAGCTGAGTCAGGAAGGTAGGACTGGATAGCATGGGTGGAAACCCTCTCTGCAGTAACCAGAGAGGTTATCAGTAAACTGGTTATCAGTATAAAAACGTGCTAATAAACTAGATATTGCCTGCTTGTAAGCTTCAGACTTTCTTTTGTCTCTATTTTAAAGCAGACCCTTTACTTCCCCCTCATTGCTCAGTCACCCACCAGCTGATTGGATCCTGGAGAAGTAGAGGAGTTTTGGGGAGAGGGAACAGAGAAAGGAGGGGATGAAAAAAAATAGGAAAGCTACGTGTGTGTCGAAATTGAGTTATTTGTAGTGAGGTGGATGGACCTAGAGTCTGTCATACAGAGTGAAGTAAGTCAGAAAGAGAAAAACAAATACCATATGCTAACACATATATATATATGGAATCTAAAAAAAAAAAAGGTTCTGATGAACCTAGGGGCAGGACAGGAATAAAGACGCAGACATAGAGAATGGACTTGAGGACACGGGGAGGGGAAAGGGTAAGCTGGGACAAAGTGAGAGAGTGGCATTGACATATATACACTACCAAATGTAAAATAGATAGCTAGTGGGAAGCAGCCACATAGCACAGGGAGATCAGCTCGGTGCTTTGTGACCACCTAGAGGGGTGGGATAGGGAGAGTGGGAGGGAGACACAAGAGGGAGGGGATATGGGGATATACGTATGCATATAGCTGATTCACTTTGTTATACAGCAGAAACTAACACAACATTGGAAGGCAATTATACTCCAACGAAGATGTTAAAAAGAAAAAAAGATATGTGTGTGTCTGTGTGTGTGTACTTGCATTAACAAACATTAAGGAAAGCATTTTTTCTTTATTTCCATCTCCTCCATATATAGAGAGAAAATGTAGTGGGTGATGGAATTTTGTTTTGCACCTCCTCCTTCTAATACCACATGTGAAAGAGCAAATTTTAGGGTCGCCTGGTCCCTGTCTAGTGGAATCAGCAGATTTTCAGCTGTCTGTGTGCATGCATGCATTTAGACGCTCTGAGCATATAATTCAGAGAAGACCAATGTCTCTACTCTAAAGCCTTTATTTATTTATTTGCACGTGACATGTTTAATTCCAAGGTGCTGAAGGCATTTTGAAAACATTAAATGATGTGTTAATCCTCTCCATATCTCTATAAAGCAGTGAAAAAGTCTTACTATAAAACATTATGAACTAAATCTGAAAAACAGACTTAACAGGAATAGGAATAGTCAAGAGGGATGAGAAGAGAAAGATGATGCAGTAGGAAGAAGAAACCTCAATGAAAAGTCTTCTGCAGTTCCCAGCCAAGTAGGGAAACCTCTGTCAAATTTTCCCTGTAGCTGGGTCCCGAGCCAGCTGTCCCACATTGCATAAGGTGATTCTGTATGTTTGTTGCCAGTTTTGCTATTTATTATCTTAGTAGGTAGATAACCTTGAGTAAGGTACTTCCCTGCTTGAAAACTATATTTACATATCTGTAAAATGGGGATCACAAAAGAATCTCTGTTTACCTAAGAGATTTATGGAGAAGAAATCTTGTGATGTGTTATCTTTATAATCATCACCTTCACCGTCACCATCATTATCATCTATAATCGTTAAGCAAATCTCTCTCTTGGTCACTGCTGATAAGGGATTATTTTGCCTCAACCAAAACTGTGTCTGGAAATTCCCCATGGTAGATTCACTGCAGAAATGCCCCCAATTATCTACCCCTCCCTATTTCTGTGTCCTCAACAGTGACTTGTCAGGTCTCCCCATCTCTATTTCCTTACTTCTTGAATTTGGGCTGGTTGTGCAACTTGCTTTGGCTAATTAGATACAGAAGAACTGACATTGTTCCAGTTTTGTGCTCAGACCTCAAGTGGCCTCCCACACTTCTGTTTACTCCTGGAGCCTTGCCTTGCTACCATGAGAACCAAGCCAGGCTAGCATGCTTGATGGTGAGAGACACGTGGTCCAGGAGTCCTCACTGCCCAGCTGACAGTTGTCTCACTTGGTCAGTCCTCAGCTGATTGCCAGATGACCACAGACACAAGAGTGAGGTCAGCTGATACAGGCTATGCCTGGCCCAGATCAGCAGAACCACCCATCTCACCTGTAAATTTGTAAGCACTAAAACATGGTTGCTGTTTTAAGTTAGTATGTTTTGGGAATGGTTTGTTATGTAGCAATAGTAACTGCTACAGCTCTCTTTTCAGGTTTACCCTTCATTGGCTTTGCCAAAGTCTTTCTTTCCTAACTTGTAAAGATTAATTCATTCTATGAACTTATTTATTTATGGCTAACTCTGACCTGGGTCAATGAGGGGAAATGAATCAGTCAAAAAGTCCCAGTCATCAAAAGCATCAGTCCAGTTGGGTAGGTAAAGCTCTAATGGATGGTGAAAATTGTAAAGACCATAAGAGAATTATCAATAAAAGAAGGCATTCTGAGAAGAAAGAGACTATTTCTAGCCTGGGGTTGGGGCAAAATGGGAGAATTGGGGGAAGTCACATAAGGAAATTCCTCCAGTATGTCTAGAGTCATACCTGTCCTTCCATTTTTACTTTTCAATCTGACTTCTAGCCAGGTTGCAATAGCTTTTTCCAATTCCCTTTTCTAGTTTTGTCCCCACTCCAATCCATTCTTCTGTCAGATGATTTTTCTCTGAAATGCAAGTCTGGCTATGTTACTCCCCTACTTTAAATCCTTTGGTGCACATACATATGTCATCTGGAGGTGACTCTAAGAAGGGGGAAAAAGTGGGCTGAAGTTACAGGTGGAAGAGCAGGCTAGGGTGAGATGCTGACAACCTCTGAGTGAGCTGGAGCCTGCATGCTGGTACCTTCAGTGTCTATTCCAGGTCGGATTATCTAAATGCTGGTGAGTGTCTTCACTCTTCTGATTGTGCTGAGGTCTGGACCTTCAGCCATGGAATCTGTCAGAGCAAGGAGGAAGAGAACAGCGCACGGACTTCCTAATTCAGATCTCCTAGGGCTACGATTTAAGTTCGCTTTTGTTCCCTGGCAAACACTAAAGGACAGAGAGGCAAGAGTGGCCAGTAGCTACCGGTTGGGAAATAAGGGACACTGGCAGATGGATTTGCAAAGGACAAGCCACACCCAATTAATCAAGAGTAGGGAACAACCGGAGCTTAAGCACACACACACACACAAAATTTAAATCCTCTGTAAGCTGGCTTGGTAGGTTTGCTAATGGAATTTGTGCAGTGCCCCAGACGGAGGGTCAGAGAAGAAAGGGAGACGTGTCAAGATAATCTTTTCAACAGTTTTTTTGCCCCTTCATCTTTACCTTTCTGAACAATAAACTGATTTTTCAACCAGCCTAATTTGGGTAACATAATAAATAGTGCTTATGGTAGAAGGTGTTTAGGGGTTAAAAACACAGATTTATTTAGATATTAGGTGTACCTGGATTTAAGTAATTGATCCACTGTTTGCTTCCCATATAACCTTGGGCAAGTTACTTAATTTCCATTTGTGGGTGGCAGCCATAGAGTTGGGCAATGCATAGACCTCCTGGCTATTCCTGCTGCCTGGACTCTCATCCTCTCGTCTGAAAATGGGGACAGTTTTTTCCTCATGGGGATCTTGGGAGAGTTAAGCAGGTTACTGTGCCTAGATGGCTTAGCTTGGACGCTGACACAAAATAGGCATGCGATAACTATTGGTTATTAATATGGCTATGGGCGAGGGATTTTAAAGGCTTATTAAGTTTAATCCCCATAACCATCCTATGAGGCAGAACTTTCCCAAGTTCCCATAGCTAGTAATGGAAACATCTTGGATTTAATTTAAGCAGTTTAACTCTAGAGCCTGTGCTCTTAACTAGTGTACTTTGAATTACATGTGCATTTTTCTTCTTCTCTCTCTCCTTCACTGTCTATTATCCATCATAGTATCTATCTGCATATCATCGTCATCGCCACCATCATCTCTAATACTTGTCTGCCTTTCTCTATCAATCATCTCTCTTTCTACTGTCTGTTGACACACTCTGTGCACATATTTGTGTATGTATAGTTAGCCCAGTAATACGGAGAACAAAACAGAGGCTCAGCAAACCTAACAGACCCCAGATAACAGAGCTGACTTCCTAGTCTAGAACTGTCTGACTCCAAAACCTGTACTGGGATTTTTTTTTTTTTTAACTACATCAAGATTATGAATAAAGTAGCCAGCGAGTCTTTTTTAGTACAGTCATTTTAAACTTTACTGGGAAGAAAGGAAAAAATATCAGCTATCTCCCTCAGCTATTTGCTCCTAGCAAATAAGAAAGCATATTTTAATAAGAGATATTGGAGCTGACGTTTTGGAGATGGAGAGTACGTATTTTTAGGAATGAGGACGGTACACGTATCACTCACACACCGTCAAAGGCTTGGTAGCCTTCTTGTCTGGCTGTGCGGTTCTTCCAGGCACAAACACAAGTACTACTGTTTTCAAGACAACAAGCTAGCCTAGAGACAAGTGGCACCCAGGAAAAGTGAGACGTGCCTTGTACATTTGTATATAGAGACACTCTATGGCACTAACACAGTTCTCTGCAGTAACAGAGGAGAGTTGGCAGCGTACAGGGTCCAAAAGAGCGGGCAACCCTCAAATCATAACTTTTGAACTTTGGAACGCATGAATTCACTGGGATAATTTTGCATCTGATTAACTTTCCTAATTAGGCTTGCCGTAACCCAGCATGACCTGTTTAGCCTCTATCCCAGAATGTATAAATCCCTCTTCAGATGTTCCCAGTAATTGGGGAGATGACCCCTGGTTGGCACCCTTTCCCACCTTTGTGTCAGTTGATCCGACTCATTGCCTTTCTCCTGAAAGCTACCTGCTTCACTACACCCCGCTACTCTCGACAGATGACCTTATTCTAACCCCACCAAGAAAATGGAGACATGCTGCCATGATTTCTCTCAACTTCCCTCACATCCATCTCTGAAAAAGAATATATAAGCAAACACATGTCAGCGCTTTCCTGGAAGCTCCCAATTTCAATAATTCTGTTTTGTTCTTCCAGTAAACTTCAGAAATAACTGGAAATGGCAATATTTTTGAATCCGAAGTAAATCTCTCTAGACTGCCTCTATTTGACCCCAAGTGACCCAAACTGCTCTGGTTCAGATATTTGGTTAAAAAAATATGAGCACTTGCCCCAGTTTATTCCTTTTCTTCCTGCTCAGAGGAAGAAGTGGTCCCCACTCCTTTCCAAATAAATCCTCCTCACGTGTCCTGGATCCAGTTCCCTTCTAGGAGGCAATGCTATTGCTTTTTCCCCCTCTACTTTCAAGCTCTTCTTTTTTACTGGTTTCTTCCGGTAACCTTCAAACATACTGTGAAATTTGAGCAAAATACATACCAAAATAAAAGCAAAGACAAAACAAGCCGAAAACTTCCTGGAACTCAACCTTGCCCTCAAGCTGCTCCCTGATTTCTTCTTCTCCTCAATTACTATGACCTTTATCTTTCCCTCATTACCCATCCTGCAGCAGTCTTGTTCTTGCTGTGGCTCTCTTTCCATTGAAAGCACACTTTGTAAGGAGGCCGATAACCTCCATCAAAACACCTTTTCACACTGTATTGCTATATTTCGATGTCTATTTTCTCCCGCTGGCCTGTTCTTTGAGATCCAGGAGACTTAACTAATTCTGTGTTCTAGCATTCAACACACGGCCTAGCACATTGTAACTTCTCAACTAACATTTATATTAAACTGCTAAGAGCAGATACTACACTTGGTCTTAGCCAAAAGGCTGAGAAGCAATCAACTAACATTTATAGAGTGAATGAGCTCTGCCCAATCCAATGGATCCTTTTCACTGCCACTCTAGCCGTCTTCTCAGATGCCTTTGGTGCCGCTCACTGGCCATTATCCTTCTTGAAATTCTCTCACCCTCTGGATTCTAGAATGCAACTTCTCTTTTCCTATTCTCACCTCAACCTGCTCCTGGAAGGAAAGGATAGGGTATTGTTCTTTCTTGTATCCCCAGTGTCTTACACGGGGGTCACAATAAATTGACCGGATTGGAATGGGTGAATTACACTGGATATGTAAGAATTTTCTGTACTCTGTTTTCATTCCAAGGAAGGTATTACCTAAATAGATTTTTTTTTAATAAAGTTATTTATTTATTTACTTATTTATTTTTGGCTGCGTTGGGTCTCCGTTGCAGCGTGCGGGCTTTCTCTAGTTGCGGTGAGCGGGGGCTACTCTTTGTTGCGGTGCGCGGGCTTCTCATTGCGGTGGCTTCTCTAGTTGCAGAGAACGGGTTCTAGGCTCATGGGCTTCAGTAGTTGTAGCATGTGGGCTTCAGTAGTTGTGGCTCGCGGGCTCTAGAGTGCAGGCTCAGTAGTTGTGGCGCATGGGCTTAGTTACTCCGCGGCATGTGGGATCTTCCCGGACCAGGGCTGGAACCCATGTCCCCTGCATTGGCAGGTGGATTCTTAACCACTGTGCCACCAGGGAAGTCCCCCTAAATAGCTTTTTGATTCTGAGAAATCTCAGATCTCTCTAGTATGTGGTAGCTTGAACTCTGCCTTATTTATATCCATGGATCATAAGACTTCTACTGCAAATAAGTATGGAATACTATACTCTTTGTATTTAACCTTAACATTTTTTTTTTTGGAAATAAGTAGCCTAGAGAAGTTTTAAATCTAATTTCAACTAAGAAATCTGATGGAAGGTCAAGTATGCCTGATCTCTTTTGCAAGAAGAAGCAATAAACGTGGCCAATGCTACCTGTAAGATGAGTGGTTAATATTAAGTTAAAAGCTAGATTTATGGCCCCAAAGACTATGGGATAGATTGATTACAAAAGCTGCCTCAATTATTTAATGCCTCCTGTAACCTTGCCCTTTGCAATGTGGTTTTTCAGGGACATACGTCCACCCCCCTTGAATCCTGACTGGCTTTATGACCTTCTTTATCCAACTGAATGTGGTGGCAGTGACTGTGTTCCAATTTCCAATTTCAGGGTAGGGCTCAAGAGGTCTGGCAGATTTCTACTTAACCTCTTAGAACTCCAGTATCTCCATGTGAACAAAGCTGGGCTAGCCCATTGGAGAAGGAGAGATCACGTGAGGCAGATATGAATCACTGCAGTGGAGACCACTCTAACTAGCCAGCCCCCAGATGACTGACTAGCTGACTATAGACATATGAACTAGCCCAGAAAGATCAGCCCAGCAGCACCACCCAGGGGACCCACAGATTTATGAGCTAAATAAATGATTGCCACTGTAAGATACTCTATTTTGGGATGGTTAGCATATCCAGACAAAGGAAAGGACTGAGTCAAAAATGTCTGATTGGTGTGTCTGACTATCTTAATGATGCAATGACAATTGTCTGACTGAGCTAATTAATTGGTTGTCTTGATTGATTTTTTTAAAAAACGGCTTTATTGAGAGGTAATTTATACACCATACAATTCATCTATTTAAAGTGTATAATGTTTTTTTCTAGTGTATTCAGAATTGTATAATCATCACCAAATCAATTTTAGAATTTTTTTTATAGCCCTGCAAAGAAACCCTGTACCTACTAGCAATCATTCCCAACTTCCCATAACTCCCTCCCCCCATCCCTAGGCAACCACTAACCTACTTCTATCTGTATAGATTTGACTGTTATGGAAATATCGTATAAATGACATCATACAATATGTGATCTTTTGTGACTTGTCACTTAGCATAATGTTTTCAAGGCTCCTCCATGCTATAGCACCTGTCAGCACTTCATTTCTTTTTATTACCAAATAATATTTCATTATATGGATATACCACTTTTATTCCATCTATCTATTCATCATTTGATGGATATTTGGATTGTTTCTACTTTTTGGCTATTATAATTAGCACTGCTGTGACCATTTGCATACAGTTTCTGTACGGACATATGCTTTCATTTCCTTTGTGTATGTAACTAGGAGTGGATTTGTTTGGTCATATTTTAACTCTATGTTTAATCTTTTGAAGAACTGCTAGACTGTTTTCCACAGTGGCTACACTGCTTTTCTTTCCCACCAGCAGTGTGTGAAGGCTCAAATTTATCCATATCCTCATCAACACTTGTTATTATCTATGTTCTTTTTTTTTTAACATCTTTATTGGAGTATAATTGCTTTACAATGGTGTGTTAGTTTCTGCTTTACAACAAAATGAATCAGTTATATATATACATATGTTCCCATATCTCTTCCCTCTTGCATCTCCCTCCCTCCCACCCTCCCTATCCCACCCCTCCAGGCGGTCACAAAGCACCGAGCTGATCTCCCTGTGCTATGCAGCTGCTTCCCACTAGCTATCTACCTTACGTTTGGTAGTGTATATATGTCCATGCCTCTCTCTCGCTTTATCACAGCTTACCCTTCCCCCCTCCCCATATCCTCAAGTCCA
>NW_021703783.1:87543387-87545192 GCF_005190385.1 Monodon monoceros
TTTTTTTTACATCTTTATTGGAGTATAATTGCTTTACAATGGTGTGTTAGTTTCTGCTTTATAACAAAGTGAATCAGTTATACATATACATATGTTCCCATATCTCTTCCCTCTTGCATCTCCCTCCCTCCCACCCTCCCTATCCCACCCCTCCAGGCGGTCACAAAGCACCGAGCTGATCTCCCTGTGCTATGCAGCTGCTTCCCACTAGCTATCTACCTTACGTTTGGTAGTGTATATATGTCCATGCCTCTCTCTCGCTTTATCACAGCTTACCCTTCCCCCTCCCCATATCCTCAAGTCCATTCTCTAGTAGGTCTGTGTCTTTATTCCTGTCTTACCCCTAGGTTCTTCATGACATTTTTTCCCCTTAAATTCCATATATATGTGTTAGCATATGGTATTTGTCTCTCTCTTTCTGACTTACTTCACTCTGTATGACAGACTCTAGGTCTATCCACCTCATTACAAATAGCTCAATTTCGTTTCTTTTTATGGCTGAGTAATATTCCATTGTATATATGTGCCACATCTTCTTTATCCATTCATCCGATGATGGACACTTAGGTTGTTTCCATCTCCGGGCTATTGTAAATAGAGCTGCAACGAACATTTGGGTACGTGACTCTTTTTGAATTATGGTTTACTCAGGGTACATGCCCAGTAGTGGGATTGCTGGGTCATAAGGTAGTTCTATTTGTAGTTTTTTAAGGAACCTCCATACTGTTCTCCACAGTGGCTGTATCAATTTACATTCCCACCAACATTGCAAGAGTGTTCCCTTTTCTCCACACCCTCTCCAGCATTTATTGTTTCTAGATGTTTTGATGATGGCCATTCTGACTGGTGTGAGATGATATCTCATTGTAGTTTTGATTTGCATTTCTCTAATGATTAATGATGTTGAGCGTTCTTTCATGTGTTTGTTGGCAGTCTGTATATCTTCTTTGGAGAAATGTCTATTTAGGTCTTCTGCCCATTTTTGGATTGGGTTTTTTTTTTATTAAGCTGCATGAGCTGCTTATAAATTTGGAGATTAATCCTTTGTCAGTTGCTTCATTTGCAAATATTTTCTCCCATTCTGAGGGTTGCCTTTTGGTCTTGCTTATGGTTTCCTTTGCTGTGCAAAAGCTCTGAAGTTTCATTAGGTCCCATTTGTTTATTTTTGTTTTTATTTCCATTTCTCTAGGAGGTGGGTCAAAAAGGATCTTGCTGTGATTTATGTCATAGAGTGCCCTGCCTATATTTTCCACTAAGAGTTTGATAGTTTCTGGCCTTACATTTAGGTCTTTAATCTATTTTGAGCTTATCTGTGTGTATGGTGTTAGGGAGTGATCTAATCTCATACTTTTATGTGTACCTGTCCAGTTTTCCCAGCACCACTTATTGAAGAGGCTGTCCTTTCTCCACTGTACATTCCTGACTCCTTTATCAAAGATAAGGTGACCATAGGTGCCTGGGTTTATCTCTGGGCTTTCTATGCTGTTCCATTGATCTATCTTTCTGTTTTTGTGCCAGTACCATACTGTCTTGATTACTGTAGCTTTGTAGTATAGTCTGAAGTCAGGGAGCCTGATTCCTCCAGCTCCATTTTTCGTTCTCAAGATTGCTTTGGCTATTCGGGGTCTTTTGTGTTTCCATACAAATTGTGAAATATTTTGTTCTAGTTCTGTGAAAAATGCCATTGGTAGTTTGATAGGGATTGCATTGAATCTGTAGATTGCTTTGGGTAGTAGAATCATTTTCACAATGTTGATACTTCCAATCCAAGAACATGGTATATCTCTCCATCTATTTGTATCATC
>NW_021703783.1:87545592-87605092 GCF_005190385.1 Monodon monoceros
GCTTTGGCTATTCGGGGTCTTTTGTGTTTCCATACAAATTGTGAAATATTTTGTTCTAGTTCTGTGAAAAATGCCATTGGTAGTTTGATAGGGATTGCATTGAATCTGTAGATTGCTTTGGGTAGTAGAATCATTTTCACAATGTTGATACTTCCAATCCAAGAACATGGTATATCTCTCCATCTATTTGTATCATCTTTAATTTCTTCCATCAGTGTCTTATAATTTTCTGCATACAGGTCTTTTGTCTCATTAGGTAGGTTTATTCCTAGATATTTTATTCTTTTTGTTGCAATGGTAAATGGGAGTGTTTTCTTGATTTCACTTTCAGATTTTTCATCATTAGTGTATAGGAATGCCAGAGATTTCTGTGCATTAATTTTGTATCCTGCTACTTTACCAAATTCATTGATTAGCTCTAGTAGTTTTCTGGTGGCATCTTTAGGACTCTCTATGTATAGTATCATGTCATCTGCAAACAGTGACAGCTTTACTTCTTCTTTTCTGATTTGGATTCCTTTTATTTCCTTTTCTTCTCTGATTGCTGTGGCTAAAACTTCCAAAACTATGTTGAATAAGAGTGGTGAGAGTGGGCAACCTTGTCTTGTTCCTGATCTTAGTGGAAATGCTTTCAGTTTTTCACCATTGAGGACGATGTTGGCTGTGGTTTGTCATATATGGCCTTTATTACGTTGAGGAAAGTTCCCTCTATGCCTACTTTCTGCAGGGTTTTTATCATAAATGGGTTTTGAATTTTGTCAAAAAATTTTTCTGCATCTATTGAGATGATCATATGGTTTTTCTTCTTCAATTTGTTAATATGGTGTATCACGTTGATTGATTGAAGAATCCTTGCATTCCTGGAATAAGCCCCACTTGATCATGGTGTATGATCCGTTTAATGTGCTGTTGGATTCTGTTTGCTAGTATTTTGTTGAGGATTTTTGCATCTATGTTCATCAGTGATATTGGCCTGTAGTTTTCTTTCTTTGTGACATCCTTGTCTGGTTTTGGTATCAGGGTGATGGTGGCCTCGTAGAATGAGTTTGGGAGTGTTCCTCCCTCTGCTATATTTTGGAAGAGTTTGAGAAGGATAGGTGTTAGCTCTTCTCTAAATGTTTGATAGAATTCACCTGTGAAGCCATCTGGTCCTGGGCGTTTGTTTGTTGGAAGAATTTGAATCACAGTTTCAATTTCAGTGCTTGTGATTGGTCTGTTCATATTTCCTGTTTCTTCCTGATTCAGTCTTGGCAGGTTGTGCTTTTCTAAAAATTTGTCCATTTCTTCCAGGTTGTCCATGTTATTGGCATAGAGTTTCTTGTAGTAATCTCTCATGATCTTTTGTATTTCTGCAGTGTCAGTTGTTACTTCTCCTTTTTCATTTCTAACTCTATTGATTTGAGTCTTCTCCCTTTTTTTCTTGATGAGTCTGGCTAATGGTTTATCAATTTTGTTTATCTTCTCAAAGAACAAGCTTTTAGTTTTATTGATCTTTGCTATCGTTTCCTTCAGTTCTTTTTCATTTATTTCTGATCTGATTTTTATGATTTCTTTCCTTCTGCTACCTTTGGGGTTTTTTCGTTCTTCTTTCTCTAATTGCTTTAGGTGCAAGGGTAGGCTGTTTATTCGAGATGTTTCCTGTTTCTTAAGGTAGGGTTGTATTGCTATAAACTTCCCTCTTAGAACTGCTTTTGCTGCATCCCATAGATTTTGGGTTGTCGTGTCTCCATTGTCATTTGTTTCTAGGTATTTTTAAATTTCCTCTTTGATTTCTTCAGTGATCACTTCGTTATTAAGTAGTGTATTGTTTAGCCTCCATGTGTTTGTATTTTGTACAGATCTTTTCCTGTAATTGATATCTGGTTTAATAGCGTTACGGTCAGAAAAGATACTAGATACAATTTCAATTTTCTTAAATTTACTAAGGCTTGATTTGTGCCCCAAGATATGATCTATCCTGGAGAATGTTCCATGTGCACTTGAGAAAAATGTATTTTGTTGTTTTTGAATGGAATGTCCTATAAATATCAATTAAATCCATCTTGTTTAATGTATCATTTAAAGCTTGTATTTCCTTATTTATTTTCATTTTGGATGACCTGTCCATTGGTGAAAGTGGGGTGTTAAAGTCCCCTACTATGAATGTGTTACTGTTGATTTCCCCTTTTATGGCTGTTAGTATTTGCCTTATGTATTGAGGTGCTCTTATGTTGGGTGAATAAATATTTATAATTGTTATATCTCCTTCTTGGATCGATCACTTGATCATTATGTAGTGTCCTTCTTTGTCTCTTCTAATAGTCTTTATTTTAAAGCCTATTTTTTCTGATATGAGAATTGCTACTTCAGCTTTCTTTTGGTTTCCATTTGCATGAAATATCTTTTTCCATCCCATTATTTTCAGTCTGTATGTGTCTCTAGGTCTGAAGTGGGTCTCTTGTAGACAGGAAATATATGGGTCGTGTTTTTGTATCCATTCAGCCAATCTGTGTCTTTTGGTGGGAGCATTTAGTCCATTTACATTTAAGGTAATTATCGATATGTATGTTTCTATTCCCATTTTCTTAATTGTTTTGGGTTCTTTATTGTAGGTCTTTTCCTTCTCTTGTGTTTCTTGCCTAGAGAAGGTGCTTTAGCAGTTGTAAAGCTGGTTTGGTGGTGCTGAACTCTCTCAGCTTTTGCTTGTCTGTAAAAGTTTTAATTTCTCCATCAAATCTGAATGAGATCCTTGCTGGGTAGAGTAATCTTGGTTGCAGGTTTTTCTCCTTCATCACTTTAAATATGTCCTGCCAGTCCCTTCTGGCTTGCAGAGTTTCTGCTGAAAGATCAGCTGTTAACCTTATGGGGATTCCCTTGTGTGTTATTTGTTGTTTTTCCCTTGCTGCTTTTAAAATGTTTTCTTTGTATTTAGTTTTTGACAGTTCTATTTATGTGTCTTGGCGTATTTCTCCTTGGATTTATCCTGTATGGACTCTCTGTGCTTCCTGGACTTAACTATTTCCTTTCCCATATTAGGGGAGTTTTCAAGTACAATCTCTTCAAATATTTTCTCAGTCCCTTTCTTTTTCTCTTCTTCTTCTGGAACCCATTAATTCGAATGTTGGTGCGTTTAATGTTGTCCCAGAGGTCTCTGAGACTGTCCTCAGTTCTTTTCATTCTTTTTTCTTTATTCTGCTCTGCAGTAGTTATTTCCACTATTTTACCTTCCAGGTCACTTATCTGTTCTCCTGCCTCCGTTATCCTGCTATTGATCCAATCTAGCGTATTTTTAATTTCATTTATTGTGTTGTTCATCATTGTTTGTTTCATCTTTAGTTCTTCTATGTCCTTGTTAAATATTTCTTGCATTTTGTCTATTCTATTTCCAAGATTTTGGATCATCTTTACTATCATTATTCTGAATTCTTTTTCACGTAGACTGCCTATTTCCTCTTCATGTGTTCGGTCTGGTGGGTTTTTATCTTGCTCCTTCATCTGCTGTGTGTTTCTCTGTCTTCTCATTTTGCTTATCTTACTGTGTTTGGGGTCTCCTTTTTGCAGGCTGCAGGTTCGTAGTTCTCGTTGTTTTTGGTGTCTGTCCCCAGTGGCTAAGGTTGGTTCAGTGGGTTGTGTAGGCTTCCTGGTGGAGGGGACTAGTGCCTGTGTTCTGGTGGATGAGGCAGGATCTTGTCTTTCTGGTGGGCAGGTCCACGTCTGGTGGTGTGTTTTGGGGTGTCTGTGGACTTATTATGATTTTAGGCAGCCTCTCTGCTAATGTGTGGTGTTGTGTTCCTGTCTTGCTAGTTGTTTGGCATAGGATGTCCAGCACTGTAGCTTGCTGGTCGTTGAATGAAGCTGGGTGCTGGTGTTGAGATGGAGATCTCTGGGAGATTTTCACCGTTTGCTATTATGTGGAGCTGGGAGGTCTCTTGTGGACCAGTGTCCTAAAGTTGGCTCTCCCACCTCAGAGGCACAGCACTGACTCCTGGCTGCAGCACCAAGAGTCTTTCATCCACACGGCTCAGAATAAAAGGGAGAAAAAGTAGAAAGAAAGAATTAGTAGAAGTAGAAAGAAAGAAAGAAAGAAAGAAGGAAAGAAAGAAAGGAGGGAGGGAGGGAGGGATGGAGGAAGGAAGCGAGGAAGGAGGGAAGGAAGGAAAAAAGAAAGAAGATAAAGTAAAATAAAATAAAGTAAGATAAAATATAATAAAGTTATTAAAATAAAAAATAATTATTAAGAAAAAAAACTTAAAAAAACCCAGAAAACAAAAAGACCTGACAGATAGAACCCTAGGACAAATGGTGGAAGCAGAGCTATACAGACAAAATCTCACACAGAAGCATACACATACACACTCACAAAAAGAGGAAAAGGGGAAAAAATCATAAATCTTGCTCTCAAAGCCCACCTCCTTAATTGGGGATGATTCGTTGTCTATTCATGTATTCCACAGATGCAGGGCACATCAAGTTGATTGTGCAGCTTTAATCCGGTGCTTCTGAGGCTGCTGGGAGAGATTTTCCTTTCTCTTTGTTCTCACAGCTCCCCGGGGCTGTGCTTTGGATTTGGCCCCACCTCTGCGTGTAGGTCGCTGGAGGGCGTCTGTTCTTCGCTCAGACAGGACGGGGTTAAAGGAGCCGCTGATTCGCGGACTCCGGCTCACTCAGGCTGGGGGGAGGGAGGGGCACGGAGTGCGGGGCGGGCCTGCGACGGCAGAGGCCGTCGTGACGTTGCACCAGCCTGAGGCGCGCCGCGCGTGCGTTCTCCCTGGGGAGTTGTCCCTGGACTACAGGAGCCTGGCAGTGGCGGGCCGCACAGGCTCCCCAGAAGGGAGGTGTGGATAGTGACCTGTGCTCGCACACAGGCTTCTTGGTGGCGGCAGCAGCGGCCTTAGCGTCTCATGCCCGTCTCTGAGGTCCACGCTTTTAGCCGCGGCTCGCGCCCGTCTCTGGAGCTCCTTCAAGCAGCGCTCTTAATCCCCTCTCCTCGCGCACCAGGAAACAGAGAGGGAAGAAAAAGTCTCCTGCCTCTTCGGCAGGTCCAGACCTTTCCCCGGACTCCCTCCCGGCTAGCCGTGGCGCACTAACCCCTTCAGGCTGTGGTCACGCCGCCAACCCCAGTCCTCTCCCGGCGCTCCGACCGAAGCCCGAGCCTCAAGTCCCAGCCCCGCCCGCCCCGGCGGGGGAGCAGAGAAGCCTCTTCGGCTGGTGAGTGCTGGTCAGCCCCGATCCTCTGTGCGCGGGAATCTCTCCCCGCTTTGCCCTCCACACCCCTGTTGCTGAGCTCTCCTCCGCGGCCCCGAAGCTTTTCCCCTCCGCCACCCACAGTCTCCGCCTGCGAAGGGGCTCCTAGTGTGTGGAATTCTTTCCTCCTTCACAGCTGCCTCCCACTGGTGCCGGTCCGGTCCCATCCCTATCCTTTTGTCTCTGTTTATTCTTTTTTTTTCACCCTACCCAGGTATGTGGGGGGTTTCTTGCCTTTTGGGAGGTCTGAGGTCTTCTGCCAGCTTTCAGTAGATGTTCTGTAGGAGTTGTTCCACGTGTAGATGTATTTCTGGAGTATTTGTGGGGAGGAAGGTGATCTCCGCGTCTTACTCTTACGCCATCTTCCCGTTTTGCTGTACGCGGGGCTCTCACTGTTGTGGCCTCTCCCGTTGTAGAGCACAGGCTCCGGACGTGCAGGTCCAGCGGCCATGGTTCCACGGCATGTGGGATCTTCCCAGACCGGGGCATGAATCCGTGTCCCCTAAATCGGCAGGTGGACTCTCAACCACTGTGCCACCAGGGAAGCCCTATCTATGTTCTTGATTATAGCTGTCATAATGGTTATGAAGTGATATCTTATTATGGTTTTAATCAGCCATTCTCTGATTGCTAATGGTGTTATCTTTCCATTTGTTTATTGTGTCCATTTGTATTTCTTCTCTGGAGAAATGTCTATTCAGATCCTTTGCCCACTTTCAGTTGGATTGTCTTTTTATTATTGAGCTATATCTTGATTAATGTTTTCCATGTGATTAATGTTTTCCATTGGAAAAGCTAACATTTCAGTTGAAATTTTATTACCCAGTATCTTTAAGAATACCTTGATTTAGTTTTGTGGTTCCCAGTATGACTGACCATCAGATATATTTCGGGAGGCCTTTCAAAAACAGAACATCTTGGGTCCTACCCTTGGAAATTCCAATCTAGGAGGGATAGGGAAAGTTTAGGAATTTGTATTTAAACCAAATTATGCAGGAGATACTACTAATCAGGCACATTTAGAATCCTTGCCCTGGCTTATATATCCCTAGGTGAAGTAATGTTGAGAAATAAGGGAACTTAGATATTTCAGGTCAATATCAGGGGAAAGTAAAGGCTTCCAAATCTTGCACCTGGTGTATTCTTTTCAACATGTAGGAAGGTTTAATAAACGCTGTGTTTGGATAGCAGCAATGGGTAAAGGATGTAAAGGTTCAGCTGTTAACACTTTATTAACTACTTTTGAAAAGCACAGACTCTACCTTCTGTAGGTCGTAACTCACAGGCCCCAGAGGATAAGCTAACAAGAACTTAAAGGAAAAAACAAGTACTTATTGTCCCCTGCTATGTTCAGTAGCAGTCGTCCGAATAGACCCCTAGCTGGGAGATGTGGAGGGGAGCAGTAATGCTAGATGGAAAGCGATGGAATGTTCTGGAGCATGTAAAGTCAAGGCACCAGTCAAGTACCATCAGCTTCCACATTCCATATTCATATTCTGGGAGGAAAGCTCTGTCAGAGTCCCTAAGTTCTAGAAGGGTTGAGAAGGACTCCAACTTTGGGGTTGGGTACCATTACTTGCAAGTAATAAATATGCTTATTATTTTCACTTTGCAAAAATTCTTTTCAAAGATATTTGTAGCAAAGTTAATTATGTAGTGAGTTCCTTTAAAAGCAGGCTTTAAATTTGTATGTAAGCTGTGGTTATAATGTGTTTAATAAGGATAGAAAAAAGCCTAGAAGGAAGTAAACCTTTTGGTTTAACATTCTGTACATTCCAGTTTCCCCCAAATGAATATAAACTGTATTTTTTAATTAGCAAATTTCTCTTTTGAGGTAGGTAATACATTTAGATTTAAGCGCACAGAATCATAAACCAGTCTGCCTGGATTTAAATTCTATCTCTGCTTATTATCTGTGTGCAACTGGGAAAATTAGTACCCTCTTCTATGTCTTAGTCTCATCATTCTTAAAATGAGCATAATAGTAGGACATTCTTTGTAGAGATGATATGAGGACTGAATGAGTTAAACTATTTAAAGTGTTTCCCACATGCACCTGGCATTTAGTAGATACTATAGAAGTGTTTGATGTTATTATTGTGATGGTTTTAACTTTGTTGATTTTGGACTGATTAATTCATTTATTCATTCAAATATTCATTGAGCATCTTCCATGTGTCAAGGTCCATGCTACTAGGCATTAATAGTACAGAGATAAGAAGGTAGGGGTCCTTGTTACCAAGCTCATGGATGTTCCAATAGAAAACCACTATCATATTCTCCTTCACTTTGGTGGCGTGTTCACAGCTCCAGGCTTGTGACAAGTCTCGAGGACCCACAGGGCTTGGGTTGTGCCCATTTTCTGAATACCACTTTCTTCTGTTTCTCTTCCCCATTGTTCACTTACATTAGTGCCTTCCATTCATTGTTTGCTTATCACACGGCATGCCATGCACCATGCTGAGTGTTTTCTAGGCATCATGGTATTTAAGACTTACCTTTGCCCTTTAGGGTTAATTTTGTGACTTCCAAATGAGGAAATGAGGAAAACACATTTCTGAAAAGTCAAGTCATTTGGCTGTGATTTGCTACTAACTGTGATCCCAAAGCAGATGCTTTTAATGACTACATGATTTTTCCTAAGTTCCAGTTTATTGGAACAAGCATTTTCATCAACCTCCCCAGCCATATTATCTAGTGGATGTGCTATTGAGTTTTGTATGGAACTCAGCTTGGAAAGGAGGATGTGAAGTTTGAGGCAATGTCTGAGTCAGAAAAAAGCATTCACCAAATGACCCCTGAGGTTGTAGTCACAGACATGGAGTTAAAATTCTCCACTCACAGAATCAGTTCTTGATAAACCACAGTCTTACTTCTTTCAAACCCTTCCCATCCCTTAAACTCCAAAGTAATAAACCATTCAGATAAAACCCAGTATTCTTCAAGGAGGAAGGCAGAACTTTCCTTTTTTTTTTTTTTTAAGAAGATGTTGGGGGTAGGAGTTCAGTAATTTATTTATTTATTTTTGCTGTGTTGGGTCTTCGTTTCTGTGCGAGGGCTTTCTCTAGCTGTGGCAAGTGGGGGCCACTCTTCATCGCGGTGCACGGGCCTCTCACTATCACGGTCTCTCTTGTTGCAGAGCACAGGCTTCAGACGTGCAGGCTCAGTAGTTGTGGCTCACGGGCCTAGTTGCTCTGCGGCATGTGGGATCCTCCCAGACCAGGGCTCGAACCCGTGTCCCCTGCATTAGCAGGCAGATTCTCAACCACTGCGCCACCAGGGAAGCCCAGAACATTCCTTTTTGTAGGAAGCATGTGCTAGGGCTTTTTGAAGAGAGATGGCCCTTTAGAGCCATCTCGGATTGAATTTACTCCACACTGGGAGATAAATGTCATTTCTTATGTCGATGACAAACCCCAGCCAGACTACTGTTCCCAGCCAATTCACTCTCCCTGTGCTTTGGAAGATTGCTGTGTGCCTCTCCAGATTCCGGAGCACACAGAGTTCCTGCCACAGCCTGAGTGGGGTTTTTTAAAAGAGGAAATGGACCTTTCTTCTGTGGTTTGTTGAATTTATGTTTGGACATGGTAATGAAGAGGAGCTTCTGTTTGCTGCTCTATCTCAGTGCATTTGGTACATACGTTTAATACCTGTAGAGGTCTTTAATACCTTACATGCTATATGCTATATTTTGGCTATCATTATTGCCATGGAAATTGTTTGGAAACTGTAAGGTAACAAACAAAAAAAGGACTTTGATTCACATAGTTGATTCCACATTCTTTTTCTTTGACCCTCTTATACATCGATTATCGAGGTCATTTGGCATTGTCTTTCTTTTTTTTTTTTAACATCTTTATTGGGGTATAATTGCTTTACAATGGTGTGTTAGTTTCTGCTTTATAACAAAGTGAATCAGTTATACATATACATATGTTCCCATATCTCTTCCCTTTTGCGTCTCCCTCCCTCCCACCCCCCCATCCCACCCCTCCAGGCGGTCACAAAGCACCGAGCTGATCTCCCTGTGCTATGGCATTGTCTTTCTGCCTTTTTGTAAGTTCTGAAGAGCAGAACCCCTAATTCTCTGCACTTCTTAACTTGGTCTGAGCCCCTGTGAAAATTGTACCATAGTAGGAATTATCTTTTATCATTTCTCTCTCCTGTACCTGTCCATCCATACCAAGGTTAATTCTTTTGTCTGTCATTCTTGTTGATTTGGAAAGTGGTCTGGCATGAGCTGTTAAACATTTAAGGTTTTAGATTTATAGGAGGACTTGATTAAGAGTATGTTTATAACGGACTTCCAGATGGTATGACAGGTCAGGAAGAAGATATTATGGTTCAAACTTCATTTGGAGTTTTAAAAAAAGGTTGAAGATTGGGCTTAACCATCTATGGTGATTGAAAGTTGTTTTAGTGAATCAAATTTGAAAATGTAAGTATGATGTCTGTAAAATCAGCAGTGATCAGTTTTTCAGGTTATGGTAAGTTAAAGTTCCAAGGTTTTTGGAGTTCTTGGTGGGAGGACTCCACTTGGTGGAGTGAGGTGGGAAGGGAAAGTGTCTGCTGAGTCTTGGGTATCTACCAAATCAGTCCCAGGTTTCCAGGGGCAATGTTAGTGTTAGGAAAATAAAGACATTCTTCATATCTTATTCCAGTAATATAACTGAAGACCAAAGTCATTCTAGCTCTAGAAGCAGGAGAGCAGGTTGAAGAGAGAGAATTGAGAAGAACTGAGGCTTAATTAACCTAGTGACTATTTCCTGTTTTATCACCTTTAAGAGAGACACATTTGTTTCTTCTCTCAAATATCTTCTGAAAAATAATAGGTTTATGTAGTGAGGCTATGTTACCAGCCCAAGATTCCACAGCTAGTGGTTGACAGGGCTGAGTTTAAATCCAGGCAATCTTGTTATTGAAATATGGTGTTGAGATTAGGAGGAAATTATCCGAATAAGGTAACACACCTAGATAAATGGTGGACATACTCATTACTGTAAATGCATTTAATAAGACACATTTTCTGATGTTCCAGATAATATCATGGAGACATTTAATTCCAAATAGAAAATGTTAGAGCTGGATAGATACCCAATTACCTCAATTCATAGATTAAAAACAAAGTGAAGAAAAAGGGAAGTGATCTACAGTAGGGGTCCCCAATCCTGGGGCCATGGACTGGTACCAGTCTGTGGCCTGTTAGGAACGGGACCACACAGCAGGAGGTGAGGGTGAGCCAGTGAGTGAAGCTTCGTCTATATTTATAGCCACTCCCCATCACTCGCTCCCCAACAGTCACATTACCGCCTGAGCTCTGCCTCCTGTCAGATCAGTGGTAACATTAGATTCTCATAGGAGCACAAACCCTGCTGTGAACTGCACATGCGAGGGACCTAGGTTGCCCACTCCTTATGAGAATCTAATGCCTGATGATCTGAGGTGGGGCTGAGGCGGAGATGCTAGTGCTGGGGAGCGGCTGCAAATACAGATTATCATTAGCAGAGAGGTTTGACTGCACAGAGACCATGATAAATCAATTGTTTGCAGGCTCATATCAAAACCCAATCAGTGAGTGGCAAGTGAAAACAAGCTCAGGGCTCCCACTGATTGTGCATTATGGTGAGCTGTGTAACTATTTCATTATACATTACAATGTAATAATAATAAAGTGCACAATAAATGTCATACGTTTGAACCATCCCCAAACCATTCCCACCAGTTCGTGGAAAAATTATCTTCCACAAAACTGGTCCCTGGTGCCAAAAAGATTGGAGACCACTGCTCTCCAGAAGCTCCCCCTGTCCCCTGCCCCTATGAATAAGATGCAGAAATAGAAATTTCCTATCTTCTCATGCAGTGGACCTTCTTCTACTCACAGTGTGACCCACAGGGTTTCCAGAGGCAAACACAGGAAATTAAACATAATTCTGAAGCTCAAAGTGAGACAGGCTGGGACCTGGGACCCTTTGCTGCAGTGCTGCAATGCTTGTACCTGGACAAACGTCTCCTTGAGCAACAAAATAAAGGACTAAAAATAACTGCGTGCATGTGCAGTTGGGGTAAATTCTGGACAACAAGATACAAAGAGACCCAAAAGCGCAACTGCCACTTCTGAAGAGCCAGGAGCAAAAGCAGGGTACTGCACACTCCCCTGCACACAGCACACCGATGGGGTGGGCAAGACACCGAAGCCACCCCTCAGGCCCGACCCCTGGACACACCCCTACCCTCACCCAAGTAAGGAACCAACTTGCCCCCCTCCGCCCACCCCCAGGGACCCAGCAAGCAAGAGAACCTGTTGTCTGTCCTCACTCCCCGCTGCTGCAGCAGGGGGCCCAGTAAAGCCTTGACAGAATTTCTTGTCCGGCCTCTGATCAATTTCTATTTATTGAAAAGGTCAAGAACACTTGTAGGTAACAAAAGTATTGATATTTTAGAATATGTGTACTACAAATGTCCTTGGATATGAAGTTGGGGTAACTTACTTGGGAAAATACTGAGGACTTGACGTAATGCTTCTTTATGGAATGTGAAGAAAAAATATGAGTCACATTTTGTCTAAAACAGAACTGAGCTGCGTTATATCCAAACCCACCATCCATTCATCTGTCCGTCCTCTGAATTCCTTTCTTTCCCTTTCCCTCTACATCCAACCAATTCTCAAGTTCTGTATTACAGTTTTCACCTCTTTAAGATCTTATGCATCTACCTCCATTACCACTGCTTCCACCCACAGCTCCCAGTGCTGCCCCAGTTCAGGGCCAACACCTCCCTTCCCTCTGAGCACCTGCCGCATCCTAACTGGTCTCCTTCCCTGAATATCCTGCCAGTGTGCTGATACGATTCCCTGCTTAAAACCCTTCTAGACTTCACCAGAGATTCCAAGATAAGGCTGCTTTCCTTTGTTCAGCACCGCAGGCTCTCATGATCTCCCCACCCAACTTCTTTATTTCCCCTCACTGTCCCTGCCTTCCGCCCCATCTCTTCCCATCAACTTAGAACATGCCCGATACACCTGTGCTATCAATAAATGTTTGCTGAATGGGTCAATGGACAGCCACACCAACCCGCTTGCCCTTCCCTGAACGTATCATTTTCTCTCGGTTTTCTAATTATGCTCACTAACCCATCCCTTACAGTATGCTCTTCCCAGTACCTGAAGTTCAGTCCCCAGTAAACTCTTACTGATCTTTTAAATCTCGGGTCCAACATAATCCCCTGTGACCCCTCTGTCTTCACTCCGCTTTAATCTACACTAGATTAGACCCCTCCTCTGTTTTTCCAGACGCCAGCTATCCACAGCAGCAACCCCTCTATAAACTGGCCCAGTCTCCTCATTTTACAGATGAGGAAGCCAAGGCTCAGAGCAGGGAAGGGATTAGCCCATAAACATATTTGGTGAGAAGCAGACTCCTCAGGTCTTAAACTCAAGTCTCCTAAAGCCCATTGCATTTCACCAGTGCACAGGACCTCTCTGGAGTCTTGCTGATTTTCATAGCAGTTGGTAAAATTCTTCTCTCATGTGGTAGCTGTGTGACTTTGGGAAAGATGCTTCATCTCTCTGAGCCTCCCTCTCTGCATTGGAAACTGCATACAATAAGGTTATTGTATAACTTTGTATAACTTTGGATTTTATACAAAGTTTTATTGTGAGAATCAATTGAGAGAATGTGTGTAAAGTGTTTAGTACAGTTGTTGCCACATGTGTGAGTCTGCCATATTGCACAACTCCAGGGTTCTCATTCCCATTGTATTCTTAGACCATTGTCCCGTTCAGTAAACATCACTTATTATCATTGTTTTTATTTTCAAAGAGATGCTCTGACTCCCATTTTGCCTTCTTGCCTCCTTTTTTCCCCCATGGCTTCTTGTTTCCCATATAAGGAAGTGAAGACTTGTGAGCTGGTAGAGCTATTTAAGACTTTCCACCCCTGAGTTCTGACCAGCAGGTTGGTGAGATCACCAATCAAACCAGTGTCTCTACCCTTGGGTTACTCAGCAAAACCGATTTGGACTTTCTAACCCATATGTATTCCCTGTATATCTTCAGATTGAAAAAGTAAGTGGAAATTCAGTAACCCTGAACTAATGAAAGAACTAGTGTCGGGTGACTTTCAGATTTAAAGGGCAAATGCCATTTTGGAGAAAGGTCTCTTTGTAAAGTTGTTCTTTCATTCAGAACAGCATGCAGGTCCAATCATCCGGAAAGTCAATAGAGAAGTATTTGGGTGTGAGGGCGACTATCCTTAGATTATGGGGGTTATTAAGCCTTTGTGCTTTAGAATTAGACAGTATTATAGCCTTGAATCCAAAATGAGTTTTGAATGGGAAGCAGGGGCTGTGATGATTAGCTGTTAAAGTTGGGAAGCGCATGCTCTCAGACTGGACATGTGTTCAATCCTGATTCCCCACTTTCTGCTTGTATCATGTTGACCAAATTAGTCTCCCCCAGCCTCAGGGTCCTCATCCAAAAAATGGTGATATTAACAATACCTACGTCAGAGGATTCTTCATTCATTTATAGAAAATTTACTGAGTACATACTATGTGCCTATCCTAGGCATTTGGGTGACATCATTGAACAAAACAATATGTTGAATCAAATGAGATCATACAAGGCAAACACTTCACTCAAAACCCTTCCCTCAGCCCCTTGCATGCCATAAAGTGTTCATCAAATGACAGATATCTGTATTATGTTTTCTTATTCACTGAACAGAACTGTGATGTGCACTCTGTTTTGAAGGCTGTCCCTTGCCCATGGGTGACATGTAGAATCTCTGTAACTTTGATATTGGCCTGATCCATTGAACTAGGATACGGGGGAAGGGGAGGAGGAATCCAGGCACTAAAATGCTGAGCGGAGGGCCGCACGATATCAAAAGCTTTAAAGCGGGTGACAGAAGGATGTCTCCTGAGTCACCCTTATCTGAATTAAAGATGAAGTTCTCAGTGGCAGGCTTATTTCTTCCATTTCTCACTATCATGTTTTCCATGCCCATTTTACAGACTGTGTTGGGAGAGGGCTGAAATGGGACCAGAAACAGTGTGCAGAAGGGAGTTTTTCTTATTCTTTTTCATCAACCTTGTTCAAAATGTCCACTGTCTTGACTATAGGCTGGGAATGTAAATTCTACAATTTGTCTATTTCCATGCTACCTTGATGAAGACAAGTTTATCCAGGTCCCTAAGGCCAGTGTTCCTGTGAAGGCAATCCTGGTGCCAGAGATAGAGAGCCTTAAACACACCAAACATGCATCTTGGAATCACGCTGCAAGATGATGGAAAGGAGAACTCATAGCGGGCGTGTTCCATGTACCAGACAGTGTGTTAGAGGCAGGGATAGAAGGGTGATAAGACAGATCAGGTCTCTGCCCTCAGAGAGACTAGGGGAAGAAACCACTTTTGGTGGGGAGTCAGGAAAGACACCCTGAGCAGCAGTTCTTTCATCTGAGACCCGAAGACCCAAAAGAAGCAACATGAAGAACAGAGGAAGGAGTTACCAGAAGATGGCAGTTTCGAAGACCCAGGAGTGAGGAAGGACTTTTGAGGATTGGCATTTTCCAGGAGAAGAACCTGCAGTGAATGGAGCAGGGGAGCATGGGATGGTCACAAGAACTCTTTACGGGAGGCAGGCGGGCTGTAGGAAGGAGTTTGAATTTTAGTCCAAGTCAAAGGGAAGTCTCTGGAAGGTTAAAAAAAAGTTGTTTAAACTTTGAAATACTTTTAGAGTTGCAAAGATAATACAGAGGGTTCTCTGATACCATTTATCCAGGTACTGCTAATGTTGACGTCTTCCATGGTACCTTTATCAGAAGCTAGCATGAACACTGGTGCAATCTATGAACGCCACCCCAGATCAGGGAGATGACTTAACAATTTAAGACGACTTATGTTTTAAAAAGATGGTCTGAGTGGGAATGAATCAGATTGGGCTAAGACTAGAAATGGAGGACCAGTTAGAAAGCCATGGCGGGGAGCTGAGTGAGAGATGGTAGGATGTGAGGCTGGCAATGAGGATGGAGAAAATGAAAGAGCTTGGGACTCAGGGTTTCATGGGGAACAAGTTGGGGGTAAAGAAAATAAAAAATGTCTCCTAAACACATAGCCTGAGCAGTAGGGTGAAGCCAGTGACGTTGACTGAGATGAGGAAGGATAGTGAAGGGTGGGAGAACTTCAGGGAAAACCCAGGCTTCAGTCTTGAATGTGTTAGGCATGAGATGCCTGGAATTTTGTGACATTCTGTGTAAATAAAATTTATCATTATTTCCACTGGAAGAGACCCTTGATTATGGGTATATTGGATTGAAGACTTCTTTCCAACTTTTACATTTACCCTTTTAACTAGGAGGAAGCAATAATATTAAATAATATTGAAATATTAGGCCCTAGTCTGGATCCCCAAATTCAGTTAATAGAATGTGTTTTGGCAATGGAGCAGGGACTTTAGTATGGCAAATACTGGAAAAGATGAACTCTCTGGCTTGGGCCCTGAAAAAGGAAATCAAACAGTGACACACAAATCACAGTCCTGGAGGCAAGCCCCCGGCCAGCCTCTGAACTGGGGAGTTTCTTGTTGGCTGGATACTGCTGGGTTGGGTTTCCTTACCTGTAAAATTGAGACGACGAGACACCATTGAGGGTTGTTGTATGGATTACATGATTTGATGTTCATAAAGTGCCTAGTACACTGCTTGGCATATATTGGGTTGGCCAAAACATTCATTTGGGTCTTTCCAGCACATCTTATGGAAAAACCCGAACGAACGTTTTGGCCAACCCTATAAATGTTGGTCCCTTTTCTCCCGTTCTGGGCAGGTTCCTCTGTTTGTTTAACAAAGCAATCTCTTGCACTTAAAAACACTTCATAATTTTCAAAGTGCTTACATGCATACTCTTAGAGCCTAGTCTAATTGTCTCAGAAATCAGAATAAAATGAAAGTACTTTTTTTCTCTTCAAAGTAAGAAAACTTCAGAACACAGTTAATTAAGTGATCTGAATTGACTTCATTTAGTACAGAATTAAGGGCTCTCAGCATGGGCTGATATCCTTTACCATCACACTAGCCTGCACAGTGTCAGAGTCTGGTGATTCCAACACTTCACCACACAGGCATCTGAATGGCCTCTCTGACCTTTTGCAGTGAACTCTCCCTGTTTACTTCATCATCAATTAGTGGCTTCTCTCTCACTGTGGGTAGAGCTTTGTGCAGAGAGTGTTACATGCTCCCCACTCAGCCTTCATTTCGTGGCAATCTGGTGTAGGGTTGCTGTCACCACCCCAGGGCTCTGGTGCTGTTTCACCCTCTGCTGGGTCCTCTCTGCCTTTCCTCCTGGACTGTCAAAGGCCAAGGCTATGCAGGTCGGTCTTGCCACCCATTCACACCTTGTCTTACTCCTTGCCTTAGCCCATGCTCGCTAAACTCTTCTTGTCTCCAGAAACACATTCGCACTCTGTGCCTTGTCCTCAGGCACTTGATTTTCCTCTTAATTATTATTATTATTATTTTTTTGCGGTACGCGGGCCTCTCACTGCTGTGGCCTCTCCCGCTGCAGAGCACAGGCTCCGGACGCGCAGGCTCAGCGGCCATGGCTCACGGGCCCAGCCGCTCCGCGGCACGCGGGATCCTCCCAGACCGGGGCGCGAACCCGTATCCCCCGCATCGGCAGGCGGACCCTCAACCGCTGCGCCACCAGGGAGGCCTCCTCTTAATTTGACTGAGGAACTGGAAGCCAATCTACCAGAGTTTCCTCAACCACCTGTTTCTTCATTATTCATTTTTTGACTTATTACCCATTCAGTCATTCATTCAGTCTTTCACTTATTCTCAAATAATCATTCAATTATTCACTCTTCACTTGCATCTCTCCCTTCACCCTATCTTTCCCCCTCATTCTCTTCCTCGAGAAGGAGGCAAGCGGAGTCCTTAGTTACAGTTATTGAAAGGGACGGGCAGATGGTTTGCGGCTGGCATGTCTGGGTTGGGTTCTGTCATGGACTGAATGTTTGTGTCCCCCAGCCTCCAAATTCATATGCTGAAACCCTACCCCACAATGGGATGGTATTAGGAGGTGGAACCTGTGGGAGATAATTAGGATTACATGAGGTTGAGGTCATGAGGGTGGAGCCTTCGTGAATGGGATTGACGCCCTTATAAGAGTCATGAGAGAGTTTGCTTCTTCTCTCTGCTCTCAGCCATGTGAAGGTATAATAAATTGGCCATCTGCCACCCGGAAGAGGGTTCTCACTGGAACCAGACCATGGTGGCACCCTGATCTTGAACTTCCAGCTTTCAGAGCTGTGAGAAGTAAGTTTCTATTGTTTACAAACCACCCGGTTTATGATATTCTGTTGTAGCAACCCAAGTTGACATAGCGACAAATCCCCAAGGGCTAAGGTTCACTCCTTCAGTTGTTAAACTCCCTCCTCCCCCCCCACTCAACAAGTACAGTCATTATCCAGAGTAGAGTTGATTAGCCTCCAATAATGGGGCCTCAGAAATCATCTTGTGCATCCTGTCCCATCTCATAGATGAGGAAATGGAGGTCAGTCCACAAAGGTGAGCTGCCTCCTTGATGCTGGCGGTGAAAGGTACCTGATTTATAGAATCAGGCAGACAGGTATTAAATCCTTACCTGCCAGCTCCTAGCTTTGTGTCCTTGGGCAAGTGACATCTTCTCTCTGAACCTCTTTTCTCATTTAGAAATTGGATCATAGTACCTACTTTGAAGAGTTTTTGTGAAGATGCAAAAGAGTTCGTATGAAGAGCCTAGCTCATTCCTTTACAAATGGTAAATAGTTCCTCAATAAATGGTGGCTGTTATTAGCTGAGACCTAAACCTAGGAACCCAAATGCTTAGCCCAGCACTTTCCCATTGCCCTGGGCTGACCCATGCTCATTCTATAAGATCTAGCTCTAAAGCTTTCTTTTCTGCAAAGCCTTCTTGTACCTCCCTCTCAGAGTTGATCTAACCTTTCACTGTGGCTCATTGAGTTTTCGTTTAGACACTTTTGGGGCAGTCATTTCCTTCTGTCTTTTATTATAGGTACCTGTGTACCTCTTTGTCTCCTTTCCTAGGTTGCATAGCTTGGGGGCAGAGCAGTGTCTACTGAATTTATGTCTCTTTAGTGCAGTAACCTTCAGACTCTAAAGAGGATTACATATCACCAGGGAGGCTTGTCAAAAATGCAAATTACTCAGTCCAGCCTCCAAAGGTTCTGTTTCAATTGTACTGGTCCATGAATATGGATTTTTAACAAAGAAATCTGTGTGATTCTAATGCAGGTGAATCACAGCACTCTGGGAATTACAGCTCATCTGCCTATTTTAGTGGTTGGCATATAGTAGGTGCTCCAGAATCTTCATTAAGTGAATTTGAAGAAGATGCACTGTATCAGTTATCTGCTGCTACATAATAAACCACCACAGAACAGCAACAATTTGTTATTTTTCACAATCCTGTGGGTTGGCACTCTGAGTAGTTCTGCTGGGCCCACATGGGCTTCTCATGCAGCTGCATTCAGCTGGAGGGTCAGCTGGGGTTAAGCCAACTGGCCAACTGGGCTTCTTTCTCCATGGTGTCTTCCATCCTCAAAGAGGCTAAACCAAGCTTCCTCACATGGTGGCAGCAGCATTCCAAAAGTATTAGCCTCATTGCAGAAGCATTTAGCAAGTCTCTGTCTGTGTTACATTTGCTGATGTACTATTGGCCAAAGCAAGTCACATGACCAGAGCCAATATGGGAGAGGCATGCAAACATATGGATGCTGGGAGTCAAGATTTATCAGTAGGGTTGCCAAATAAAACACAGGACAATCAGTTGTATTTGAATTTCAGATAAGTAAAGAATATGTGTAAGTAGGTTCCGTGCAATATTTGGGAAATACACTAAAAATTATTCTTTGTTCACTTTTGTAGTATAAGTATGTCCTATGCAATATTTGGGACGTACTTATCTTAAAATATTATTTTTTTGTTTATCTAAACTTTAAATTTAACCAGTCACCCAATATTTTTATTTGCTAAATCTGGCATCCCTATATTGGAAACCATTAATGTGATAATCTATCACCTGCACTACTGTCTTTTTTAACCTTTATTATAAAATTCCTGCTTTGGGCTTTTCTGCCTCAGATAGTTCCAAAAGTGGGTGCTTGTTTCTTTGCTGTTCCCAGGTACTAAGAGCTACTTGATGTTTTCTGGAATTTACGAGGAGCAGTTTCCACTTAGCTCTGTTCTTCTCATGTGTGGTATCTTCCTTCTTGAATACTTTCTCTTCTGGAACAGGTTTGCTCTGGAGTCACCCATCTCTATTTTTCCTGAAACAGGTCTCCCCCACTGGTCCCATAGTTCCTTCTAGACACAGTCTCTTCATCTTTTTTGCATCACAGATTCCTTCATAGTAGGGTTAGGGTTATGGACCCCTTCTCAGAGTAATGCTTTTAAATACATAAAATAAAACACAAGGGAGTACTAAGGAACTACATTGAAATTCAGCTATCAAAATATTGATGAAACAAAAAACAAATAAGCACCATGATTTAGTAGTGTATGTACTTCTTTTTTCTTTTTTTAGTTAATTAATTAAATTAATTTATTTGGTTGCGTTGGGTCTTAGCTGTGGCAGGTGGCCTCCTTAGTTGTGGCTCAAGGGCTCCTTAGTTGTGGCTTGCCGGCTCCTTAGTTGCAGCATGAGGGCTCCTCAGTTTTGGCATATGAACGCTTAGTGCGGCATGCATGGGGGATCCTAGTTCCCGGACCAGGTATCATCGAACCAGGGTCCCCTGCATTGGGAGCATGGAGTCTTAACCACTGCACCACCAGGGAAGTCCCTGTACTTCTTTATTAACACATTAAATATTAAGATCTAGAGACAGATCTCCTTCAAAGTAGTAGGTGAGTGTAAACAATATTTCAAGATGTCTACAACAACTGTAATATTGATATGATGCAGAAATACCTTGATTCTTTTGGTGACAGGGTCAAAGGCACTGAAAGAAATGCCAGATATCAGAGGTTAGTAAAAATAAAGATGAAAAATTTTTTGCCACCCAATTTTATAGACTCCTGAGTTCTATCCACAGCTTCCCAAGGGGTCCCTGCATCTAGAACAATCTGAAATCAATCTTCTTTTCTCTGGTGGTCTTTTGGCTCCTGTAGCAGAAGCATCTCATTTCACTTTGAAACTACAAGTGATTAACTACGGTTAAAAACACTGCAAAGCAAATATGAGTTAAATATTAAGAACTTTTTTTTTAAAAAAAATTAATGGTCACTATGGCCACATTATCTAAAGGATGGAGTGGAGTCTCTCATGATATTTCCTGTCCAGATGGTCTCCACATATTTTTGGGACTGGGGCTTTGCAGATTAAGCTCTCAAAATTAATTCAAACCATGATCTGTGATTTTAGCTTGTAATTACTGTTTGAACCAATTGTTCTTCTCCCTGATGATGGTTATTGATTATCATACAGTTATTTACCCAACATTGTTTCCTCAGTAAGTGTCCCCCTTTCTCCATGGAGATGGCGTCACTGGTCGAACGTCCTTCCAGAAGGGGTGATTGATTTGGGCTTTTCTAGCCGTATCTACGCAGGTGCTGGGCTTCTCTTGGCGTCAGGATACCACCCTCTCCTGCTTTCACTTCTACCTCACTAACTTTGTCCTTCTCCCCTGCTGACTTGTTATCCTCTGTCTGATTGCAAAACAACAAAGTGCACCTGCACTCAGTCCGGGGTCCTTTTCTTGTGTGTGTTCTTTCTTGAGTGATCACATCCAGCCCAAGCTTTTCTAAACCATGTATTTGGTGATAATGTTGAACTTACCATCTCTGGGCCTGACCTTCCGCTGCTCCAGATCCCCATATCCATTATCCCTTTCACACGTCCAGTTCAGCTTTGTATGGACATCTCAAGTGTGACATGGGCAAACGGTTGACACTTATTCTTCAAATCTGTCTTCCAGAACTTTCCGTCTCAGTGATATTGGCACAACCCACCCAGAAGCTCAAGCAAAACAACCAGAAGTCATTCTCAGTTTCTTTATTTCCCTTAACCCCTCTCAAAGGCAAGTCTCGTTGGCTAACTCTCCCCCTGCCCCATCTGACCACCACTTAACCATTTCTACTGCCATTACCTCCGTGGAGGCCCCATCATCTTTCATGTCACCTCCTACCTAGATGGTGGCGATAGCTTTCTAATCAATTCTCCTCCTTCTCTTGCCCCCTTTATCTCCTCTTTCTATAGCAGCCAAAGTGATCTTTTAAGTTACATTACATCGTGCCCATGCTTAAAGCCCTCTGACCCCTCCCCATTGCTCTTAGAATAAAATCCAGTTCTCAGGTGGCCTGTACAATTGTACTTCATTGATCCCTGCCGACCTCTTGGGCCTCGGCACTTCCCACGTTTTGTTCACTGAGTTCCAGCCACACTGGCTGCCTCTCTGTCCTTGAATGCCCCAAACTTGACCCCCACTCAGAGTCTTTGCACTTGTTTCCCCATCTTTCTGGAAACTGATGCTCTCATAATGTTGCCTCCTGATGCTTCTCACCATTCAGCATCATTCACACTCATGGTTCACTTCCTTGGTGACCTCTCGGTGGCCTTTGAGCAGCCTTCTCAGTCACTGGAATTGAGCAGATTGTTTCAGTCACTCAACCTTCCATTGTCATTTTGATTTCTTCGTAGCGCTTAACACTCAACTAGAGTTTGTTGTTCATTTATGGGCTCAATTCTCTATTCACTGTCTCCTCTCTAGAAGGAAACTTAATGACAGCACAGCTTTTGTCAAACATGTTTACTCTTGCATCTCCAGCACCAGGAACCATGCCTGATTCCTAGTAATCGCCCAATAATTTTTTGTTGGCCAGTCTGGAGAAATGGATGGGCTACTGTGTTGGTACTCTGTCCTCTGGATACCCCTAGTAACTGATCATCAGTGTTGGTGTGAGGTTAGGGGTCTCGTCTCTGGCCAAGATGCACAGTAGTGTTATCTGGACCATTTGTGAGTCGAATCCAAAGCCTTGGTCTTGTAATTTTGAACTCATTTGCACTGAGTCTACTACTGAGGTACCCAGTAAGACACTTCATACCCTCAGAGCCGGTTGATTGTCTAATGCATTGATTGATTGATTGATTTTCAAAATCTAACCTTTACTCTGTGTCTGTTCTGAGCCAGACACTGACAAGCAATAAGGTGATATCTACCCTCATGAGCTCCCCCTCTGAGAAGAGGATAAGGGAAACCCAATTTGGGGGTTTGAAACCCACTCTATTGGGATCAAAGAGGTCTTTTTAGAAGCAGGTGCCTGGATAAAGTTCCAAGGCAGGAGCTAGAGGAATCCAGATACAGGACGGGAGTGGTGCGTGAGGAACTCTTTTAGGAAGAGGGAGAAGCACGTGCAAAGAAATTGAGGACACCGGGGATATGGTGTTTCCAGGAAAGTAGAAGAAGCTCAGCGGGACTGGAGTGTAGCCTGGACTAGGAAGTTGTAACAAGAGACAAGGCCATAGAGGTCAGTGGAAGATCATGAAAGGTCTCATGTATGATGTACAGGAGCAAAATGGAGAGTCACCAACAGATTATAATTAAAGAAGATCACTTCTAGTTGTTGGAAGATGGCTTTGAGGGGGTAATGAGCGGGAATGAAGAGATTATCTTTTCAGGACTCAAATTTTGGACGAGAGATGGGAAAGAGGGATCTTTACTCAGTTCCTGTGTAAGAAGCAACTCGAGACCTGTAACCAGGATGCTAAGACTTTGGATGCCGACCATTCTGCTAAGTGCTGTGTGTGTGGTCTCCAAAAATATAGACAGCGTTCTTATTTTTCATTTTTATGTCTAGAGGACTGCTCTGGCTGAATTCTTTCTCATATACTTCGATTAGATAAAAAGAAGGAACTGCTGAGTCTCTAGATTTTTCGCTCCGTTTTACTTACCTCTCTCAGTTGACCCTTGATTTCCACTGAATAACCCCACAGGGCAAAGCTCTGTGGTGCTCAAACAACTTTACCAACCATCTGGCTGGTCCCTGAGTAACTATTGAGTCTGTAATGGATGGATTAGGGGTTTACTGAGATCCCAGCTATTAAGCTGCTCTTGTAGGACAAATGGATTATGTCCTATAATTGGCCACCAATAGAGACCAGGTCCAGGGCGGGATGGGGGTAGGTATTATAGGAGGGAGGAGTGGAACGGGAAAAAGAAACAAGGGATCCCAGTGCTGGGGGCACAGCTGCTACTCATCAGGAGTAGGGAACAGGACAGACTGGAAGGCATCCAGCGTACCTCCCTTGCTTTAATTGTCAAAGTGTCAAGTGAATAAGCCCTTTTACCTGCTGTACCTAAAGTGTGCATTCGACAAAGAGACTCTGGAGGCGGAGGATGGATCATACCTGTACATTGGAACATGGAACTCTCATAGATTCTATTGCTGAAAGAGGCTTTTGCCATTCACCCATGTAGACAAATCCTACTCAACTTGCTGCATAGGGGAAAACACCAAGGCTGCGGGAGGAGGGAGGGTGGTCAGATTCGCAGAGCTATTGAGTAACAAGCTTAGACTCTCGTCTCCTTGGTGTAATTTAAGAATGTTTCTATTATATTCCTCTCCTGAAGCAAGAATCACTGAGACAGTGGGAAAGGGATTGGATATTAACTACGTTCAAGGAATGGTTAGGATGTTTGACCTTGGCATGAGTCCTAGGCACACAGTGATGAATTCCTACACCTGCTCAGGTCTTTGTTCAAATCTCAAATCAGCCCAGAACCCCTACCCAAGTTGCAGTTGCATCTCTCCAGTTACTTCCTTATTTCTCCTTGGCTTTTTCACAATATATAAGATATATATGGTGATATGGCACACAGAATTCATTCCAGATTCCTTCTAGAGTACCTTCCTGTACTACTGAAGTTGGAAAGCTAGCAGTTACATTTCCCAGACTCCCTTGAAGTTAAGTTATCAAAACCATCAATTCCATCAGTTATATGCACTTGCATGAGGTTTGGAAGGTGGAGGCCATTTTTTTTTTTTGCTAGAGTAGCTGGGATGTTGGATTTTTCTGCAGCAGGGTTCCAGGCTCCAGTTACTGCCTTCCTGCATGTGGAAAGGCAGTTCCTGCTGAAGGGGCAGCTCAAGAGGCTTCTTGATCATGGGATCACAAGACAGTAGTGTATTCTTGAAATCAGTGGTCCTGGTGTAGCCTTCCTGATTGTGGCAGAGGCAGAAGCTGCCTGGTAAAAACCTCATTCTTAGAGGTTGAGCGTGGAGCATGTTCTGCTAATCCTGACAATGATTTTTTTTAAGTGCTCATGGTAGATGATTTGCAAAAATGGCCACAATCCCTATTCCTCCTAACATCCATGCCTCTTTGCACTGAACCTTTTGCAGGTCATCCCGTCGAGAGATGGAGTCTCTTTCCCCACTCCTAGAATTTGGGCTGGCCTTGTAACTTGCTTTAACCAACAGAATGAGGCAAAGTAACATGGCCCATTCTGCCTGTGTCCCTTGCATCGGCAGGCGGACTCCCAACCACTGCGCCACCAGGGAAGCACCAAATTCAACAGTTTTAAGACCAAGATCATCATATCCCCGGACAGATGCTGGTTCTCTTCTGGAGTTTCCACCTCGTCATGTGCAACTCTTTCTTCTAACGATCGTATCAGATCAGTCACTGAGATTTGTTGTTTCTATTTCCCAATATTACTGTTGTGTCTACTGTCTAGGCCACCCAGTTCATGTCACCTTCCTTTCCTGCTTGGAGAACAATCACCTCCCTGTTGGTTTTCCTGCCTTCACCCTTGTCCTCTTCCCTTCTCTTCTCTACAAAGCAGCTGGGCTGATAGTTCAAAACTACAGATCTGATTGTGGTGTACAGACCCCTTCATGATGTGTTTCACCAGCCTCATAATGCAGAACTCTCACCCTCTCTCTCCAAGACATAGACTCTCTTCCTTTCCTTCAGTTTCTCGAACCCTCTTTTCACCTTTCCATCTCAAGACCTTCGCACATGCCGATCATCATGCCTGCAACAATTTGCCTGTGTACTTTGTTATTTCCTACCCAACATTCAGAGCTCAACATATAGTAATTATTGTATAATATATAATTATATATAATAAATATATAATTATATATACAAGATAATTAAATATATAATTTATATATTTATATATAATTATATATAGTGTATATATAAATTTATATATTTATATGTAAATATATTTATACATATAAAAAGTACTTATATAACATATTTATTTATATAGGTATAAAAATAAATATTAACATACTCATTATTGGAATATTATATATAATATATACTTTTATTTATAGCATAATTTATAATATATATAAATTATATTATGTTTAATTTATAATTTATATTGTATAAATTATATCATTTATATATGTTTTATACACACACACACAATATTCCACTATACCACATTTTCTTTATCCATTCATCCTATCTATTCTGATTTTGTAGACCTGGGTTCAGATCTGGGCATCTTCATTTTTAGCAGAATTCCTGGGGAAATCTCCATGGACCACACTTGGGGAAAATGTGTAAGTGGAGGCTCTAAAGGTATGGAAACAATGTAGGATTGCCTTATGTCTTCAGTAAGTATTTAAGATGCACCAGCTATGCTGGGACAAAGTGAGAGAGTGGCATTGACATATATACACTATATATGTCAATATATAGTGTAAGCAGCGTAGCACAGGGGGATCAGCTGGGTATTTTGTGACCACCTAGAGGGTGGGATAGGGAGGGTGGGAGGGAGACACAAGAGGGAGGAGATATGGGGATATATGTATACATGTAGCTGATTCACTTTGTTATACAGCAGAAACTAACACACCATTATAAAGCAATTATACTCCAATAAAGATGTTAAAATAAATAAATTAAAAAAAAAAGATGCACCAGCTCTGCCTCTGGGTGTGTAGATGTGTACGTCATGGACCTAGCCTCCAAGTATCTTATTTTAACTGGGGATTCAAGCTTTTTCTGCATGAAGTATTTAAGTGGATGGTATATGACAAAATGTCCTAAGAAGAACTTTCTCTTATATGTCAGGGATATGTGGAGGTGGGAGAAAACAAAGTTCTTAAGATGCTAATTTCTCACTTGAGACTTGGGAGAAAATTTGGCTGCTGGAGAGAGCAGTGACTTACAGTCTCTGTGGTTTTGTGTTCCATCTTTCCCTGAACTAACTGTATAACCTTAGGCAAGTTATTTAACATTTTCTGAGTCTCAGTATCTTCCTTTATAAAAAAAAGAGATGACGATGAAGAGAAAGCAATTCGTATCTTACAGTGTTGTGTATTAGAAATATTATGGATGATGTACCTAGCCCAGAGCCTGGGCTTCTAGTGAGGACTCAGATGGTGAATTATATTATTAATCCTGAATCGTCAAGCAGTACATAACTACAGCTCTTCCTAGTTGTAACTTCAGGCTTCAATGGGAGAGCTTCTGTGACCAAGGAAAGGCATCTTGGGTTTAAGTGTTCACTCTCTCCTTTACTAGCTGTATGACTTTTAGCACTTTATCTATTTTCTGAATCACACTTTGTTCATCTTTATTATTTTTTAATATTTTATTTTTTTATTATTTTGGCTGAGCAGGGTCTTAGTTGCAGCACACGGGATCTTCGTTGGGGCATGTGGGATCTTTAGTTGCATCATGCGTACTCTTAGTTGCGGCATGCATGCAGGATCTAGTTCCCCAACCAGGGATTGAACCCGGGCCCCCTGCAATGGGAGTGCAGAGTCTTACCCACTGGACCACCAGGGAAGACCCCTGTTCATCTTTAAACTGAGAGTAAGACTATGTATCACAAGTTCTTATAACCTAAGTTAAATGAAAAAAAGGTAGTTAAAAACCTAGCATGGTGCTCTGAATACAATATTTGGTCTTCAATAAATGCTTATTTAGCAGCTTCCAGCACTGGGCTTAAAGAAGGAGTACTCTTAGATATAAGAAAGTACCCACCCATTGTTTAAGAAATGGGCTTAGGAATCAAAGGGACTAGAGGAAACTAATACTGACCAAAGATCATGTCTCTGTGAAATTTGGAGAGTTTGGTAACCTTTTCAGTTAAAATACAAGATTCTTTTGTTGCAAGAGATACCAAACCCAACTGACACATGCTTGAGAAAAAAAAATCAAAAGGAGTATTCTATATAATGAATATCTTATGTAATTGACAAGTTCAGACTAGGGCCAGATTCAGGCATGGCTGTATCAAGTGGTCATCAGGATGTAGTCATGCTGTCCGCATCTCCTGGTGCTACCTTTCACTGTTGGCTCCATTAGTGGGCTCCCTACCAGTGGAGACAAAATGGCTTCTAGCAGCTTGTAGTCTTCATCCTGTTCTCTCCTCAATCCAGGCAGAAGGAACATTCCTCTTCTCTAAATTCTTTAGCATAAGAACTTGAATTAATGAAGACTGAATTGACCTGAGTCATTTGTCCATCTGGCCCCCTTTTATGAACAAAGATGGAACACCATAATTGGCACGGGACTGGGCCATGTGCCTACCCCTGAATCTGGCATGGCTGAGTCTAGCCATAACTCAAATTCCTAGGACTGAGAGGTAGAGGGCAGTGGATCTCCCCTAACATGTGAGTGTTATAATCAGAAGGGGCAATGGATGCTAGATAAATTAAAAACAACAGATTCCACTACATTCGTTTCTCTTCTTTTGCTATTTATATTCATCCCTCTCTATTCCCTAGTCCTGACATCCTAGGAAGAAGAAACTGTGGGCTTGTTTTCCACAGTAAAATTTGGGAGCCTGGACTGCATCCTAATTTGAAACTAGTCTTTGGTGGGAGACAAATCTGAGAAATAGAGGCAGCAGTAAGGAATAGGAAGCTGGATTCATCCCTGGAGGCTTTCAGAAGGGGAAAAGGACCCATGGGAAGTCAGTCTGGGTGAAATTTACTTACTTCAACATTCATGGTTCCTGGATGCCAACTGTGCCACCCAATTTCTCCAAATCCCACTTTCATCAGAAAAATGCAGCTTACAGTTCAGGGAAGCCTGTGTGACCTGAGTCCTTCCTCTTGGCTGACACCACGGTGTCCCATGGGTCATCTGCTAGAGGGCAACCATTCATCTGCTGAGCAGGACTCTAGCCATTGGGTGGCTCATTAATCTGTGCCCCAAGGGGGCTCGAGCTATTAAAATAGACTCCATGCCCAGGAACTGAGCAAAATACATTGACCAGCCTTTATATCCAAGGCAGCAGCTGCAGCCAGATTGCAGCAGTGGCAGCCTCCCTGCACTCAGCATTTTCCTCATAGAAAACAAGATCACTAAATGACTTTCCATATCCTTCCTTCATCTGCGGACCCCAGAGATCACTGGCAGCCCTTGCCAGTTGGTACATTTGCCCCGTCCCTGTTCTCATCCATTTTTCTTGTTGTCATGGAGGAAGACTTAACAAAACACTCACATCGATAATTCTGATGCCCTGTAAATGGCCAGATCCCCAAGAGAGCCCCTTGGCCTCTCTGTTCACTTTGCCTCCTTCCCCTGCCACCCTCGTTGTTACACAACAGCATCTCTTTACTGTGATGTCAGCCCAGAACGTGGTAATAACTTGTAGCTCTATACCTTCTGACTCTCCAGTTATGAATCTTTCTGTACTGAAAACACTAAAGTGGTCTCTAACTTCGGACTTTTGTGTCCAAAGCAATGCTGATACTTCCTTAGAGGAGCCATCTCATCAACTTGTCAAGGAGCTGGCCCCAAGGCAGGGGTACCCGTAGGTACAACTACAATTAATTAGAAATATGGAATGATTGTGGTTTGGTGTAAAAGCTTACTGTTATGTTTTAAGCTCCAGGGGTAAATTTAAACCACATAGCCCAGTGGTTTTCACCTGGGACTGGTGCCTTCTTCCCCAAGAAGACATTTGGCAATATCTGGAGACATTTTTGGTTGTCACAATTTGGTGGTGGTGGTGGGCTGTTGCTCCAGGTATCTGGCGTATAGAGAGCAGGGATGCTACTGAACATTCTACAATGCCCAGGACAGCCCCCCACAGCAAAGGGTTATCCAGCCCCAAATGTTAACAGAGCCAGTGATGAGAAACTATGACGTAGAGTAAGGACAGTTATGAATTACTCATTAGTCATTTGATTCACTCATTCATTTAGCACTTGACAATGAAGCACCCAGGAGGTGTCAGACACTATTCTATATATCAGGGATTTAACTGTGACTGAGACTGTCTGGATACTTGTTCCCATGGAGCTATTATTCTAGTGGGAGACTCTGATAATAAGTATATAAACAAGATAATTTAGAAAGTAATATAGGCCATCAAAAAAAGAAAAAAAGGAGTGAATTTGAGATAGGACTGGGAGGTCCTGTTAGATATGGAGATTGTGGAATCAGCATTTGATCTGAGACCTGAAATGTGAAAGGAAGCCACCGAGTGAAAATCACGAAGAAAAATGTTTCAGGCAGGGAGAGTGGCAAGTGTAAAGGTCCTGAGGTAGGAAATCCAGACTTGTTTGGGGAAGGGAAGGAAGACTAAGGTGTCTGGAAAAAACTGAGTAAAAGGGAGGACGGAAGAGATAAGAGAAGGGACTGGACTGATCCTCAAGAGCAAGGTCGACATATTTGATCTGTAAAGGGCCAGATGGCAAATATTTCAGCTTTGGGGTCCTAACAGTCTGAAGCTACTCAACTCTTTCATTGTAGTACAAAAGCAGCCATAGACAATATGCAAATGAGTGGGCATGGCCATGTCCCAATAAAGCTTTATTTACAGAATTGGGTGGTGGGCTGTAGTTAGCTGGTCCCTGGTATAAGATGTTGCAGGACCTCGGGAGGGGTTTGAATTTTAAGTACCTATGGACAATTTAAAGCAAGAGAATAAAGATTACTTTAATTTTTTATAATGAAATATTTTAATAAGCAACAATAAAACACATATGTATATGTATAGAAAAAGCTCTAGAATTATATACCATGCTGTTACCAGAAGATAGCTGTGGGTGGTGGGACTATAGGTTGACTTTCACTTTCCATTTTCAACATTTTTGCATTGTATGAATTACTTTGGCAATACTAACAATTTTTTATGTTTTTCATTTTTCATTTGTATTGGAGTATAGTTGATTCACAATGTTGGGTTACTTTCTGCTGTACAGCAGAGTGAATCAGTTATGCATATACATATATCCACTATTTTTTAGATTCTTTTCCCATATTGGTCATTACAGAGTATTGAATAGGGTTCACTGTGCTATACAGTAGGTCCTTATTAGTTATCTATCTTATATATGGTAGTGTGTATATGTCAATCCCAATCTCCCAATTTATCCCTTCCCTCCTTCCCCCCTGGTAACCATAAGTTCGTTTTCTACATCTGTGACACTATTTCTGTTTTGTAGATAAGTTCATTTGTACCAGGTTTTTTGTGTGTTTTTTTTTTGTTTTTTTGTTTTGTTTTGTTTTTTTGCGGTACGCGGGCCTCTCACTGTTGTGGCCTCTCCCGTTGTGGAGCACAGGCTCTGGATGTGCAGGCTCAGCGGCCATGGCTCACGGGCCCAGCTGCTCCGCAGCATGTGGGATCTTCCCGGACTGGGGCACGAACCCATGTCCCCTGCATCGGCAGGTGGACTCTCAACCACTGCGCCACCAGGGAAGCCCTGTACCAGTTTTTTAGATTCCACATGTAAGCAGTAGCATATGACATTTGTCCTCTGTCTGACTTACTTCACTCAGTATGACAATTTCTAGGTCCACCCATGTTGCTGCAAATGGCATTATTTTGTTCTTTTTTATGGCTGAATAATATTCCATTGTATATATGTACCACATCTTCTTTATCTAATCCTCTGTTAATGGACATTTAGGTTGCTTCCATGTCCTGGCTATTGTAAATAGTGTTGCAACGAACATTGGGGTGCATGTATCTTTTCCAGTTATGGTTTTCTCTGGGTATATGCCCAGGAATGGGATTGCTGGATCATATGGTAAAAAATAGTTTTAGTTTTTTAAGGAACCTCCATATTGTTCTCCATAGTGGCTGTACCAGTTTACTGATGAAAGAAATCAAAGATGCACAAACAGATGGAGAGATATACCATGTTCTTGGATTGGAAGAATCAATATTATCAAAATGACTATACTACCCAAAGCAATCTACAGATTCAATGCTATCGCTATTGAATTAACACTGGCATTTTTCACAGAATTAGAACAAAAAAATTACAATTTGTATGGAAACACAAAAGACCCTGAATAGCCAAAGCAATCTTGAGAAAGAAAAATGGAGCTGGAGGAATCAGGCTCCCTGTCTTCAGACTATACTACAAAGCTACAGTAATCAAAACAGTATGGTACTGGCACAGAAAAAGAATTACAGATCAGTGGAACAGGATAGAAAGTCCAGAGATAAACCTACACACCTGTGGTCAACTAATCTATGACAAAGGAGGCAAGAATATACAATGGGGAAAAGACAGTCTCTTCAATAAGTGATACTGGGAAAACTGGACAGATACATGTAAAAGAATGAAATTAGAACACTCATAACACCATACATAAAAATAAACTCAAAATGAATTAAAGACCTAAATATAAGGCTGGAAACTATAAAGCTCTTAGAGGAAAATGTAAGCAGAACATTCTCTGACATAAATTGCAGCAAGATCTTTTTGATCCACCTCCTAGAGTAATGAAAATAAAAACAAAAATAAACAAATGGGACCTAATTAAACTTATAAGCTTTTGCACAGCAAAGGAAACCATAAAGTAAACAAAAAGACAACACACAGAATGGGAGAAAATATTTGCAAAGGAAGCAACCAACAAGGGATTAATCTCCAAAATGTACAAACAGCTCATGCAGCTCAAAAACAAAAAAACAAACAACCCAAACAACAAATGGGCAGAAAACCTAAATAGATGTTTTCCCAAAGAAGACATCCAGATGGCCAAAAAGCACATGAAAAGATGTTTGACTTCACTAATTATTAGAGAAATGCAAGTCAAAACTACAATGAGGTATCACCTCACACATGTCAGAATGGCCATCATCAAAAAATCTACAGAAAATAAATGCTGGAGAGGGTGTAGAGAAAGGGGAACCCTTCTACAGTGTTGGTGGGAATAATGATTACTTTTAAATGTGGTTCATGAGAAAAATCTTGTCACTGGTTTTGTGATGTTATAGTCATAACACTTCACCTCTCATGGCCAGAATGTCCTCCTTTGTAGAATTAAGTTGTCCAGATTCCATCCTAGATTGCTGTGAAGATGGGGCAGCGTGGATGGGATGAGTGAAGTGCAGATTGCAAACGCACGTTATTGCTGCTCTTAGAAGTGTTTCCATCTGCAGAGGCCGCAAAGCCCTCACACGTATCTTTGCAGCCTTCTAGTATGAGGAAAGGCTCTGTTTCAGAGCTTGGAGGAGCTTCCTGAAACTCCAGGAGGCAAAATTACTCATTTGAATCGCAGAAGGCAGAAGCAGTTGTGTTTGGGCTCCCGCCCGCCTGTCTGCATGTTTTTCAGCTCAAATATAGACATAGCACTCACTGCCTCGTGAGGAAACCTATGAGCTTTATTTTCTTTGCAGAGGAATCACCTCTCCATGAAAAAAAGCCACTTCCTCTGCCTTGCTCACCCTTGGCAAATGCACCCTGTAGTCTGGCAGCTCAGTACCCAGGGGAGCTCAGATCAAGTTGACAGGGTGGGAACAGAGAGGCAGGAGCTGGGCCCTGGCAGCTGCACAGGTCTGTAAGGAAGTAACTGGCTCTTGGGGAGTGGCGGGAGAAATCCTGCCTGCCTGGGAGTCTAGGCAGGGTCAGCAGCTCTCTATTTCTTAGAATAGGACTCGAAGTCCTCGCCATGGCCCGACATAATCTGACCCCTCGTTATCTTTCTGCCTCACCTCTATCATTCCCCCCTGCCTTTCTTGCTCTTCTCTGGCCACACTGGCCTCCCTGCTGTTCTCCAAAATGCCCAGCACAAGCTCTTCTCTGGGCTTTTGCAAGAGCTGCTCCCTCTGTCTGGGTTACCTTTCCTCCAGCTCTTCTTTTGCTTGCTAGGTCACTTCATAGAAGTCTCTGCATCAGTGTCACACCCTCAAAGTGGCTTTCCAGGCCAATCTATTTAAAATTGCACCATACTCCGTCCATCACTGCCTATCCCTTTATTCTGCCTTATTTATTTTTTTATAGCACATCGTATTTTCCTACCTGATATTATATGTTTATGTGTCTATCTGTTTAGTTTCTGTCTGCCCCTTTAGAATATAATATACCTGAAGGCAGGGCTCCATCACATCTATGGCTGTATCCCTGTCTCCAACTCAGTGTACTGCACATAGTAGGAGATTAATACCTCTATATTGAATGAATGAAAGAATTCAGTTAGGATAGGACAGGTATCAGGTGTTAACAGGCAGATGGTCTTTAGTGGGTTAGTCTGGTAGGAGCTGAGCTCTCTGGCAGGTGTTGGGAACCCAGCAGTTTAAGATCTGGACAAATATAATATGCAGTCTGTACTAGAGTCACAGTAGCTGCTACAACAGACGAGCTTCCATATTTCAGTGACTTAAGACAATCTTTATTTCTTGCTCATATAACAGTCCCTTGTGGATTTTCCTATTAATGGGAAGTGGTGATTCAGGAACTCAGAATCCTTCAGTTTTGTGGTGCTGCCATCTCTAAGGGCTGTGAAGTCCTCTGCATCCAGCTGGAGATGGGGAATAAAAGGGTAGACAAAGCATACCCACATCTCATCCACCATGGCTTGGAGGAGACTCACTACTTCCACTCTACTTCACTGGCGAGAACTGATTGCCTGTCCCCATCTGGCTGCAATGGAGGCTGGAAAATTTTGCCTCTCACTGGGTACCTGCTTCCCAACGACAGCTCTATATTAAGAAATACTCTGTACTCTATACCCCAAATGCTGACAGACGTGTAACTGTCGCTGTCAGATGATCCTGGCTCTTTCATTTTCTTTGCTCTTTCCTACACTGACAGCCTTGCCTAGCACTAGTTTCCACAAAAGCCTTAGACATATTCATGCTTCCGATCCTACAAACCTTTTCTCTTGACTCTAAACACTCTCAAGCTACTGACATGGCCATCTTCTCCCTTCCCCTATTGCCAAATGTCTTGAAAGAATTCTCTACTGATTTCAATTTTCTCACATATTACTTTTTGCTTAGTTTACTGAAACTGCTCCAACTCAATGTTATCAATGACCTTATTGCTAAATCTGATATTCTCTTCTAAGCCTTAATCCTAGATGTCTTCTCTGCAAAATCTGACACCGTGGAACACAGCTTCCTGCCTGGAGCTCATGCCTTTCTGACCTTCCATTCTCCCGGTTCTTGTCTTACCTCTCTGACTGCCCTGTCTCAGTCACTGTGATGTTTTCTACTCAAGGTTGTTGTCACCCAATTTCTGTCCTTGATCCACCTCTCTCCTCCCTCACCATGTTCTGGGACTGAAAATACCTGAAAACCCTTCTGTATTAGTTTCTGAGAGCTGCCATAACAAGTTACCACAAACTGGGTGGCTTAAAATAACAGAAATGTATTCTTTCACAGTTCTGGAGGCCAGAAGTCCAAAATCAATGTGTCATAGGGTTGGTTCATTCAGGAGACTCTGAGGGATGCTCTGTTCCATGGCTCTCTCCTAGGTTCTGGTGGCTCCAGCAATCCTTGGTTTGCAGTCTCATCAGTCTAATCCCCACCTCCATCATCACATGTCTTTACCTCTGTGTTCTCTCCGTGTCTCAAATCTCCCTTTTCTTTCTCTTATTTGGTCAATTGTCATTGGATTTAGGGCCCACTTTAAGTGCAGGATGATCTCACTTCAACCTTAAATTAATTACATCCGCCAAGACCCTACTTACAAATAAGTTCACATTTTGCAGTTACCAAGGGTTAGGACTTGGACATATCTTCTGGGGGAGAGACCCTATTCAAACCACTACCCCTCCTAAATTTGTACCTCCATCACCAGCTTCTCCCCTGGGCTCCAGATCCACATTACTAACTCCCTACCACATGTCTGCAACGGTGCAGAAGAACTTCACACGTATAGGTCCAAACTGGCATTTATCATTTTTTTCTTCTAATCATTCTCGATTTTCTCTTGTGGTGGATGGCTCACCATCTGTGCAGTCTTACAAGCTAGAAGCATGAGGCTCATCCTGGATTCCTTCCTCTCTTACCTCCCACCTCCGATCAGGCACCAAGTTGTGTTGGTCTGACTGGGAAGTAGCCCCCAAGCCCTTCCATTTCCAGAATTTCTGTCTTGGTGCAGCTGTCCATGTTTATCACCACTGGTTTGCTCACAGCCCCTTCACCAGCTTCCTTCCCTCCTTCCTCTGGTTTATCATTAAGGCTGCTGTCAGAGTTTTCCACGTAAGGATGATGAATCTGACCGTGTTAGAGGTCCATAATCCTTTACCTAAACCATGGAGTGCTCCAAAAGTCCAGAATCTTTCGGATTAAAGAAAATCAAGATACAGCACATTTTGTAGGTCTAGCAGTGTACTCTGGGCCAGCACCCCATCCTCAGACACATAGGAGTAAAATGTATGAATATTCACGTGAAGAGGGACCAATAAAGATGATAAACACCCTCATGTAAGTTTAGTGTTCGCTGCCAGATGAGTTTGTGCCAAACTCATGGTAAGTCTTCAGTTGTTGGCTTTTAGAATTTTAAGATTACGGATAATGGATTGTGGATTTGTACTCTTCTTCTAGAAACTTCTGTTGGCTTCTGTCTCTTTTAGCAGGATTTGAAAACTCGTGCCTTACAAATGGTCCATGACCCACAGACATGTTGTGTTTGGCCATCACCATATTTGTAAACATCCCAAATTGAAAGCCTTCAGGAGAACATGCACCAACAGTTCGTCAAGTTGGCCCGGTTTTCACCAGCACATGTTATCTCAACATCTTATGACTTCACATTCATATTTTCTTCCTTATCCCTGTAGGTATTTAACCTTGAGTAGCCTACTCTCTAAGCTAATAGGCACACACACAGTGTAGCATGCAAGGATGTCTGCAAATCAGAGTCCTAGGTGACTTCTCCAAGGCTATCCTGACCCCTTCTCTCATGTCCCCCTCAGCCTCCTTCTTATCCTGGGCACATCACATTATGCAGGTAAGTGGAAATCCTTAGACTATAGAGCTAAGCCCCATGCCTTGGCATATGCTCTTGCCTCTGCCTGAAATACTGTTTTACCACTATATTTCTGGAATTCAAGATTCATTTATTCAACAAAAATCTATAAAACACCTACTCACCAGTCCCTAGGAGGGTTCTAGGAATGTAGCAGAGGTTTAGACAGACAAATCCCTACCTTCACACAGCCTACATAATCTACCAAACTTAGCCTGGCTCATTAATCTTACCATTACTGTACAATTAAATGTAGTATTCATGCCACCTCAGTTTCTCTAATTCCTATGACTTTGTTCATGACTCTTCCATAGCATTTGTTATAAAATGCATTGTATTTTCTTATTTATATAGATGTGCTGTCCACAGAGTGTGAGCTTCTAGAGACCGGAATTAGCCTCTATTAGTTCCTGTGACCCCTGGTTATATCCACAGCTCTGTAGTCGCCATATTTCCTAGATTTGCTGTTTCCCTATGTTCCCATGGCTTACTGTCTCTTGACTTAATTTTGTACGTTTGGAGTCACCCACTGTCCAACTTCTAGGTCCATGTAGCATATTTTAGATTTTTTGTTACGACAGTCTCTTCTAAGTACTCATTTCTGTGTAAGTCAGGATGGTGGAGATCACCGTGCTGCAGTCATAACCGCAAAGTCTTCGTGCCTTAACACAGCACGAGTTTATTTCTGCTGCTACTGTATGTCCAACGTGGGTGAGATAGAGGCTCCCTCTTGGCAGATACTTCCACAGTCATGGTGGCAGAGAGAGAGAGGTGGCAGTCCGTACCTGTGCTCTTAAAGCTTCTGCTTGGAAGTGACACATGCTCTGTCTGTTTACAGTTCATCGGTTAAAGTAAGTCACCAATTACATAAAACTATCCAGGGACGAGGAAGAACCTGGTAAAAGGAGAACTAGAATCTCTGTGTATATTTCTAATAACTGTCCTAACCAGTCTCCACCTGTTAGCAGCTAGCACATAGTAGAGGTCTCCCTTCTAAGGGGCCAGAGGCAAGAATTCCTGAGGGTTAAGTCAATGAGGACCTAGCTTTGGAAGATTTGGGGTCTCAAGTTAGGTTATGGAGGCAGGGTTTAGGCACAGGTGGGCCCCTTAATATTTAGGAGTCAAGGCTAAAGCATAATTCAGGGGACTGAGGTTCTAAGTGGGAGTTTGATCACAGGAGCAAAGTAAGAGTCTAGAATTGGTGCACATATAACTGAACAAAGATTATGGAAAGTCATCTAAATTATTTGGGTAATGATCTAGAGCTCCTTAAATTTCCTTTGCTAGAGCCATAATTAATTAATTGAAGATCTGCTATGTGCCGGGCCTCATCATGGGCTGTGAGGCCCATTGTAACCTGATTCCTGCCAACCTTTCTCTCTCCCTCTCCTTCCTGTTGCCCCGCCACGTGGCTGGGCGTTTCTGCTCCTGAAATAATCAGGACTCAGGGCTTTGCACATGCCCTCATCTCCTTATCTGGAATGCCTTCCCTTTTAATCTTTAGGTGGCCGGTTCTGCCTCATTATTCAGACCTCGGCTTAAATGTCATCCTATTTCGGTCCACCCTATTCAATATTCCTCCCACCTCCCCTTAGAACAGGGGTGGGCAAAATATAGTCCCTGGGCCTGCCACCTGTTTCTGGGAATAAAGTTTTATTCCTCATCCCTTTACACGTTGTCCGTGGCTGCTTGCATCCTGCAACAGGTGAGTTGAGTAGTTGTGACACAGACCCTACAGCCCACAAAGCTAAAACTATTTACTCTCTGGCTCTTGACAGAAAACGTTTGCCAGGCCCTGCTCTGGAGTCACTCTATAGCCATCAATTCTATTTTCCTTGTTACAGTATTCTATGAAATCATCTAGTTTGTTATTTCAGCCTCCCCTTCCCTAGTAGAATGTGAATTCCATGAGAGTAGGGACGTTGTCTCTATCTTGCTCATGGCTGTAACCCCAGAGCATTTGGAGGTGTTCAATGGATGTGTATTGTTTGACTGACTAAATGCTCTGAGAACCTGGGGAGGGGCTCAGTCTGACAAATGTATGTCGGTGGGAGGAGGGAAGAATGGGCAGTCAGGAAGTGGGGTGCATTTTCCAAATTTGGATTTTTGTAAACCAGCCGCCAGCACCCCCATTTGTTGTTTAAACCATGAAAATGAAGTACAAGAAATCAATTTCATAGCGTGGCCTAGGAGTCGATGGGGTGTGGTCTATGATAGGCTCTTGTTGTAATGAGGCTCCCAACCTCCTCAAAGGGCTCTAGCAACCACGAGGCAAAGAGGCATGAGATCGGCTCAGGCCACTACCCCCCAAGACATGAAATTCCCGCAAGGAATCAGCGCTTCATGAAACGCTACAGTCCCCAGCGCCCGGCACTGTTGACTCATCCAGTGCTGTACCACGCCCGAGATGGCACTGCTTTCCGTGGAAGCCAACAGCCCCGACATAATGCTTTCCTGTGTGCAAATGATGCTTTTAAAAAAAGTAGACTAGCTTCCCAAATTACATTTGTTGGAGAAATCAGTAGCAGTGACTTGCAGGCTCAGGCAGTGCCTTTGAGGAGGAAAAGATTGAGGAGGCAAACGGAGAAGGGTTGGGGAATAGAAAGAAGGCAGCCGGGTGTGCTGGTCGATTTCACACTCCAGGACCTTCTAGTGGAAGTGGAGGGGCGAAACAAAAGGGATCTTCTCTAGAAGCATCGGAGTCACGGAAATGTGTTAGCCTAGAAATGCATTTGTGCAAACAGCCATCACCCTACTCTCACATCCTTCTCTTACTCTTCGCACCGACCCCGCCAGCAAGGTCTGTAGGTCCCACCTCTAAAACACCTCCCGAATCTCACCTCCCCTCTCGATCACAACTATACATCCTGGCTCAGCTGTCATCAGCTCACACTTGGACTCATGCAATGGTCCCCTAACTGGTTCTCCTGTGTCTACTCCTACTGTTGCATCAAAACCCATCCTTTTCACCTGAGCCAGAGTGATTTCCCAACAACAAAAGGCAGATCAAGTCACCGTTCTGTTGGAAACCCTCTGCTGTCCTTACCGTGGTCCATGAGCCTGAATAACCCGACCCTTACGTACTGTCTCCAAGCTCATCCCCTCTACCCTCTTCATTCCCACCCCACCAGATCCCCAGGTCCCCTCGCTCTACCTCCAACATGATAAGCTTGTTCTTCCTGAGAGCACGTCTCTCAGTGCTCATTCTGCCTAGTATAGCTTTGCCCTGATCTTTCCCACCAGCTCCTTCTGCTTATTCAGGTCTCAGCTCTTCAGAGAGGCCATCCTGACCCCTTGTTTATAAGAAACCCCAGTGACTCTCTCTTACATTCCCCTGCATTATTTTCCTCATAGCATCATGACTATATAACCTATCTTGTTTCTTCCTGTACTTGCTTCTTATCTCTCTTACCTTCTACAACACTTTAGCCCCAGGGCCTTGAACTGTACCCAGCGCAGAGTAGGCACTTAAGAAATAGCTATGGAACATTTGAATGCTACTGCCTTCAGAATGACAACTCTTCTATTAAAAAAGACTGGACACATGCTGGTCATTCATTCATTCATTTATTCCATACATTTCCTGAGCACCTGCTAGCTGCCAGCCTCTCTGCTTGATGCTGTGGGTAGAGACAGGAAGACTCAGTCCTTGCCCCTAGGTAGATTTTACTACGGGGAGGAGGACAGATATAGCATTGGTGGCGAGCAAAGATTTCAGCCTGGTAGGTGCAAGAGCAGGACTGTGAACAATAGCCAGAGTCTTTCAGAGCCTGGGGAGTCGTGCTTATATTCCCTGATGGAGAGGAGAAGACTGCTGAGGAGGTAGCACTTCAGTTGGGCTTTGAAGGATGATTAGGAGTTTGTTAGCTGTAGAGAGGGCGTGGAAGATATAGGACACTTAGTCAAAAATCAGTTTGCCAGAAACAGAAATAACATAGGAAGGGTAAGGAGGAGAGATGGGTTTCAAGGCTTTGCTTGTGTGATCTTCTCAGTAATGAAAAGAAGGGAGGGAGGGAGAAAGAGAAATCACAGGGAGGAGTGGATTGAACAGCCATCCCTCACCTTCATTTTCTTCCTCCAAGTGACATCATATGAGATACTACTTTTCTTTCAATTAGTTACTGAACCAATACTGAGCACCCAGATGTATCAAGTTCTAAGGATACGTAATGAACACGATGGGTAACTCCCTCCTCTTGGGGAGTTTGTAGTCCCCAAGGGAGGGGACAGTTGCAGACAGAAAGGTGGGTGTGGTCCATCTGGCCAATGTTTTATCTAGGAAACTGTGCTTTCTCAGTGTTAGCAGATACGTGTCATGTTTAAATGCACAGGCTCTGGAATCTGACTAGAACTAGGTTCTAATCTGCCTTAAGTGAGTCTTGGTCTTTTCTTGTGTAGTGAAGTAGGGTTAAAAAGGAGTGGAAGGCATGAAAGGAACTAATGCAGGTAAAATGTTTAGCAGTATCTAGCATCTTGTAGATACTCAGTACACACCAGCAATTCCTACCGTTGCAGCCCCTGTTTTTTTGAGCTCTCACCGCGGGCCAGGCTGTGTGCTGAGAGTATCTCAGTGAATCTTCCCAACTGAATGACAGAGGTACCATTACCATCATTATTATCTACCTTGTATAGATGCTGCTGCTGAACAGAGCAGCTAAGTCACTTTCTCAAGGTCACACAGCTTGGTGTGGGTCACTCCAGAGCTCTCTGTGCAGTGCCTCCCTTACTGACAGCCACAAAGTCCCTGCTGCTCCACTGCACCAGGTCTGGGCATCTAGTCAACACCCAGTTCATGTGACATGAGACCAAGACTTTCTTCACAACCTTCTGACCCCTGGTCCCAACTCTTCCGCCTACTGGTCATGACCTTAGGCCCACAGTTTGCCTGCTTCTGAGGCTCAGTTTCCTTATCTGTAAAAAGAGAGGGACTAGGGCTTCCCTGGTGGTGCAGTGGTTGAGAGTCTGCCTGCCGATGCAGGGGACACAGGTTCGTGCCCCGGTCCGGGAAGATCCCACATGCCACGGAGCAGCTAGGCCAATGAGCCATGGCCGCTGAGCCTGTGCGTCCAGAGCCTGTGCTCCGCAACGGGAGAGGCTACAACGATGAGAGGCCCGCGTACCACAAAAGAAAAAAAAAAAAAAAAAAAAAAGAGAGGGACTAGACCAGAGCTCCCCCGAGATTTGAGTCACTGCATTACGGTAAAGCCTACTTGAATGAAATGAGCAGCAATGAGAGGGGCCTAATGACTACAGAATTTTCTGGTGAAGGGTGGTCTGCAGGCTTCAAGGGGTCCTTGAGAACAAGCTTCCGGAAGAGAGAGTATTACTCTGCAATTCCTGGGAACAGCTAAGATTCCTTCCAGGCAGCAATGAAGTGGGGGAACTTTCCTCTCTGTAGGCTCCTATAAAAGCAGGGGTATTGAAGGAAGAAATGTTCTTTCTTGAATTCATCGCAGTCAGCTGGGGTCAAACCGCTTTCATCTCAAGAACCCATCTCAGGGAGAAAGGTTGTTCTTTCTTCTGTCTGGGTGGGACCCAGCAAGGATGTCCTGGGCTGCCTTTGACCAGCAAGTCTGATTTCAGGTGGCAGGATCTGTATTCCAATTTAGCCAAGTCACATAGTCTCTCTATGGCTCAGCTCCCCAGCTGTAAAATGAGAATAAATAATATTTTTCTTGCAAAGTCATTATGAAGAACATAAAATTACAAGCAGGTGAAAATGTCAAGCTAAATACCCTAGAATTGTGTAGGTGCTCAATGCATGTGAGGAGAAGGACTTAAATGGATATATTGGTTCATTGAAAGGAAGAACCTTGTAGAAATCAGACTTGGCACAAGAAGGGCTATTCTGGCCCCAGAGCTTGCAAGATCTCATTCACTTATTCAAACAAAGTTAGGACAACCACTTGGCATTCAAGTGTGAGCCCCGTGAGGGCAACGATCTTTGCTTGTTTTGTTCACTGTTCTATTCTCAGTCCCTGGCACACAGTAGGTGCTCAAGAAATGTTTGTTGAGTGAATAAATGATTTTGCAGAGTGGATTAAAGCTTGGGATGGGGGTGGAGGGTAGACAAGATGGTGTTTAAATTCACTTCCAGATCTGAAATTTTATGAGTCTTTGAACTTTATGCGGGACCTTGACACCAGTATTCTGTGTGCTGTAAGTAATTAAGTGCTACCCAGCCTTAGCCACATTGGGCAAATTCTGCTCTGAGGAAGAAAGGTGAAAAAACCTCTCCTAGTTTGAGAGGGTCTTTGGAGAAGGAGAGGGGGCTCTTTTGGGAAGAAATTCTCTTTTCTGCCCTTTGTGTCATCTGCCCAGCTCCCACTTCTGAGCATAAAGACGTAGAAACAAGAGAAGAGGTTCTTTCTTATTGGACACACCTGGCCCTCGTCTGTTAATTTACTCAACTTTCTGAGATGGTTGAATCTGCTTCAGTTTTTCCCCAGAGCTAGCATTAGTGTCTATGCCAGGGTTAGGGTTAGGAAGACTGTGGTGGGAGATTAGAGGGAGGAGATACAGACAGACACCCCGAGAATAACAACTTCCTGCTCATCTGCCTAAGGCAGAGTGATTTCCAACCAGTTTCTTCCTCCCAGATGCCCCAGTCTCCCTAAGTTCTCTCCTGAGCCATCTACCCTGCTTATCTACTCATTCCCAGGCCTAGCGAGTATCTGAGCAGGGAGAACTGGAAACTATGCTGTCAATTTGGACTGTACAAGAAAGTGACGAGGAGATGAGAGCCAGGGCCTTCCCAGATAGCAGCCAGGTGAAAATGGTTATAAATAAGGCATGGGGGTCACCGTCTGAACACACTGTCCTTGACATTTGTACACAGGCTCCGTGTTCTCGGCAACCAGCCAAAGGCCTGTCTACAGATTTATTTCTTCACCCTGCCTGGCGTGAAACTGTCCTCTAGATCGTACCTACAAGCAGCCCGTTTACATGGCCTCATCTTTTAGACCTGCTCTTTTTTTGCTTTGAGTCCATGGAGACGAGCTGCAGATGTTCAGCTGAGGCTGAATCTGATTTATCCTCGAAACCCTTGGTGTCTAGCCCAGTGCAAAGTGTAGTTACAGAATAAATATTTGTAGGAAGACTGAGCAAACAAATTACATTTTTTGGAGGCAGTTGCCTGCCCCCACTGCTCCCTTTCTCTCTAGATTCTTCCTGATCTTCTTTTGCTTCGTGTGTATGTCAGAATGCACTTGGCTCCAAGTAAAAGAAGATCTGGTTGATAGTAGATGAAACCATTAAGCATTTATTATTATTATTTTTTTTAGCAAGACAGGAGATAGTGCTATAATTGTTTTACTGTTTCAAGAATATCATCAAGAATTCAGGTCCTTCTGTCCCTTCTATTCCGCCATCCTCTGGGCATCCCTCGTGCCTCCTGTTGGCTTTTAGATGAACTTTCTTTGCTGCTTCTACAGACTTCTTTGGATGGAGATGAGCTTTTAATGCATTGGTTGTAAACTGATGGCTTTGTGACATGTTTAGCTTTCAATATTTTTTTAAATTTTAATTTCCAACATTTAAAATTTAGGACATTTAACTCAAAGTTCCAGGTTTTTGAGTTGTCTTTAAAAAAATCACAAGGTCTGGAAACTTTGCATGGCCACAGCAAGCAAGAGCTGCCCTCTTTAGGTGAGCTGTGTATTGTCATTTCTGCAGTGTTCCCACTGCTCCCTACTGGTGAGGCAACCTCTCAGCATCGCGCATTCGTATCACCTGCTGGTATTTGAGTTTGGATTTTTTTTTTTTAATTTTTAAAAATTAATTAATTTTTGGCTGCGTTGGGTCTTCATTGCTGTGTGTGGGTTTTCTCTAGTTGGGGCAAGCCGGGGGCTACTCTTCGTTGTGGTGCACAGGCTTCTCATTGCGGTGGCTTTTCTTGTTGCGGAGCACGGGCTCTAGGCGCGAGCGCTTCAGTAGTTGTGGCTCACAGGCTCTAGAGCGCAGGGTCAGTAGTTGTGGCGCACGGGCTTAGTTACTCAGCAGCATGTTCTGTCCCCGGACCAGGGATAGAACCCATGTCCCCTGCATTGGCAGGCGGATTCTTAATCACTGCGCCACCAGGGAAGTCCGAGTTTGGATCTTACTTTAAAGATTTTTCACTCCTGTGGCCTGCAGTTTCAGGCCATCTAGTAAAAATCTTTTGCAGCTGCTTTCCCCCTAGAAATTGCTCTACACGGTATCGCCCAATCTTCAATTGTTGGTTCTTCCTGGATTCTACCCACTGACTCTATATATGTCTCCAACTCTCACCTCTTTGAATTAAAGGCTGCTCAGTTTAAAAAAAATCTCTCATGACAAAACAAAATTAAGGTTTTGGGTGTGTGTGAGTGAGAATAAACTGATACATTCACATTGTAAAAGATTCAGGAAATATATAATAATATAAAGTACTGAGAATTGGCCATCATCTTACCACCCAGATAACCCTATTAATATTTGGACTTGCATGATTTCTTGGGTACTTCCAACATGGTAGGCACTGTTCTAAGTGTTCTACATGTCTTCTTTCATTCAATCCTCCAAACAACCCTAAAAGGTAGATATTATTCTTATCTCCGTTTTACAAATGACAAACTTGAGGCATAAAGAAGTTAGATATACATTTCCTAAGAACACACAATACATGTGAAGTCTCAGTTTTAATTTAATAGTCTAACTCTGGGACACACATTTTTCGAAAACTACACCGTAATACTGAGTATGTGCATGTGTGCATATTTTATACATAATTTGCTGGAGCTTGCATCACTCCCCTCGGGAAACAGTACAATGGAAATTCCCTTTGTTGAGTTTTCAGAGAACTCACTAAAATGCTCCTGAAAGTATTTGGGAAGGTCAATCCTATTACGCTATTTCAATTGCTGGTCTGTCTCAGTCTTCTCCTTGGATAAACAGACTCCTTGAGTAGTTGACTAAAGGGGTCAAGACATTGGCAAGGCATTTCTTTTCTAGCTTAAGTGTTTCTTATTAATAGTATGGAATTGATAACTTTTTATGAATATAGAGGATCATGTGAAAGAAGGAAAGGAAGAAATTTTTATTTCAGAACTACTATGCGTCTGGCACTTGACATATGAGATCTCACAATGCCCCATGTAGATGGACGTTACTATTTCCATTTTTTTTCAGGAGTCACATGTTCCAGGGCATATAACTAGAAGTGGCAGAGTGAAATTTGAACCCCTGTGGGTCCAACTTTAAAGTTCATGGTTTCTTCACTATTCTGTACCATACTCGATTGGATAATGTCACTAATTACAGCTGAAAGGGTAACCATCTCATAATTTTGTCAGAAGAATTATGAACTAACTGATGAGAATGCTCTGTGCCCTTTCCTGTGGGCATCACTGTGAGATATATGTGCATAATGTAAGGTGATTGATTTATGGGTACACTCACTTTATGTCACAGAAGTGTCCTTGAAAAAGTGAGTGCAAGGTAAAGTTTTGAAAATGATAAGTTTGAAATCCATTTCAGGGGAACCAGTATAAGGGAGGAAACCTATTATATTCTGTTCTAAAAAGTTTTTATTGGAGTATAGTTGATTTACAATGTTGTGTTAGTTTCAGGCGTACAGCAAAGTGAGTCTGAGATGAATAAAATCCAGTTCTTGTATTTAAGAATCTCACGGTCTGAAGGGAAGACAAATACATAAATTGATATAAACAACGATGTGATCAGCATAACCAAAAGATGTTCTTTTCATTGTTTCGACCATCCCTGTATTCAAAAATATTTAATATTTAGCTCCTATTATGAGCCATGCTGTAAACTCAGGGCTGGATATACAGTGGAGGGAAAAAGGAGATAAGGGTCCTACCTTCCTTGAGCTTATGGTTCTTCTTATGATTTTCTGCATAGCAGGCAACATATTATAGTATCAAAGTGTATAGGTTCTAACCCTATACTGCCTGGGATCAAATCCTCCCACTTGCTAGTTCCGTGACCTTGGGTAAATTATTTAACATTTCTGTGCCCTAGTTTCTCTATCTTACGGATTTAAACACAGTAAAGTATCTACTTCATAGAATTGTTCTGAAGATCGAAAGAATTAATATTTGGAAACAATAGATTAGTGACCCTCTCACAGTAAAGACAGAATAGCATTCATCAATCAAGCAAATAGAATTGTATGTAATAAACTAGGGTTGTTGAAATTTTTGCCAAACCCATATTCCACTTTTACTATTTCTTATCTTTAAATTGACACATATTTTAAACTTAAATCTTCATCCGTGTACTACCAAAAAGCCCATATAAGCCCATACTGCAGTGTGGGATGCATTGGCAAAGACGTAATGATTGCACAGGGCATCTCCTTTGTGAAGCTATCTCTGTTCCCTGGGCAAAATCAGCAGGTCCATCCTCTGAGCTTCCACAGCACTTTGTGCCAAAAGTTTTATTTTAAGCACTCATCAGAATGCCTAGAATTCAATCCTCGTTCTTGGCCAGTTGGCCAATATGAGGCTGATCCTTTGGTTTGCCCTGCTCCATAGGCCCAGGCCTATAAAGACTGAGAGTAAGAAGTAATCCACTTGTTGAGACACCAGATGTACTTAGAAAAGCTCATAGCACAAACTGTCAGATATCATTATATGTGCATCCGTGTACCTATATGTTCATCAAGAGAATGGACACAGAACTGACACTTACCAGGGAAGGAACATGCCCACTTGAGCTTAGAGAGAGCTTTGGAATAAGCCTGGGGGAGAGCTAGGGAAGATGTGTGTCTGAGGTGGATGAGAAGCAAAAGATCATGTTCTGAAGCTGGTTCTGATTCTCCATTTTTATTTTTATGTTTAGTTTTTTTAAAAAATTAATTTTATTTATTTTTTATACAGTAGGTTCTTATTATCTGTTTTATACATATTAGTGTATATATGTCAATCCCAATTTCCCAATTCATCCCACCCCCTGTTTCCCCCCTTTGTGTCCGTACATTTGTTCTCAACATCTGTGTCTCTATTTCTGCCTTGCAAACCGGTTCGTCTTTACCATTTTTCTATATTCTACATATATGCGTTAATATACGACATTTGTTTTTCTCTTTCTGACTTACTTCACTCTGTATGACAGTCTCTAGGTCCATCCACGTCTCTACAAATGACCCAATTTCGTTCCTTATTATGGCTGAGTAATATTCCATTGTATATATGTACCACATCTTTTTTATCCATTCACCTGTCAATAGACATTTAGGTTGCTTCCATGACCTGGCTATTGTAAAGAGTGATGCGATGAACATTGGGATGCATGGGTCTTTTTGAATTATGATTTTCTTAGGGTGTATACCCAGTAGTGGGATTGCTAAGTCATATGGTAATTCTATTTTTAGTTTTTTAAGGAACCTCTCTGAACTGCTCTGCATAGTGGTTGTATCAATTTACATTCTCACCACCAGTGCAAGAGTGTTCCCTTTTCTACACACCCTCTCTAGCATTTGTTGTTTGTAGATTTCCTGATGATGACCATTCTAACCACTGTGAGGTGATACCTCATTGTAGTTTTGATTTGCATTTCTCTAATAATTAGTGATGTTGAGCAGCTTTTCATATGCCTCTTGGCCATCTGTATGTCTTCTTTGGAGAAATGTCTATTTAGGTCTTCTGCCCATTTTTGGATTGGGTTGTTTGTGTTTTTAATATTGAGCTTCATGAGCTGTTTATATATTTTGGAGATTAATCCCTTGTTGGTTGCTTCATTTGCAAATATCTTCTCCCATTCTGAGGGTTGTCTTTTCATTTTGTTTATAGTTTCCTTTGTTGTGCAAAAGCTTTTAAGTTTCATTAGATCCCATTTGTTTATTTTTGTTTTTATTTCCATTACTCTAGGAGGTGGATCAAAAAAGATCTTGCTGTGATTTATGTCAAAGATTGTTCTTCCTATGTTTTCCTCTAAGAGTTTTATAGTGTCCGGTCTTACATTTAGGTCTCTAATCCATTTTGAGTTTATTTTTGTGTATGGTGTTAGGAAGTGTTCTAATTTCATTTTTTTACATGTAGCTGTCCAGTTTTCCCAGCACCAATTATTGAAGAGGATATCTTTTCTCCATTGTATATTCTTGACTCCCTTGTCATAGATTGGTTGACCATAGGTGCATGGGTTTATCTCTGGGCTTTCCATCCTGTTCCATTGATCTATATTTCTGTTTTTGTGCCAGTATCGTACTGTCTTGATTACTGTAGCTTTGTAGTATAGTCTGAAGTCAGGGAGCCTGATTCCTCCAGCTCCGTTTTTCTTCCTCCAGATTGCTTTGGCTATTCGGGGTCTTTTGTGTTTCCATACAAATTGTGAAATATTTTGTTCTAGTTCTGTGAAAAATGCCATTGGTAGTTTGATAGGGATTGCATTGAATCTGTAGATTGCTTTGGGTAGTATAGTCATTTTCACAATATTGATTCTTCCAATCCAAGAACATGGTATATTTCTCCATCTGTTTGTGTCATCTTTGATTTATTCCATCTGTGTCTTATAGTTTTCTGCATACAGGTCTTTTGTCTCCTTAAGTAGGCTTATTCCTAGGTGTTTTATTCTTTTTGTTGCAATGGTGAATGGGATTGTTTCCTTAATTTCTCTTTCTGATCTTCTGTTGTTAGTGTATAGGAATGCAAGAGATTTCTGTGCATTAATTTTGTATCCTGCAACTTTACCAAGTTCATTGATTAGCTCTAGTAGTTTTCTGGTGGCATCTTTAGGATTCTCTATGTATAGTATCATGTCATCTGCAAACAGTGACAGCTTTACTTCTTTTCCAATTTGGATTTCTTTTGTTCCTTTTTCTGCTCTGATTGCCGTGACTAGGACTTCCAAAACTATGTTGAATAATAGTGGTGAGAGTGTACATCCTTGTCTTATTCCTGATCTTAGAGGAAATGGTTTCAGTTTTTCACCATTGAGAACAGTGTTGGCTGTGGGTTTGTCATATATGGCCTTTATTATGTTGAAGTAGATTCCCTCTATGCCCACTTTCTGGAGAGTTTTTATCATAAATTGGTGTTGAATTTTGTCAAAAGCTTTTTCTGCATCTATTGAGATGATCATATGGTTTTTCTTCTTCAGTTTGTTAATATGGTGTATCACATTGATTTGTGTGTATTGAAGAATCCTTGCATTCCTGGGATAAATCCCACTTGATCATGGTGTATGATCCTTTTAATGTGTTGTTGGATTCTGTTTCCTAGTACTTTGTTGAGGATTTTTGCATCTATATTCATCAGTGATATTGGCCTGTAATTTTCTTTTTTTGTAGTATTTTTGTCTGGTTTTGGTATCAGGGTGATGGTGGCCTTGTAGAATGAGTTTGGGAGTGTTCCTTCCTCTGCAGTTTTTTTTTCTTTTTAAAAGAAGGATGGATGTTAGCTCTTCTCTAGCTGTTGGACAGAATTCACCTGTGAAGCCATCTGGTCCTGGACTTTTGTTTGTTGGAAGATTTTTCATCACAGTTTCAATTTCATTACTTGTGATTGGTCTGTTTATATTCTGTTTCTTCCTGGTTCAGTCTTGGAAGGTTATACCTTTCTAAGAATTTGTCCATTTCTTCCAGGTTGTCCATTTTATCGCTTGTTGTAGTCTCTTATGACGCTTTGTATTTCTGCGGTGTCCATTGTAACTTCTCCTTTTTCATTTCTAATTTTATTGATTTCAGTCCTCTCCCTCTTTTTCTTGATGATTCTGGCTAAAGGTTTATCAATTTTGTTTGTCTTCTCAAAGAACCAGCTTTTAGCTTTATTGATCTTTGCTATTGTTTTCTTTGTTTCTATTTCATTTATTTCTGCTCTGATCTTTATGATTTCTTTCCTACTGCTAACTTTGGGTTTTGTTTGTTCTTCTTTCTCTAGTTCCTTTAGGTGTAAGGTTAGATTGTTTATTTGAGATTTTTCTTATTTCTTGAGGTAGGCTTGTATTGCTATAAACTTCCCTCCTAGAAATTCTTTTGCTGCATCCCATAGGTTTTGGATCGTCGTGTTTTCGTTGTCATTTGTCTCTACGTATTTTTTGATTTCCTCTTTGATTTCTTCAGTGATCTCTTGGTTATTTAGTAATGTACTGTTTAGTCTCCATGTGTTTATGTTTTTTATGTTTTTTTCCCTGTAACTGATTTCTAATCTCATAGCGTTGTGGTCAGAAAAGAGGCTTGATACAATTTCAATTTTTCTTAAATTTACCGAGGCTTGATTGGTGACCCAAGATGTGATCTATCCTGGAGAATGTTCCGTGTGCACTTGAGAAGAAAGTGTAATCTGCTGTTTTTGGATGGAATGTCCTATAAATATCAATTAAATCTGTCTGGTCTATTGTGTCATTTAAAGCTTCTGTTTCCTTATTATTTTTCTGTCTGGATGATCTTTCCATTGGTGTAAATGAGGTGTTAAATTCCCCCACTATTATTGTGTTACTGTTGATTTCCTCTTTTATAACTGTTAGCACTTGCCTTATGTATTGAGGTGCTCCTATGTTGGGTGCATACATATTTATAATTGTTACGTCTTCTTCTTGGATTGATCCCTTGTCATTATGTAGTGTCCTTCCTTGTCTCTTGAAACATTCTTTATTTTAAAGTCTATTTTATCTGATATGAGTATTGCTACTCCAGCTTTCTTTTGATTTCCATTTGCATGGAATATCTTTTTCCATCCCCTCACTTTCAGTCTGTATGTCTCCCTAGCTCTGAAGTGGGTCTCTTGTAGACATGGGTCTTATTTTTGTATCCATTCAGCAAGTCTGTGTCTTTTGGTTGGAGCATTTAATCCATTCACATTTAAGGTGATTATCGATATATATATCCTTATTACTATTTTCTTAATTGTTTTGGGTTTGTTTTTGTAGGTCCTTTTCTTCTCTTGTGTTTCCCACTTAGAGAAGTTCCTTTACCATTTGTTGTAGAGCTGGTTTGATGGTGCTGAATTCTCTTAGCTTCTGCTTGTCTGTAAAGCTTTTGATTTCTCCATCAAATCTGAATGAGACCCTTGCTGGGTAGAGTAATCTTGGTTGTAGGTTCTTCCCTTTCATCACTTTAAATATATCGTGCCACTTTCTTCTGGCTTGTAGAGTTTCTGCTGAGAAATCAGGTGTTAACCTTATGGGAGTTCCCTTGTATGTTATTTGTCATTTTCCCCTTGTTGCTTTTAATAATTTTTCTTTGTCTTTAATTTTTGTCAGTTTGATTACTGTGTGTCTCGGCATGTTTCTCCTAGGGTTTATCCTGCCTGGGACTCTCTGCACTTCCTGGACTTGGGTGCCTATTTCCTTTCCCATGTTAGGGAAATTTTCAACTATAATCTCTTCGAATATTTTCTTGGGTCCTTTCTCTCTGTCTTCTCCTTCTGGGACCTCTGTAATGGAATTTTGGTGTGTTTAATGTTGTCCCAGAGATCTTTTAGGCTGTCTTCATTTCTTTCCATACTTTTTTCTTTATTCTGTTCTGCAGCAGTGAATTCCACCATTCTGTCTTCCAGGTCATTTATCTGTTCTTCTGCCTCAGTTATTCTGCTATTGATTCCTTCTAGTGTATTTTTCATTTCAGTCATTGTATTGTTTATCTCTGTTTGTTCTTTAATTCTTTTAGGTGTTTGTTCTTTAACTCTTCTAGGTCTTTGTTAAACATGTCTTGCATCTTCTCAGTCTTTGCCTCCATTCTTTTTCTGACATCCTGGATAATCTTCGCTATCATTATTCTGAATTCCTTTTCTGTAAGTTTGCCTTTTCCACTTCATTTAGTTGTTTTACTGGGGTTTTATCTTGTTCCTTCATCTGGTACATAGCCCTCCGCCTTTTCATTTTGTCTGTCTTTCTGTGAATGTGGTTTCCGTCCCACAGCCTGCAGGATTGTAGTTCTTCTTGCTTCAGCTGTCTGCCCTCTGGTGTCTCTATTTGTTTACTTTTTAAAATTGAAGTGTAGTTAATTTACAGTGTTAGCCTCAGGTGTACAGCAGAGTGATTCAGCCATATATATACAGAGAGAGACTTTTTCAGATTCTTTCCTCTTACAGGTTATTACAAGACATTGAGTCATTGAATACAGTTCCCTGTGTAGGGAACAGTAGGCCCTTGTTAGTTACCTGTTTGACACATAGTAGTGTGTACATGTTAATCCCAAACTCCTAATTTATCCCCCCATCCCCTCCAGTAATCATAAGTTTGTTTTCTATGTCTGTGAGTCTATTTCTGTTTTGTAAATAAGTTAATTTATATCATTTTTTTAGATTCCTCATATAAATGATATCATATGATATTTGTCTTTGTCTGACTTACTTCACTTAGTATGATCATTCCTAGGTCCATCCATGTTACTGTGAATGACATTATTTCGTTCTTTTTTATGGCAGTGACTCTCAATTTTTATAAGCCATGGAGGATGGGGCAGAAGCTCATTTATACTGTCCAAGTGGCCAAGAGTAGGGACCTAAATCACAGGTTTTGTTGCAGAAGAGAGGAAATGAGTAAATTTTATCTTGGGGGCTCTGGAGGAAGTCATGTTTCTACCTATTTCAAAGGATGTAGGAAACGCATACAAGGGTGAAAATTCATTCTAGGGCAAGGGAACAGCACAGAAACAAAGGAACTCAAAAGCGTGAAACATTTGGTTAATTATTGAGATTTTGGCAGTATTTGAATGTAGTACGTAAACTGAAGAGTTTCAAGAGAAGAACCTTTAGAGGTAGGGATCTGGTCTTAAGGTCCTCAAAGGTCCCAAGCACTCCTGGATATGCTTAAAAGGTTGAAAAAGAGTAAAAAATCCCCCATGTTAAACCACTGAGTGAATTCTGAAACAAATTTCTTCAAATAGAATCTTTTTTTTTTCATACTTCTGCAATAACCAGTCTTAAAAATCTGGCATTTAAATACACAAATGTTTCTGAAATACCCCATCACAGCAAAGTATCTGAAAATGTTTCTTAGTTGTTAGAAAAAACGAATTCTCTACGTGTTTGGAAAGAGTTTTTTTAAACACCACCCTTCAAACACACCATCTTTTCCGGTCCCAAGTGGCTGAGGATGGTGGTGCTAAGTGGTTTAATAGAGATGTGTGTGTCTCTCTCTTGTACATCACGCCTCCACTCCAAGTCATAATTTTATTTTTTTGCTGGGTAAGTGCTCTAAAAGGTGGTCATAGATGTACAGCCCAGCACAGGGAAGGGTATCAGAGGATATGCAGCACAGCCTCTGTGTAACCAGCCTGGCCAAGCCTTTTGATAATCCTTTGGCCAAACTGTACTTTATTCAATTTGAATGAGCTCCATGTGCATTTACCAAAGCCATGACCTCTCCAATCTTCCTTAGGCAAATACAAGTCCCTCAACAGGTTCTGGTGGAAAGAAAACTTCTGCAGAGGGGCTGAGAAGAGAGAGGCGGCCATGTTCATATTACAGTTAGATGCAATATAGGAATGTACTGGATTCCATTCATGGCGTGGGGCCAGTGCCTGCCCCCTCTGCTGCCACACCTTCTCTAAACATCCTCCCTGCTTCATGGCCCCCGCCCACAGCGTTCTCTGAACTTACTTGAGTGTACATCCTAATTAGGTTGGTAGTGTGCAACTTAGCTCTCGGTTATCTGCTGTTTTCCACTTATAATTGTCATTGTCATTGTTACCTCCCTTGTAGCAGAAGTAATTTGGGAACCGTGTACTCCAGAAGTGCTTGGAGCTCCCTGAACATGGCAGGCGCTCATCCCTTTGGGATTCTGTTTGTGCTGTTCCTGCTACTTAGAATGTTTGTCCCTCCTTTTGTTATTAGCCTGTATTAGTCTACCCGGGCTGCTATTAAAAAAAATACCATAGACTGGGTGGCTCAAACAAAAGGCATTTATTTCTCACAGTTCTGGAGGCTGGGGAGTCTCAGATGAATGTGCCTGGTGAAAACTCTCTTCCTGGTTTTCAGATGGAAACGGTCGACTGAAAAAAAAATGCACAACCTAAAAGTTGAGAATTATGTTTTATTTGGTAGACAAAACTGAGGACTTAAGTCCAGAAGACAGGCTATCAGATAGCTCTGAGGGACAGCTCTGAAGAGGTAAGGGAGGAGCCCGGATACAAAGACCATGTAGTGAACATCAAAGGTTGCTGTTAATTAAGGAAAACCAGACATTTCAAGTAAATGAATTTAGCGTTTTTCTATGTATGGGAAGATGCAAGAGTCTGGGCTCACTGAAATCATTCCTTTGATATGCACCTTAGCTATGTAGGGCCAGTATCTGTTCTTTATACTGAGTCCCCTCAGGATGCACTATTGAGGGAGATGCAGTGGCTGAGGGCTTGATGTCTGCAGCACCTTTGTTTGCTGATAATAGCAGGCAACATTTTTCATCCACGCCACCTTCTCTCTGTGTCCACACATGGTTGAGAGAGTGATCTTTCTTCCTCTCTCTTTTTTTTTTTTTTTTGCGGTACGCGGGCCTCTCACTGTTGTGGCCTCTCCCGCTGTGGAGCACAGGCTCCGGACGCGCAGGCTCAGCGGCCATGGCTCACGGGCCCAGCCGCTCCGCGGCATGTGGGATCCTCCCGGACCGGGGCACAAACCCATGTCCCCTGCATCGACAGGTGGACTCCCAACCGCTGCACCACCAGGGAAGCCCTCTTCCTCTTTTTATAAAGCCACTAATCCCACGTTCATGATGGGCCCCACCCTCATGACCTAACCTAACCCTAATTACCTCCCAAAGGCCCACGTCTAAATTCCATCACTTTGGGGGTTAAGACTTCAACGTATGAATTTGTGGGTGTGGGGGGAGAGATACAATTCAGCTCATGACATAGACCAAGTCTTTCTTGTCCTACAGGTCTTGGTTCAGATGTTAATTTCTCTGGCAAGCCTTTCTCAATTCTCCCCACATGGGTTGAGTTCCTGCTCTGCAAATATATATTATCACAGCACACATCAAACTGCTCCACCACAGTCCATTTATCTGTCCTTTTTCCTCATTAGATTGTGAACCACTTGAGAATGGGGCCTTGTCCTTCGTTTCTATTCCCAGTGAACATAATATGTAGTAAGTGTTCAATAAATGATTTAATGAGAGTAGGAGATAAGCAATTACTTTTAAAATGAATGCATAGTAGATGAGATTATTATCCACTCCTTGGATGGGTGTTATGAATGTCAATTTATACTCCAGACACTGTGAGAGCAGCTTTCGTTAGGAAGGGCTTGCTAACCAAACTTCTAACTAGGGCAGGGGAGGAAACTAGCTCTCCTCTGTTCAATGGGACCTTGACTTTTCAGCCCGTGTGTTCAACTGAGTCCTTGTTTAATCACTTTTTCTTTTAGATTCACCAGTTTAAGTCAAAACTTATCTCTGAACTCAAGCAGGAAGATCCTGGGGGCAGAGCCTTGAAGAGTAACTGTGCATCAAGCAGGATGGGAGAACACTTTATCATCAAATCCCCTACAGCTTACAACTTTCTGTTCTTTTCATTCTTCCTCTGACAGTCTTACATCTTCAGGCAATGTGGATGCGTCTAACAGGCAGGGAGGAAACTCACATACACTGAGATGGGAAAAGAGATGTTCTGTTCACTGCTTTATCCTACACATAATAGCTACTCAGTTAATATTTATTTAGTGGATTAATGACTAAACACTTTCTCCCTTGTTTCTTTCCTTAGCAGAATTTTGCATTTCCCCCTCCCCAAGAATATTAAGGTTTGTTTAGGAATTCCCTTTACCCCACACCAAATAGGGGAGGCTTTCAGGGATTCAGGGAGCTGAACCATATCTTTTAGACCTGGAAGCATTTTTTTGTGGATGGCACATTCACAAAGTATGGTTAGTAACTGAGCCTAAACTCCTTTATTTGGGACTAAGTACTAGTACATCCTTCAGTTCTATACCGGAGCCCGTGGTCCTAAATCTTTGAGGGTCCATATACCCCTAGATTACTTCATATGTTTTCAGCTTCCACTCTTGTACACTGAAAGGTTCCAAAGGACCCATTCAAAAGCTGAACTCCCAGAACCCTGCAATCCAAATCACCCCACACACCCATCTCTACAATTTGACTCCCTGCTGTACTGTTCTCCTGATGTCCTATGGAGTTAGGGGTAACGATGCTCAGTTTCTCCTTGAATGTTTCTGTTATGCTTCTGCCTCTTGCCTGGTCAGACCCCATCAGACTCCATCTGTGTATATGTGTGTGTTTGTGTATGTATGCGCACTGTCCGTGTCCTCCTGTAAGTTCTCTATGGGCTACAGCAGTGTTTCTCAGTCCTGGTTACATATAGAATCACCTGGCAGCTCTTACAAAACACCAGTGATGCCTGGGCCCCAACTCAGACCATTTGAATCAGAATCTTGGGGAAAGGAGGCCAGAGATTGATGTTAAAAAAAAATTATTCATATCAGTGTGACATGAAGTGTGGTCCCTGGGACAGCAGTCAGTATCACCCAGAAGCTTGTAAGAAGTGCAAATTCACAGACTCCAATCCAGATCCACTGATTCAGAGTCGGGGGTGTCGGTGGGGGAGAAGGGGAAGCACTTGGCCCTAGACTGAGTTTGTGGGTCACCCTGTTCCACTCTCCCTCTATAGTTGGAACTTAAGGCAGGCTGCCAAGCTTCCTGGACACGAGCAAGGGTTTCTTGCCACTGGCTGTATTGTCTTATCTAGTGTTCCCTAGCAAGCCATGGTCCCCGTTTTTCACACTTCCTTATTCATCTCTATGATACCACATCACATTAGTTGGTTTGGATCCACCAAACCTTTTGTAAAATTAGCTACATGTTAAATAATTCTCCAGAGGTCTCCTCACCCAAAGCAGAGAACAATGGGTGGTCTAGTTTCCCATCTGAACATGGAAAAATAAGGAGAAAAACCAGTGGCGTTGTTCAATGCTGACCCCCCATTCTCTTCTGCTCCAGAAAAAGTGGCCCCAACGTCAGTTGGGATCAATGAAATTTCTCCAGCGGAGGGGTGGATCAGGGACAGGTATGGATTTCTTCATGCTGGCGGGCTCAAATATGGTCTGCATCGGGCAGGCCTCATAATCCATCTGCGGAGTGGAATGAATTTGAGTGGTAGACCATTATGCATGATAAGGAACTCTGTGAAGTAGGGAGAGCTCTCCTCTCCACGCCCTCCCTTTCTTGGACTCGCGTGGGGCCTCTACATATACCTTGTCTCTCGGCATCATGGCGGCAGCCTCAGGGTGGCCTGATGCGGAGTTGTAATCAGCCTGTGAGGGCTGGTGAAAATGGCACACAGATCCCTAAGGATCCGAAACATGCCCCATGGATAGAGGAGGTACACGTTTACTCACATAGCATTCAGTTGTGCAGCATGACGACACAAATGAGCCTATCTACGAAACAGAAACAGACTCACGGGCATAGAGAACAGGCTTGTGGTTGCCAAGGGGGAAGGGGGTGTGGGAGGGAAGGATTGGGAGTTTGGGATTAGCAGATACAAACTATTATATACAGGATCGATAAACAACAAGGTTCTACTGTATAGCACAGGGAACTATATTCAATATTCTGTGATAAAGCATAATGAAAAAGAGTATGAGAAAGGATATATATATATATATATATATATATATGTATAACGGATTCACTTTGGTGTACAGCAGAAATTAACACAACATTGTAAATCAACTATACTTAAATAAAATTTTTAAAAAATGTGCAGCATAAATGCAGCTTTTTTATTTCTCCAAGACTGTTCTTATCATTCAAGTGTCTCCACCCCTCGGGATGGGTCCAAGCAGTAATCAAAGTCCAGTGTTTTAAGCTCCTTTTTTATCTGTGATAATTAATTCATTGATTTTCAGAGTGTTACCCTTCTCCTGTTTCTCTGCAAGTTAGAATCTGAGTAAAAAGGGAGAACATGTCTTAGGTGACCTTAAAGAGGTGGTGGGGAGGAGAGAAACAGGGCCTTTGAATTCAGATCAAATCTTTGGGATCCTTACTGGTCATTGCTGCAGAGAGGCTGGTCCGAGCATCTCCACGGATGTGCAGAGCCCTGAAGCACGCTTTGTCTGATGCCATCTGTTTTGTATTTTTAATACTCTCTTAATTTTAGAACAGTTTTCGATTTACAGAACTATTGCAAAGATAGTACAGAAAGTTCCCATAGACAGCACATTCAGTCTCCTCTATTTTTAACATCTTACATTACTATGGTGCATTTGTCGCAATTAAGAAATCAATATTGCTACATTATTATTGACTAAAGTCCATACTTTATTCAGATTTCCTCAGTTTCCCCCAACATCCTCTTTCTATTCCAGGATCCCAACCAGGACACCACATTACATTTGGTCGTCAATCATGTCTCCTTAGGCATCTCTAGGTTGTGACATTTTCTCAGACTTACCTTGTTTTTGACGACTCTGACGGTCTCGAGGAGTACTGGTCAGTTATTTTGTACACTGTCCCTCAATTGGGATTTGCTGGATGTTTTCCTTAGGATTAGACTGGGGCTATGAGTTTTGGGGAGGAAGATGACAGAGGTAAAGTGTCCACATTGTCAACATGGCTTATCACTGTTGATGTTGACCTTGCTGATCTGTCAAGGTCACATATGCCAGGCTTCTCCACTGTAAAGTTAACCTACCCAATTGCCTCATTGTCCTCTTTGGAAGGAAGTCCCTCTGCACAGCTGGCACTTAAGGAGTGGGAAGTGATGCTCCACCTGCTTGAGGGTGGAGTTTTTCCAAATTTTTCTGCGTGGGAGATGTTTCTCTTCTTCGCGTTTATCTACTCCCTCAAGGATTTGCATAGACTCATGAATATTTACTTTATGGTTTGGGTTATAACCCAATAGTACTTTATGTTGTTGCTCAAGTTCTTCCAGCTTTCACCACCGGGAGTTCTTTCAGCGGCTCCTGTACTCATTTGACATACTCATCATTGTGGGCTTTGTTGTTGTTGCTGTTATTGTTGTTTCTCGGTGCCATCTGTTCTTGTGGGTTGATATGTGTGCTGACGCTGCTGGAGTCTGTGGTCTTGGTTATTTGCTTCTGTGGTAGCTTTGCTCCATCACTAGGCTGCTGCTCTGATGTTTCCCTTGGAAACTCAGTTCCTCTCACTGGATCATGTAGACGTTCCTGGTCCCTTGGCCACTGGTACAGCCA
>NW_021703783.1:87605102-87863968 GCF_005190385.1 Monodon monoceros
ACTGGATCATGTAGACGTTCCTGGTCCCTTGGCCACTGGTACAGCCATGGGGACCCAGGAGCACCCCTTCCATCTCATCCCTCTATCCACTCCCAGGGCCGTGTCGGTACCTTTGCCTCTCTGCCAGCTGAGCTGAAGGCTGGAATTTGGACAGCTGTAGCATTACCCACCATCATCCTTCAGGATTCCCTAGTGTGTGAGGGTTTGAGGTAAGCCCCTCTAGATCCTTTCTGCTCTGAGTTGAGAAATAGCTTGCAGATTAATGGGAAAGACTTGTATATGGGAATGAAGTTTGTCTGCATTCAGATACCAGGTTGGTGACGTTTTAGCTGTGTGATCTTAGGCAAACTATTCATTCATTCTGAGCTTCCGGTTGTTTATCAAGAACATGGACTTATAATGCCTATGGTAAAGGTTAGGATTAGGTTTTGCTACTTAGGACAGAAGAGCCCAGATACCACTGACTTGAATAAAGGTAAGGAAAAGAGGCTGAAAAATGTTCTCTTTGCTCTCCCTCCCCCAATAATCAGGGCTCTGTCAGTAAAGAAGGACAGTAGAGTGGATATTGTGTGACAATTGTCAGTGTCTGCCTTCTCCCTGGCAGGGCTCCCTGAGGGTGAGAGAGGATGTATGTCAAGTGCCTGAGTATAGTAGATGCTCGATAAAAATAAGCACTCTGTTCTTATTTTACAGTAACTTGTGAGGAGATAGGACTTCCATACGGCAATAGGGAAGGATTGGGTTAGACCAGAGACTCCTTAAGAAAACTTTCTATAGGTGAGATAGAATATGAATTTTAACTTCTATTAATTGGCAATAATATGAAAAGTATTATAAAATAGAATAGGGGAAAATAGGAAGATAATGATAATTTCCATTTGTTGAGGTTATGGGCCAGACACTGTGTTTAGTGCTTGACCTGTGTTATTCAATTCTCACAATCATCTTATGAGATAAATGACTGTATTTTACAAATCGAAAAAATGAGACCTTAGACAGTTTGTGCTCAGGTAACTACTAAAGGTTCAATCCAGGATTTACAGCAAGGATGAAGCCTGTAGTTCTAACCATTAGGCTATATGAGCAAACCATTCATTCATGCAATGCATATTTGCTGAACTCCTACTTCATGCCAGGCATTGTTCTGGGCCCTGGGGATATCGTGGTGAACCATACCGACAAGGTATCTGTTTCAACAAATGTTATATCCAAGTGGAGGAAATAGAAAATAAGTAAGTGAAGCCATAAATGAACAAAATAATTGCAAGCAGGGATGAATGATGTGGAGGAAATAGAACAAACAGAGGATGGCTTTTTTAGGAAGGGGGCGTTCTTTAGACAGGGTGGTCCAGGAAGGTTACTCCGAGCTGAGAACAGAATGTTCAAAAGGAGCCAAACAAGCAATGACTTGGAGGAAAGAGATTCAGGGAGAGGGGACAGCCCTTCCCAAGGGAATGCACCTGGCTTGTTTGAGGAGAAACTGGACTTGGCTTGAGGAAGATGACCTGACGGTGAAGTTCCTCCAGCAGCACCCTGACCTTTAGTCCTTACAGAAGAAAGATGGAAGATTTACTCTTTGGGGGGAGGGAGAAGGGTGCTGGAGAAATGGATCAGGAGAGCTGGTTGAACAAGCAAGGTTGCTGTGTATCCTTGTGCTTGTGTTTATGATTTTCTCTTTCTGTTGCAGTGTTGGGTCATTATCAACCCACTTGATGAGGAAAGGCACATCGTGTTCCGTTTAGGAGTCTGTATTGATTGCAGGTGGCTCTATCGGGTTCACCTCATTAGTGAGAGAGACACAGGTGTATTCTGGGTGGTGGTTTTCCAGGTTGAACAAGAGTCTGTGGATGCTGTGGAGCATGAGAGGATGTGGGAGAGAGACCAGCAGTCACCACTGACAGTTGGGCACACCCTGTGTGGTGCTGTGCACCATGAAGAGGTCCGTGGTGAGGGAAGGTGCAGGACCACAACTTCCACGAGATCAGGTGAGGGCTGAAACCCATCTGGTGATGCTGTACAGGGAATTAGAACAGCATGTATTTGCACCAGCATCTGACCCTCAAGGGCTGGGCTGGGAAGTTTAAGAGACGTGTGGTCAAGGTTTTGCTTAGCATACTGGGTTTAGACAGTTGGGTACTCCCTGGTTTGGGAACCCAGGACCAGAGTGTGTGATGGGAGAGGGGATGTAGCCCAAGAAAGGGCCAAGAACTGTCCTCAGAAGACCTGCATCCAGCCGGGCTCTGCTGCATTTTGTGAAATCTTTGGTCACCATGATGGACAGGTTGCAAGAGACAAGTGAGAAGAAAAAGTGGGCAAGATTTAGGGATGTGGGAGGTATCAGTTCTAGAGAGGGTGATGGGACAGAAGGAAGCTGGTCAGGAAGGGCACCTGGTTTTAAAAATGTTGAGTTAGCGGCACCATTGAAGCACCAGGTAGCATTATGAGTTTTGGGAAAGAGGCAGGGGATATAGATGAAGCTTTGGGAATCTCATGGTGGGAATTTCAGGTCAACAATAAAGACTTTTGCAGCTAGTAAGCCATAGGGGACAATTAAATCAGGCCTCTAAGATGATGGCTTACTAACTTACAACTCTGGCCAGCCCTGAAAAACGGGGCCAGTTCCGGTTCTGGCAGAAGGAGCTGCAACTTTGTGGTTGGGAATACCGGGGCTCTGGAGGGGCTCAGCTCTTTGCAGTGATTCAGGAAAGTCACTGCTTCTCTTGGTGCGCACTCCCCAGTCACTGACCCCTCAACCCTCTCGCAACCCATTTTTCTTGAGTGCTAAATGATGGAAGACAGACAATTAAGCCAGAGCCCAAGTACTTCATCTGCTGTTAGTTTCCTTAATTGTGTTTCCGGCACGTTCTTTTATAAATAGATTTAAGCAAGACAGTATATTCTTTAATGTGTGCATTTCTGTTGCTATGGAAACAGTTACTTTTATCACCCCCTCCCCAAAAGCTTAGCCATAAAGTAGAAGTTAGCACCTGTTTTTTCTAGGCAGGTGAATTATCTACTAATCCTTGTTTTCTAAGAAGGTTTCTATGAGTGGGTTGGAATAACCTGCTGGTGACATCTCTTTAAGAAGAGCATTAGCTGAGGGTCAGCGATTTCCAGAAGGTAAAATTCATCCTTGCTATAACCCTTGACGTGATAAGCAACTCATTCCATAGATTCATAGGCTGTTGGAACTGGAGAGGTATCTAAAGAGATAATTCTTGTAATAATAATTAAAAACCACTCTTGATGGTAGATTTAATGCATTAACTGGTTTCTAAAGGAATCCTCTGATTAAATCATTTGTTCAAAAACATTTCCTGAACACTAGTACAGATCTGGGCGGACACAGGTATCTCAGAACATTGCAGATGCCTGGCACATGGAAGGGACTCCGCAAATATTTCTCTGTGAATGAATAAAGCTGCCTCCTCCTCCAGCCAGTGGGGTATATGGACATTTAATGGGTTAATAATGTTCTCTGTCACATGCTGGAATACGGGTACGTACAGAGTGTCATGGGAGCATACAGCGAGTGGGTCATAGATCTACTTCCTCTATTTTTGGTAAAAGGTGAGAAAATTAAAAGCAGAGAATTAGAAGGAAAGATACTTGGCAACATCACATGACCATTTAGCGGCAGAACCAAGCCTAGTACCCAGGTTTCCTGAATCCGGGTCTGACAGCTTCCTTCCACGTCATGCTGGCTCTCACACAGCTCACACTGCTGTGCTCTTCAAGCTTCCGTAGCAATCACCTGGGGATTTTGCGGAAGTGTAGATGTTGATTGAGTAGGACCGGGGTGGGGTCTGAAAGTCTGCATTTTTTACGAACACCTGGGTGATGCTGATGCTGGTCAGGCCATAATTTGATTAATAAAGCTCCAGAACACTATTCTTATTTTTTAAATTGAAGTGCAGTTGATTTACAATGTTGCATTAATTTCTGCTCTATAGCAAAGTGATTCAGTTATACACACACAGACACACACACACACACATATATATATATATATATTCTTTTTAAATATTCTTTTCCATTATGGTTTATCATAGGATATTGAATATAGTTCCCTGTGCTATACAGTAGGAACTTGTTTATCCATTCTCTGTATAAAAGCTTACATCTGCTAACCCTAACCTCCCACTCCAGCCCTCCCCCAGCCCCTCCCCCTTGGCAACCACCAGTCTGTGGTTTGAGAATCTGATTACAACTGAGGTTATTTGGTTGATAACAGAAACTCTAACACATATAGAATAACATAGCATAACACATAACATAATCAATTATATAAAATGATATATCATGGTCTATATGAATTTATATATGTATATACAGTTGACCCTTGAACAATGTTGGTGTTATGGGAGCTGACCCCCCATGCAGTCAAAAATCTCTATATAACTTGCAGTTGGTTCTCTGTATATGAAGTTGTGATTCTTCTGTATCTGTGGTTCCAAATTCTCGGATTCAACAACCTCAGATCATGTAGTACTGTAGTATTTACTGTTGAGAAAAGCCTGCAATAAGCGGACCTGTGCAGTTCAAACACACATTGTTCAAGGGTCAACAGTATTCGTATATGTAGTTGTATATATATAATTCTATATATTATATATATAATAGGATGATGCAAACAAAGGAAATGTGGAACTTCCAATTATTGGAAAAGAAGAGGAGCAAATCAGCCCCCTTGATGTGTGCGCTTCTGTTGCTATGGAATTTGCAGAACTCATCGGCAGCCCCTTCCCCACTGTCGGGGTGAGTATGTCCCAATTTCAGACCTATGACACTCTGCTGAAGACACAGTATTCCAGGGAAGAGACCTCATTGACCTAGCTGAGCCCAGGGCTGGCCCCTCAGCCGGGGGAAGCTTGGGAACTTTGAGGGACAGTTCCATACTCACCAAAGGTAAAGTGGAGATACTTTTGCCAGAAGAAGGAGAAATGCATGCTGGGCTGTCAGGAGAAACAGATGACCAATAAAGACCATCGCTCCCCCAGAATGCACATACATCCACATGTAATCAGCCAGCAACCCCTGATCTCTTGGTGGCCACCTTTCTGTCCAGGCCGTCCACTGTCAGTCAAGTGGATCACAGCGTTTGCTTCCAAAATTATCTCCCTGCTCGACACTGCCCCCTTCAGTCTGTTCTGCGCCCAGCAGCTTGAGAGAGACTTAAAACCCAAGTCAGATCATGTTACATCTTTGCTCACAGCCCTCAGCTGGAATCCCATTGTCCTCCCAGCTAAATCAGATGCAAAGTCTGCACATTGCTCCGCAGGATGCTACAAACCTCCATTCCCCCACGGCTCCGCTCCGCCCCATCTCTGTCCTCCTCTCCCGCCATCCTCCCCACCACTCACCACATTCAGCCACACTGGCCTCCTTCCCATCTCAGGAATATGCCAAGACTTTCTCATCTCGGGGTCTTTGTCTTTGCTGTTCCTTCTGCCTAGATTGCTGTCTCCTAGATGATCGCACTGCTCAGTCCCTTACTCTGTTCAGATCTCTGCTCAAGTTTCACTTTCTCAAAGAGAGCTTCCAGCTCATGTTACCTGAAACAGCACCTGCCAGCCTGGTCACTCTCTGGCCTCTTAGCTTTATTACTGACAGAAACATATATTTGCTTAATGTTTCGTGCCTCACAAGAATGTAAGCTGCACAAGGGCAGGGGCATTTGGGTTTTGGGTTTTTTTTTTTTTTTTTTGTAACCCAAGAGGAACCAGGAAGGTGTTGGTACTTGTATTTAGGTGTTGTGGAAAGAATGAATGAGCATATATTTATGTCACACACACATTTTTGCCTGCGGTTTCAGGGGATTTACAGGCCTTCTGAAGCAGGGGATCCATACATCTTGGGTTAGAAACCTCTGCTGTGGCCCAGGTATCTCCAACCCTGAGTGAAAGGGTCTCTGCCATCAGCAACGCCTTCCTTCTCCCCAGGCTGGCTTTTCAGAGTGGGGCGATGCCATTGCATTTTCTACCTTTGGGTGACAAAATTGCAATTACAGAAGAGTTACGGTAAAACAATTGACACCTTCCCAGGGCACAGAATGGAATATGTTAAATGCAAGGTGCTTCTAATATCATTTGATAAATACAAGGGCAGAATGGAATTTTTGTTCTATTCAACAAACATTTATTGAGCACTCACTATGTCCTAGTCAGTCTTCTAGGTGCTGGGGGAATGGCAGCAAAAGAACAACATAAGTTCTCACAGAGTATTCAAGAAGGACTAGGTAGACAATAAAATAAAATCTAGGTATGCTAGTTAGAATATCAGAAGGGCTACAGAGACTATAACGTCAGGGAAGGGGGCTAGGCAGTGCCATTGATGAGAGGAGTTATAATTACAAATAGAATTTTCAGGGAGGAACTCTCAATTGGAATAGAGCTGAAGGAAGTATGGGCAGGTACAAAGAGATCTTGGGAAGGGTGTTCCAGGAAGAGGGAACAGGAAGTGCAAACCCCTGAGGCAGGAGTCTGGTTAGGGTGATTGAGTCACATCAAGGAAGTACATGTGGCTGGGATGGAGGGAGAACAAGAGATGAGAAGAAAATGTAGTCAGACCAGAAAATGTAAGGCCTCATGGGCCTTTGGAAGGACTTTAGCTTTGACTTTGAACAAGATAGAATTCTTTGGAATTCTGCAAGCAGAGGAGTGACATGGTCCAACTTGTGTTTTAACAGGATCATACTGGCTGCTGTGCTGACAGTAAACTCTAGGGGGCAAGCAGGGAAACAGTGGGACCATTAGGAAGATCAATCATTGTCATCAAACAAACAAAACACATCTTTTTTCTCTCACCTTCCCAGGTGGATCTCACCTGCAGCCAGTATTAAGGGAATTTGGAAAGACTTCACTGTTGTCAGTGAATAGAGTTAGCCTGGGGAGAGAACTGTCACTCCCTCTAGGTGTGCCCCAAACTTCCCAAACAGAGGAGATCAAGATGCATATTTGTTCCATCAAAACAGACGGTACCCCCAGGGAACTTTCTCAGCTGGAAGATTTAGAATAATCATCCTTCTGTAGGCGTTCAGCTAGCAAGGAGTTGTGTGATAGGGGGAAAAAAAAGATATGGTGTTTAAATCAGAAGCCACCCCACAAATTGAAATTAGTTAAATTCAGTCAGTTGCTGACTGATTTTCTGTTATGGCATTCAAATGCTCCAAGGCTCGGTCAATTGAAACCCTGTTTCAGAATGAGCCAGTTATGGATGGATCTGCTGTTCTATTATTAAAAGAAATGGATCTCTTCAGAGCATAACATACATAACACTAAGAGCCCACTTGGTGGATGGACATGCTTGTTTGTTTGTTTGTTATTTTATCCCTGAAGACCTGGAACTAAATTCTGGAGAAAGTCAGAGACCTGCAGATTTTTTATGGCAAGTCGTCTTAGAAATTGCACAATTGCTTTATTTTACTTAATCTGGAAATTCAGACTCAGAGAGGGCTAATAAATGGTCCAAGGTAGGCTAATTACTCTGGCGAAGACTCCTAAGATTTTAGTGGCTTACTGCAGTCAAGTTTTAATTCTCACTCATATTACATGCAGCGTGGGCAGCCCTGGGCTCTGCTCCATACAGTCTCTTGGGAACCCAGGTTCCTTCCACCTTGTGGCTCCTTCCTGCTACAAGTCCTCAGAGACATCTCTGTTTAGCTAGAGGAAGAGTGTGAGGATCATGCCAAGGAGGCATTTATGGGCCAGACATAGAAGTGACACACATCAATTTTGCTCACATTTCATTGTCCAGAACTCAATTCTATGGCGCAACTGGGAAATGTTTTCTAACTGTGTGCCCCTGGAGAAGAGAGCATGGATATTGGTGAGTGCCAGTTATGCCCACCAGAAGCACATGGTAGTAAGAGACAGAACTGGGGCCTGAGTAATAGAACAACAGAAAAGAGGGGAAATGCCTAATATATGTTTGATTCCTTCCCGCCACCTTTTATTTCCATACCCCCATCTCTCCTTTCCTTATTTCCCCCTCTACCTCTGCTTTTCACCTCTCTCTTTCACAGATACCTAGTGAACATCTACTAGATGCCAGAGGTGTGAGGAGATTCAAGCTGAAACCAGCATGGACCCTCAAGGGCCTTTGGTCTAGTTTAAAGATAAGACATGGATATAAGTACATAGAACAGAGGCAGGAGTGATAAATGCCACAAGAGTTGGACAGAGTGCAGTGGAGAAAACATGAGGGAGGAGCCACAGAGGCCTGGGTTGAGTTCTGACAGCATCCTGTGCCCAGCTGCAGGCTGTTTGACCTTGGCCTACTTACCCTCTCTGAGCTTATTTTTGTACTTCTAACTAAGATGGGGACAGTGAGACCCTGAAGGGGGTGGTGCTGGGATGGAATGAGTGTTTCCCAGAGGAGGGGGAGATAACTTGTTCCTGGTGATGGGGAGAAGGCTGATGATACAGGCAGCATTTGAGCTGTATCCTGGCTGCCATAACAAATGACTACAAGTTCGGGGGCTTCACAAACAGAAATTTATTATCTCATTGTTTATGAGGCCAGAAGACCCGAATCAAGGTGTTGACAGAGCTGAACTCCCTACAAAGAATCTAGAGGAGAGTCCTTGCCTTCACCAGCTTCTGGTGGCCCCAGGTTTTCCTTGCCTTGGGAAAGCATGACTCCAATCTCTGACTATTAATTATATGACCTCGTCTGTGTCTCTGTTTCATAAATCTCTCTCTTTTCTCTTATAAGGGTCCACCCTAAATCCAGGATAATAGCATCTCAAGATACTTAGCCTAATCACATCTGCAAAGACCCTATTTCCATATAAGTTCACATTTGCAGGTACCAGAGGTTAGGATTTGGACATACCATTTTGGGGGCCACCATTCCACCCACTACAATCACCAGCTTGATAAATAATCTACCCCCTCACTATAATGGGATATCTGAGGGTCAGCTCTGGGCTGATGGAAAAATCATGTAACCACAAGGCAGTGGCTTTAGCCATAGTATATTAGTTTCCCATTGCTGCTGTAACAAGTTAGCATGAACTCAGTGGTTCAAATAACACAAATGTATTATCTTCCAATCCTGGGGGATAGAAGTCTGAAATGGGTTTCACTGGGCTAACAGCAAGGTGCCAGCTGGTCTGTGTCCCTCTTGAGGCTCTAGAGGAGAATCCATCCCCTTGACTTCTCCAGCTTCTAGAAGCCACCTCATTTCCTTGGCTTATGACCACTTCACACAGGTTCAGTGTTGGCAGCACAGCATTACAGTTCTCTCTCTGGCCCTGACCCCCTTGCCTCCCTCTGATAAGGATTATGATGGGCCTATAGGGATCATCCCAGATAATCTTCTCATCTCTGCTAAGTTACTTTTTCCATGTTGAGGTAACATGTTCACAGGCTCTGGAGATTAGGGACATGGACATCTTTGTGGGGGGGTGGAGCATTATTCTTTTTTTTTTTTTTTTTTTGCGGTACGCGGGCCTCTCACCGTTGTGGCCTCTCACCGTTGTGGCCTCTCCCGTTGCGGAGCACAGGCTCCGGACGCGCAGGCTCAGCGGCCGTGGCTCACGGGCCCAGCCGTCCCGCGGCATGTGGGATCTTCCCGGACCGGGGCACGAACCCGCGTCCCCTGCATCGGAAGGCGGACTCGCAACCACTGCGCCACCAGGGAAGCCCCGGGGCATTATTGTTTTTACGACACATGGTGAACCTGTTTTTCATGGAGTTCTCACTCTGCAGAATGCCTTGTGCTGTCCTGGGCAGGGATGAAAGCATCTTGTTGTGCTTTGTTTGATATCTTCAGGATCTCGTTCGGGTGCTACTCTGATGCCCTGAAAGACACCTTTGTTTCTCTAGCATCACCCAGGTGCGGGAAAGGTAGAGCGAAGTACAGAGCAGACGTCACTACCTGCCAATCATCCATCCCTCAATTAGCTAATCCTGGAAATTCTATATGGTGGATCTTCATTCCTTTAATTTAAGGCTTTGATTGTTTTAAAAGAATGTGTGAGAAAAAATGGGAAGGGGAGAAGGAGTGAAATTATTGTTATCAGTTGTTTGGACTTCAGAATGAATCAGTTTTTGATTATTTTTGTTCTTGAGAAAAAAATAGATCGAGATAAGAAGGTTAAAGGATTTTTGGTGTGGAGTTGTGTAGAAGGTATGGAATCCATCACCCCGTGTGTGGGGTGTAAGTTTAGATGTGGATAGAAGCTAGAGGAAGGGAACTTTGAATGTAATGCTGGGAGACTAAAGGTGAAATATCTTTTTCAAATATAATCTCTACCCACGAGCCTGGCGCTCGGGCTTTTCTGGTCTGTTTTGCCCAGTACTCCTCCTTATGCTCACATAGAGTTAGTATATGATTATTCAAAGTCTAATGTGTGAATGTATAAATGCTATGGGCAAATGCCATGTCCATCGCCATTGAAAGCCCTCTAGTGGAGAGGGCCTGAACAACTACAAACCCAAATCCAGGTCTCTGGAACCATATTCAGGACGGAAGGGATGGACCCTTGAGGAGAGGATTCTTGGGGTGCCCCCTCACATATGATTACCCAGGCAAAATGACCCAAGCCACCTCTCTGCGCTTCTCAGAATCTTTATGTGTCTGCAACTTTGTAGTACAACCTCCGGGCTGCACGGGTGGGAACAAGGCATTCATTGTTGAGCTGGTTTTGCAGGGCTGGAGTTATGGAGGGCTGCAGGCTGGGAAATAAATTGGATTAAGGATGGTATTTTCCTTTATCAGCACACAAGGGAGCCATAGGCCATTATAGGCTTTCTGCTTCTACTGCGCTAAGCCTTAATGTGGAGTGAGCAAGGGATGCTTTGGAGGGACCAGCAGAAAGTGGCCAAAGGTCATAGCTATTTTGGCTTCAGCCAGAAAAATATTAAATACTGGGGACTATATTAGTTTTCTCGAGCTGCCATAACAGAACATCAGACTGCGTGGTTTTAAAAAATCAGAAACTTATTTTCCCACAGTTCTGGAGGCTAGAAGTCTAAGATCATGGTGTCAGTAGGGTTGGTTTCTCCTGAGACCAATCTCCATGGCTTGTAGTCAGCTGCCTTCTTGCTGTGTCCTCACCTGGCCTTTCGTCTGTGCACACACACTCCTGGTGTTTCTCTCTCTTCTTATAAGGACACTATTCCTATTGGATCAGGGCCTCATCCGTATGAACTCATTTAACCTTAATTATTACCTCCTTAAAAGGACATATCTCCAAATACACTGGGGATTAGAGTTCAATATATGGTGGGGAGAGGGGGACAAAATTCAGTCCATAATGAGGATCATACTTCTTGGTGGAAACACTCAAGGAGAAACATGTAACTTCAGAGAAAACGTGCCTATTTGGAAAAACAACCACTGGAGACAAACTACCTTCTCCATGGAAATGTATACTGTCTAGCCAAAGTACCTACTGTGAAAAATACACATCAGGAAGAATTCTCACTAAAAATGCTCCCTAGGAAAAATGTTAATTACGAAAATGTTCACCATGAAAATATTCACTAGGAAAAGTGTCCATTGGAAAAAATCATTGCAAAAAACAGGGGGGATGGGGGTGGGGATAATCTCTGGAGAAATAGCCTTTCTGGGAAAAATGCCTCCAAGAAAAATTTTCACTAGGAGAAATGACCACTCAAAAAATATGCACAGGGAAAAATACATACTGGAAAAAAAAACAGACTTGTTATTTAAAATACCTATGGAGATGTATCCTGAATGAGACAAATACTGGGAAAATATTCATGGGAAAATTATATATCTTCATCAGGAAAATGGCCTTGACTATATACCCCCTGTGAAAAACAGGAAAGTATCATTTATTTTGTGTACATCATGTGTCTTGCATTCTTCTAATAGCTTCATGTCTCTTAGCTCACTTAATCCTCATGAAAGCTCTATGAGGTGGGTACTGTTTTATGCCCTATTCAATAGAGGAGAAAACTGAGGCACAGAGAGTTAAGTAACTTGCACAAAGTTGCACAGGAAGTAAATGACAGCCTCCAGCCTTGAACTCAAGCAATGATCCATCCATTCATTTATTGAGCATCTAGCATTGTGTTAGGCAAAGGGGTCTAACAGGTAATGAAACTTAAACCTCAGTTTTAAGAAATTAATGTGAGAGATAGATTCATAAGTGGACCATGAAATTATAGTGAAATGAGCCTTTATACATCCATCTCCACCTTGGAAACTGAAGTAAATGTGTCCCCCAGCCTGAAGTTCCTTTGTGGGCTTACAAAAGAAGCTACTCCCCTGGCCCTGAAGTAAACCACAGCTTCCTTGGGAATAACAGCCACTGGGGAAACATTAACACCCAGGGGAATATTCATCGGTGCATCGGGAAAACACACCCCAGGGGGAAAGTTAATCAAAACATGTACCTTTAGGGGTACTTGTTTGGAGCCTAGTCAGGTGTCTCCGTTGTCCAGTCTGGGTCTTTGTTCTTGACCGTATGAACCCAGCTGAGATGGTCAAGTCATACCATGACCTGGCTAGTGATGCAAAATGGGCTGCAGGAGCTGTGTCTCAACGGGGAAATTGGATGGACTCTGGTGGGAGTTCTGAGTTCTCTTGATTTTTAAAAACGTTTACTTGTACGTGGTCTAACCCCACCAATACGTCAGCTCCAAGAGTTCAGGCCCCTGTCTGTGTGGTCCATCTCAGCGTCCTCAATGCTTAGAAAAGTCTGTGCTCAATAAATAAACATTTCCCAAGGAAAATATGTTGACCATTGTATATGCTGTTAACGGCATAGATGCTAGAGTCAGACGACTTCATTTCAATCCTGGTGTTGCCGTTTCCTAGTTGTGCCGAGTAGGCTAAGTTACTGGCTAACTCTCTGAGCCTCAGTTTCTTCATCTGGGCAGTGGGGACAATAATACTTTTCTCCTATGGTTTGTTTATCAAAATTTCAGAAACAAAGACCTGATTGAAGGAAAGAGGAGTTTATTTGGGCTATGTTAGGACTGCAGCCCGGGAAGCACAGATTCAAGAAGCACTTGAACTGTGTTTGTTCTGCTGGACCATAAAACGAAGGAAGCTTATAAAGGCAAAACTCACAAGGCCACAGTTAGCTACATATGTGGTTTGTCAAGAATTATGATTGGAGCTGCCAAGAAGTAAGGGTGCTTGTTAAGCAAGGATTGGCTGGGGTCTGAAATGGTTGCCTAGCTGCAAGGAGAGGTCCTTGACACTACCAGGTTGCAGCTAGCAGATACTCTAAAAATGGCTGGTTGTGTCCTTGGCTTTGGCACAGTTCAGAAAGTTCAGGTTCTCAGTGGTGCAGGGACATGTCTGGGACCAGGTCCTCTATGGCTGCCCAACTCTATTTTGTAGGCCTGAGCTAGGATTACTCTACTATGATTTCAGTCTGTCATCAGGTTATTGGCGGGAGCTGGTGGTATAATGCCTGTAGAGTATTCATTGTAATGCCGGACACAGGGTAGATGGTCAAGAAATAAGCGGACATGTTGTCTCCCTTCGTGAAGTGTCTAATCAGGTGGGTCATCTCCCAGCCACCATTCTGCCTCCAAAAATTCCAAATTGGAGGCAGGGGCCTGGAAAAGCTGGTTATTTAAGTCCAGGATCTGCAACTCAGGTTTTCTATCTCCTCTGTCGTCTCTTGAGAACATGTGTGCCATAAGTTTCCATCTGCTTCTGTAATAAAACATAAATTATTAAAACCATAAAATATTGATGAACTGTTTTATAAAACAGAGGGACTTAATGTATTGATTATGAATTGAGAAAGCCTTAATGGGCTTCAGGAGGAGAAATAATTGGGAAATGATGGGGAGTTGATTTCCTCCTGTGCCCCTGAATGAGAAGCAGTTATAAGATGAAGTTCCCCTCAACCCATTTTGCATCACTGTCATCTAGCATTTTTGCCACGGTAACTTTAAAACCTACACTTCCATGGACATTAAATGCCACCCAAATAGATAGAGAAGGAGGGGGTGGGTGGGAAATCTTTTTAAACAATAACAAACTATTCTGGTTGGAAAGTTACTTGCTTTTTGTTTATCTCCTTGGGTGGTTCCCATGGACTCTGGAAAACTGGTGTGCAGAGGGGAAGTATCTTGTCCAAGGTCTCACAGTTAATTGGGGTCAGGACTTGGCTTGGCACCCAGGTCCCCTCAGGGGGACTTTTGGATGGCAAGAGCTGTTCAAATGTGGAGCAGGCTTTTAGGGTTTAGTCTTGATGGGTAGTGAGACCTCCATCACGGACATTATGGCAGAGAGGTTGGGTAACCTCTTGACCTCTTGGAAGGGCATTTGAAATTCTATGGAGTGATGCTGTCATCCATACTGGCCTGCTGATCTTCAAGATCTCCCAGGTAAGTCTCAGGCTGGCAACTTTAGACACAGCCGAGTCTTGAAGATTCTCAGGAATGTTGACGGAGGGGAAGAGTCCACTGTCAGTTACTGCTTAGGCCCTACAGGCATTATATGAGACGGGAAGGTAAATGTCAGTACTGAGGAGGGAACGAGGCTCAGAGAAGTCAATGGAATTGCCCAGGCTCACACAGCCCATTGGTGGCAGAATCCAGGGCTAGAACCATGATCTTTGGAGAACTGGCCTACAGTTCCTATATAAATACCATGCCGCCTTTGAATTATATGTGGAAGATAAGGCTTATTTACATGGCACAGTCAGAAAATAAGGTCACCCCCATGATTGGGTTTTCACTGTGCTCTCTGAGCATTTGCAGAGAAGGGCTGAAGCTCTATTGATGCCAGAATTTGCTGCGAAGGCAATCATGATGTGTTTGCAGTGAGACCAGCTGAGGTGGGGGGTTGGTTGGTTGCTTACCTCCTTTTGCTTCCACATACGTTAGGTCTGACTTGCCAGGAAGGTCAGCAGGAAGGGCACTGAAATATTCGTAGCTAATATTTATCTAGCACTTTCTTTGTGCCAGGCTACTGTGCCAAGTGTTTACTCCCATTAGCCCATTTGTTTTGGACAGCAATCTATGAAGCAGGAAATATTATCAGCCCATTTTATAGATGAAGGCACTGAGGCTCTGAGTTAGTGAAGCCAGGATTTGAACCCAGTGAGATGGATTTGAAAGCCTATACTCCTTTTTTTTTTAATTGAGGTATAGTTGACATATAACACTGTGTAAGTTTAAGGGGTACATCATATTGATTTAATGCATTTGTATTGCAATTGTTTGCCATTGTAGAGTTAGCTAACACCTCCACCACATCATATAATGATCATTTCTTCCAGTGGTGGGAACAATTAAGATCTATCTTCTTAGCAAGTTTAACGCTTATAATACAGTTTTGTTGTCTATAATCACTTTACTGTATACTAGGTCTCCAGGCCTTATTTATCTACTAGTTGCAAGTATGTATCTTAAACAACATCTCTCCTATTTCCCCAACTCACAGCCCCTGGTAACCACCATTCCACCCTCTGTTTGTGTGAGTTCAGTTCTTTTTAGATTCCAGATAGAAGGACTATCCTACAGTATTTGTCTTCCTCTGTCTGATTTATCTCACTTAGCATAAAGTCCTTAAGTCCATCCATGTTGTCAGAAATGGCAGGATCTTCTTTTTTTCCCTCATGGCTAAATAGTATTCCACTGTGTATATATACTACGTCTTCTTTATCCATTGATCCACTGACATCACTTAGGTTGTTTCCATAGCTTGGTTATTGTGAATAAAGCTGCAATAAACATGGGAGTGCAGATCTCTCTTCCATAACCAGTTTTCATTTCCTTTGGATATATACCCAGAAGTGGGATTGATGGATCATATTGTAGTTCTATTTTTAATTTTTTTGAGGAAACTTCAAACTCTTCTTCATAGTGGCTGAACCAGTTTACAGTCCCACAAACAGTGAGTGCACTATGGTTCCTTTTTAGGGAGGCTATACTCTTAAGTGGACAATAAATGCGGGCACCTTTCTTCTTGTTTTGAATCACACTGCTTTTTTTGATACTATTGACGTCTCGTTTTTTTGTGAAGCTGTTGCTTCTCTTGGTCTCAATTCTGACCACTTCTTCTTGGTCTCTTTCACTGACCCTGTTCTCAGCTGCCAGCCCCTTGTGGTTTCCCAGCATTCTACCATGGGCTCTGGGTTCTTCCTATTAGCTGTGTCTCCTCGGGTAATCTCAGCTAATTGCATGGATTTTACATGCACTGTTATTTCCCATTATGCTGCTGACTCCCAGTTCTGTACTGCCAGCTGTGAACTCTCTTTGGTCTCAGTGTAATGCTGGTCTCATAAAACGAGTTGGGAAGTGTTTCCTCTGCTTATGATTGTGTAGAATTGGTGTTATTTGTTCCTTAAATGTTTGATATGCAATGATATCATTTGGGTATGGAGATTTCTTTTTTGGAAGGCTTTAAAACTCTGAATTCAACTTATTTAATAGTTATAAGTCTGTTCAGCTTATCTATTTAACCTTGGATGAAATTGAGAAGTTTGTGACTTTTTAAGGTGTTGGTCCATCTCTTCCAGTTTGTCAAGCTTATGTTGTCAGGTTGTTCAAAATATTCTCTTTTTTATCCTTTTAATGTCCATAGGGTCTGAAGTGATAGTTCCTCTTTTATTTCTGATATTGGTAATTGGTATCTTTTATAATCAGTCTCACTAGAGGTTTATCATATTTTTAATCTTTTCAAAAAACAATATTTTGTTTCATTGATTTTCTCTTTTCATTTGTATGATTTCTGTTGTTTGTTATTTTCTTCCGTCTGCTTAATTGTGGTTTATTTTGCTCTTTTTTCCTACTTTGTCAAGGTGGAAACAGATTATTGATTTGAGACCTTTCTTTTCTAACACAAGCATTTAATACTATAACATTTCCCTTATGCACTGCTTTAGCTGCAGCTGACAAATTTGGTATGTTATATTTTTATTCAGTTTGATGTATGTTTCCCTTGAGACTTCCTCTTTGGCTCATTGATTAATTAGAAGTATGTTGTTAATAAACAACTGTATTGGGATTTTCCAGACTTTCTGTTATTATAGAATTCCATGATAGTCAAAGAAAATACTCTGCATAATTTTGATTCTTTTAAGCTTGTTTAGGTTGGTCTTATGACTTAGAATATGGTCTGTCTTGGGAAGTATTCCACGTGCACATGAAGAGAATATGTATCCTGATGTTTCTGGGTGGAATGTTCCATAAAATCAATGCGGTCTGGTTGACTGATGTTTTTGTTCAGTTCTTCCATATCCTTGCTAATTTCTTGTGTGTTAGTTCTATCTATTACTGAAAGGGGAGGGTTAAAAATCTCACACTATGGTTGTGGATTTATCTATTTCTCCTTTCAGTTCTGTTAGCTTTTCTTGATGTGGTTTGAAACTTGTTAGGTTGCATATACATTTTGGATTTCTTGTTGAATTGACCCTTTTACCACTATATATTGTCTCTCTTTACTCCTGCTAATTTTCTTTTCTCTGAAGTCTATTTAGTATGGTCACTCCAGCTTTCTTTTTATTAGTGTTTGCATGATATGTCATTTTAAACAATTTTTTAAAAATTTCAACTTATCTATATCATTATGTTCAAAGTGAGTTTCTTATACATGGCATATACTTGGGTCATGTGTTTTATCTATTATGAAAAATATGTCTTTTATTTAGTGTATTTAGACCTTTTACATTTAATGTGATTATTATGTTTTGATTTAGATTTATTGTTTTATTTTCTGTTCCCTTTGGTTTTGTTTCTCTATTTCCCTTACCCTGCTCTCTTATGAATTATTTTAATGTTCTTTAGTATTTTATTTTAATGTTTCTATTTAGACTTTGACTATATCCATTTTAATAGTCATTTTAGTGTTCAACAAAGGGATTACAATACACGTATTTAACTTCTTGCACTCCACTTATAATCAAAATTTTATCACTCCAAGTGGAATACAGAAAACTTACCATTATACAGCTAACTTTACCTCCCACCTTTATGTTTGTCATCTATTACAGCTAAATTCATTAAAACCAGAAAATGTTATTATATTTACTTTCAACTGTGAAATGCATTTTTAAAAACTCAGGAGGAAAGAATTGCCCATGATATCATCCGGATATTTTCTGTATCTCTTGTTCTTCATTCTTAACATCCCAGGTTTTCTTCTGGTTCCATGTACCTTCTGCCCGAAGAAGTTGCTTTAGAAATTCCTTTGAAGCAAATGTGCTTTAAAGGTGTGCTGTCAAGAAATTCTCTTTGCTTTTCTCCATCTGAGAATGCCTTTATTTTAACTTGATTCCTGATGTAGATCACTAAATACAGAATTCTAGATGGGCAATTTTTCTTTTTCAGCACTTGAAAAATATTATAGTACTTTTTTTATGGCCTCCATGACTTCCGATGAGAAATTTATAGTCATTTGAATAACTGTTCTCCTTTAGTTAATACATTGTCTGGTTGCTTTCAGGATCCTTTTCTTTGTCTTCAGTTTCAGCAGTTTGAGTGTGATGTGTCTTTGTGTGTGCATTTCTTTGAAGGTATCCTGTTTGGGATTCATTGAGCCTCTTCAATCTGTAGCTTTAAGTCTTTTGCCAAATTAGGGAAGTTTTCAGCCTTTATTTCTTCAAATATTTTTTACCATCACACTCTTTATCTTCCCCCTTTGGACTCAGATAACACAAATATTAGACTTTTGTTATAGTGCCACAGGTCTATGAGGGACAGCTTATTGTTTTCAATCTTTTTCTCTCTGTTCTTCAAGTTGGATAATTCCTATTCATATACTTCAAGTTTACTAAATGTCTACTCTGTCATCTGTAATCTGCAACTGAGTTCATCCAGGGAGGTTTTTTTTAATTTCAATGTTTCTATTTTTAATGTTTATTTGATTCTTTGATATATCTTTTATTTCTTTAACAAGACTTTCTATTTTTCCACTTGTTTCAAAATTGTGGACAATTGCTTATTGGAGCATTTGTATATTGACTGCTTTGAACCCTTTGTCATATCATTCCAACATCTGTGTCATCTTTTTTTTTTTTTTTTTTTTTTTTTTTGCGGTACGCGGGCCTCTCACTGTTGTGGCCTCTCCCGTTGCGGAGTGGACGCGCAGGCTCAGCGGCCATGGCTCACGGGACTATCCGCTCCGCGGCATGTGGGATCTTCCCGGACCGGGGCACGAACCCGTGTCCCCTGCATCAGCAGGCGGACTCTCAACCACTGCGCCACCAGGGAAGCCCTGTGTCGTCTTTTAACTGATTTTTCCCCAAAGGAGTTACAAGCTTTCTGGTTATTGGTATGCTGAGTAATTTTGGATTAGATTCTGAATATTTTGAATAGTCTCTTATGTAACTCTGGGTCCTGTTGAACTCCGTTGAACATTTTTGTATGAGTAGAAAATCAATCTGCTTAGATTCAGGTGGAAAGTTCTAACCTCCCTTCTGTGGACTCTGATTCTAATATCAGTTGTTTCCAAACCTCCACAGTGCTATTAGGTCTGCCCGTGTCTGCACCCCCTGGGGATCAGTCTAAGTACATGAGTAGTGGTAGAGCTGTTGGTTCAGTTCTCAGTATTAGGAATGCTGATTAGGACCAGACCCATGTGGGCACAGCTTGGGGGTGAGCACAGGAATTCACTGACCACTTTATGCAGTCACTTTCCTGAGCTCCTCTGTCTCCCTTATGTCTTTGGCACTTTACATTTGCCTGGGATCCCCTTTCCCCTCCTTTGGATAGATAGGTGGGGCTTTAGGTGCATTGCTGCACCAACCACTTACCTGTGCCTGTATCCAGGGCCAAGCTGCGGGAGGTCAGAGAGAAAGAAACTGATGTAAGATGCTAACAGTAGGAGAAGCTGCCTGTGGGGTAAATGGGAATTCTCTGTGCTACCTTCATCACTTCTCTGCAAATCTAAAACTATTCTAAAATAAAAACATGTATTAAAAAAAATCAATATTTGCCCCAGCTCCTAGGGATCACAGTTGTACAGATCAGAGAGCCAGATCCCCTCTCTCCGAGTTTTGGCCCTGGTGACCTCCCACAGGGGCCTCTGCCACTGACAACACACAAGATTTCTTCAGATCTGGGTATGTAAGAACAGAGAGGAGGAAAAAAGTGAGTGTTTCCATACTCCCTCTGAGTGCTAGCAGTTCCCTTTCCTGTGCCTGGAGCCACAGCTAGAAGCTTCTTCTGGAGCTCTCTGTTCATGTTGATGCTTGCCTCCTGGCTTCAGGCCGCACTGCATTCGGCTGGGGAATACTGGAGGAAAAACTGTGGTAAACACACATCCCGCCTGGTGGTTCAGATTCTCATCTTCCCTCGTCTACCTGCTGCTATTTACTTTTCAGTCTTTAAAGAGCTGCTCCATGCACTTTGCATCCAGTGAGAGAAAGATGGTGGGATCTCTTTCTCCATTTTTCTCTTTTAATTTCACCTATTTAAAAACCTTTTTTTTATGAAACATAATATACATAAGAAAAGAGCATAAGGGAGATATATATATATAACTGTATATACACATATATATAGTTATATATAGTTAAATGAGTATAAATTGACATAAGAAATTGCTATAAGAAAATAGCATGAGATATATGTATAACTATAGGTATACATATATATAATGTATATATGTATATATAGTTAAATGAGTATAAGTTGACACTTATGAAATAACCACCCAAGTTAAGAAATAAAACATTATTGATATCCCAAAAGCATCAATGATGACTCGTTCCCTTCCCTGCTAGAAGTAACCATTAACTCTTGAGTTTATGGTAGCCATTTCATACTTATCTTTTACTCACCATGTGTACCACAGTATGGCTTAGTTATACCTTTTTCAAACTTTATAGAAATCACATGTACTCTTTTATGTCTGGCTTCTTTTGTTCGACAGTGTTTGTGAGACTCACCCACGTTGTTGTGCATAGCTGTCGTTAATTAATTTTCATTTCTGTGTGCCATTGTATAAGCATACAGCAATATGTTATCCATTCAAGGGCTGATGGGTCTTCGGGTTGTTTCTAGTTTGGGTGCTGTAAGGAACAATGCTCTGTAATATTTTTAGACACTTCTCTTGGAGCACACGCACATAGGTTCTCTAAGATATAGACCCACGTGTGGAATGGCTGGGTCATAGGGTACATCTTCAGCTTTAATAATAATGGCAAACTGTTTTCTCGAGTGTTATTCCAATTTACACTCTCACCAGCAGTATCTGAGAATCCGGTGGCTCCATGGGGCCGTTCTTAGTCATGTTTGTTCCTATCGTGCATGGCACAAATGATGTTCAATATACATTTGTTAAGCCATTGAACTGACAGCTGGTTATGATTGTGTTTTGTGTGACTGAGATGAAATCCTTTTGTTCAAATTTTGAAAAGCCTTGGGGTACGCTCCACTTTCATTAGAAAGGAATTGAGGACGTGTCACAACAATTATCTCCGGTGGAAAATATGCTAAAGAAGACTAATGATGATTTGCGAGGGAGAACGGAGACACTTAGTCCTTTGAAGATAAAAATGGCATATCAAAGGCCAACATCTCCTTATTTTAGAGTGTTAGGGCTGGTGGGAACCTAGGGGCTGGGGGATGGAAGGAATATAAAAGAGAGATTATTTCAAGAACCACAGGACAGGAAAGAAAAGAATAACTGAGAAAATTCCACGGTTGAGGAAGAGTGTGTGAGTCATTTGTTGTTATGTGTCAAGAATCACAATTCACTCCATCAGAGTGATGGTATTCAGGACTAGCTGGGAAGAATTCAAACCATGCAGTGTTAAACAAATGACACCGCGCCATTTCTGGACTCCAGTTTTCGGTCCTGACGTCCTCCCCCAAACTAGTTTAAACTGGCAAACTTGAAAAACCTTTGAAGCCTGGGAGTTAGACAGACAGTTTAATACGTAGGGATGACCTCATGGTCTTTAAAAAGATAAAGTACAAAATTCATAAAATCCTTCTGAATCTGGTACAGATGAAAAACTTGCTATGAGAAATAAGGATATTCTGAATTAAGTGAGAATTGCTGTGCAAACCCCCTGAAGAGATCAGTTTTTGAACAACAAAGTAAAATCAATTCAGTGTAACAAGTGGACTAAACTTAATAATAAGAGTGATTTTCTTTTATGATTACGTTTATTTTATATGCCACACTCTGGGTGCTTTATATGATTTTCTCAGTTAATCTTCACAAAAATTTTATGAGTCAGAAAATATTAACTTCATTTTACAAATTGGGAAACTGAGGCAAAGAGAGGTTAAGTGACTCACTGAAGGTCACACAGCCGGCCAGAGTTGCAGCTGGGAACCAAATAGATAAAGTGACCCCAGAGCCTACCTTCTAGATTTTGTTTTTGGTTGTTTGTTTTTAATTTATAAACAACAAAACTCATTTTATTTTGCTGTACAGTTCTATGAGTTTTATTACATAGATTTGTGTCACCACCTTCACAATTATGACACAGAACAGCCCCATGATTTAGAAAATCTCCCTCATGCTGTTCCTTTGTTGTCTCACCTGTCCCCATTCCTAGCCTTTGGCATCTACCTATAGTTTGGTCTTTGCTAAGATGTCATGCAGTATACTGCATATAATCTTTTAAGCTTGGCTTCCTTTACACAGCATAATGCCTTTGAGATTCATCCAAGTTGCTGTGACTACCAATACGTTGTTTCTTTTATTGATGAGTAGTATTCCATTGTACGGGTGTACCATAGTTCGTTTATCCACTCACCTACTGAAAGACTTATTTGTAACTTACAATTTATTGGAGTGATTTTGAATAGAGCTGTTATAAATATTCACATACAGTTTTTTAAGCAAACATGTCTTCATTCCTTTAGGGTAAATATAAGGAGTGTGATTTCTTGGCCAGGCAATAAGTGTATGTTTACAACTTTATAAGAAATTGCTGAAATATTTTCCTGTATCATTTTACACTCGCAACAGCAAAGCATGAAAGATCCAGTGCTCTCTGAAGTTACCAGCACTTGGTAGTGTCCGATTTAAAAAAATTTTTTATTTTAGCCATTCTAACAGGTGTGCAGGGATATCTCATGATTTTAATTTGCATTTCCTAATGACTTATGATGGTGAGAATCTTTTCATTTTTTTATTTGCCATCCAAATATCTTTGGTGAAGTATCTGTTCAAATCTTTTGCCCATTTAAAAAATCAGGTTTGGTTTCTTATTGCTTAGTTTTTACTTTCTTTATATATACTAAATACAGTTTTTTGTGTGTGGATATATGATTTGCAAATATTTTCTTTCGGTATCTGGCTTTCCCTTTCATTATCTTAACATTGCTTTCTGCAAAGTAGAAGCTTTGTAAATGAACCATAATTTATAAATGTATTATTTTGCGGATCATGCCTTTGTTATCATGTCTAAGAATTTTTGCCTAAGGTCACAATTTGTTTTTTGCTGAAATTTTTTATAAGAGTTTTATATGATTATATTTTCCATTTATATCTATTACCTACTTTAAGTTAATTTTTGTATAAGGTGCAAGATATAGATTGTGGTTCATTTTCTTGCACATGGAAACATAATTGTTCCAATACCACTTCCTGAAAGGATTACCATTTGAATTGCCCTTGCAACTTGGTCAAAAATCAACTGACCATATTTGTGTGGATCAACTTCTGGACCCTCTATTTTAGGAGTTGGAAAATTTTTTCTCTAAGGGCTAAATAGTAATAGTAATTTTAGGCTGTGGGACATGTGGTTTCTTTTGTAGTGAAAGTAGCTGAGGGAGAGGGAAAATAATTTTTCCTTTCCCCTTCTAGGTTCTTCGCTGAGACCCTCCTGTAATAGAAGACAAATTAACAGGAGAAAGACAAACAAAAGTTTAATAACATGTATACCTCCCATCCCATATATGTGGGAAAGACCCAAGAAAACTGAGTTATTTTCGAAATGGCTCAAGCCACTACTTAAAATAATATCTCCCCCTAAAGACAAAAGATGATGTGTGTGAGGGGTGTGGTAGGCAGTTATGGGAGGTTACTAGGAAAAGCATAGTAAACTTGGGAATGTTTGTTACACAGATTTAAGTCAATGTATTCTCTATCGATAAGGATTTCTAGAGATTTAGAATCTTTTTTCTCTTCCAGGTACAGAGAGTGTGACACCCTTACAAATGGAGATTTCCCTATAAATATAAATGTCTCTTACAAAAGTGTAACTTTGACTTGATTTTTTACAGCTTCTCCTGTATCTGAAGTTTCATAAAAAATAGTCGGCTCAAATTTTCCCAAGAAAAATGGAAATATAAATGCATAAAATAACTCGTAGGCAAAAGTTAATAGCAACCTTATGCATAACAGCCATAACCCAGAAAACAACCTAGGTGTCCATAAATAGGAGAACAAACTGTAGTATATTCATACAAAGGAGCACTACTGAACTGGTCGCTCAGAAAAACAAGGGCTATCAGAAAAAATACAGATAAAGAAACAATGTGGTTGAATCTGAAACACATTACATTGAGAGAAAGAAGCCTTATACAAGAGTATTGTGTGGTTCCACTTGTGTGAAGTTCTGTAATAGGCGAAACTAATCCGTTGTGAAGAAAATCAGAACAGATGTTTCCTCTGGAGAGAAGGGGAGTGAGATCGCAAGGGAAGGGGCATAATGGGATAATGGTCATTTTCTGTATCTTGTTGGTGGTTTGGGTTACACAGGTGTATGCATTTGTTAAAACACATCAAATGGCCCCCTTAGGATTTATGCATTCCATGCTATGCAAATTTTACCTCAAGAGAAAAAAAATAGCCTTAAACAAATACTATACTCTTTTAAAGAAGTAATAACTCTAGTTTATGATACTCACACTGAAATATTTACGGGGCAGGGTACTCAAGAACTCATCTCACTCTGAAATGTATCCAAAAGTTGACTGATAAATAAATAGAAGGATTGATAGATGGATAGCTGTAGATCTAGATGAAGTGATGTAACATGTTCATTTTAGAATCTAGATGGTGAATTTTCACTGTAAAATCATTTCAACTTTTCTATATAGCTGACATTTTTCATAATAAAATGTTGGAAAAAAACAGTCAACTCAAAATAATCCTTATGCCAAAGAGACAAATTTTAGGGTGGCAAATTCCGCCCCCATTTGTAGTCATAAACTATAAATTATTGTAATGGCCGAGGCTGTGTTGGACATGGGAGATGAGGAAGTGGGAAGAGTTGAAGGTGATCCGCAGATTTCTACTTTGGGATCTGAAGTTATTTGAATATTCAGTCGCTAGAATTACGGGTAAGTGCAGTTACCTGTATTAGACACGTCTTGTATCCTGTGCCACAATTCTGTAGACGGGTGGTTCTCAAACTTGAGTGTGCATTAGAATCATCTGGAGGGCTGGTAAAGCACAGCTTGCTGAGCCCACCCCCAGAGCGTCTGGCTTGGTGGGTCTGGGGTGGGGCATGAGGATTTGTTTCTAGAATAACTTCTTAGCTGATGCTGATTTTGCTGGTCCTCCTTTTGTTCCAGCCATTACGGAAGCCGTCTGCTCCATCCCGGTGAATGTACTTGCACTGTTTTCTGCCCCGGGGCATCTCTGGATTTCCAGTAGAGGATGCTTGTGGGAGGCCTGGGTGGCACTCAAGGTGTGCTATCTGGAAGTGCAAGGCAATTAACACCTCATGGTGAACCCCTGAGCCATAGAGGATAAGAGCTGGTAGATAAATGTTGGTAGACGATTCTGAGATGCATTCCAGACGGTTCCTCTGAAGCCCTCAGGGGAACTGTGTCCCTGTTGTCCACTACGGGGGACCAACTTCATATTATGCCTCATGCCCTTAGATGGGTTCCCCTCCTTCTACGATTCATTATCCAGCCTCCCACTCCTGTTGCCAGGCTCACTTTCCAAAACAAAGTACCTGCATGTAAGCCCCTGACTGAGGCTTGGCTTTGCAGGGGGGCCTCGGCCTGAGACATTTACTGTGGCTGTCCATCTCTCCCTCTGTCTCCATCATGAAATGACCCAATGGATGTTTAACTGGCACTAGAAACTCAGGGTTCTCTAGACTCCATTTTTGTACCCGCAGCACACATGCTAACGACTGGCACATGTGGGTGTTCAGAAAATTATGGATAAATAGATCAGTAAAAGTATTTTTACACTTATTAAAGTGGTTGGAGGGGACAGAGCAAGAGGAAATAGCGGGTGGGAGAGAGAAGGCTAGCTCACACGCAATGACTGGAGCCCAGAGTGAGACTCCAGCTAAAAAAGGGCTGATTAAAGGTTGAGGGTATGGAGATCTCTGTTGGAATTCAAACGCCACCATTTCCTGGCTGTGTGACCAGGGGTAGCTTTCCCTTTGAACTTCAGTTCCCCCAGCTATAAAATGGGGGAATAATGATATCTACCTCACTGAATTTTATGGGGACAAAAGTGTGGCAATGTGCACCTACCCATCAGAGGTGCAGTGGCAGGAGGATGGAATGCAGGACCTCTAAGATTCGCTCCACTTCTAAAATTGCAGGAGACTGGGGTAGTAGCCAGATACAAGTTATTAACATTAATAATGAAAATAAAGATGTTTATTAATAGTAGCTAATTTTAACATAGTGCTTGCTCTATGTCAGGTACTGTTCCAAAAGTTTTTATGTATTGGCTCATTTGATTCTCAAGCCACTCTATGAGGTAGATTCTATTATATTCCCAATTTTACAAATGATGAAACCAAGGCACAGAGAGGGTAAGTGACTCCATCAGAATCACACAGCTAGTAATAAGTTGAGCTGGGATTTGAACCAATACCATCTTGCTTTTAACAATAGTGCCATATTTTGGGGATTTGAAATAGTCTGTACTAGTCTGACCATGGAGGCCCTGGGTCTTGACCACCACACACCTCTCAGCACTCAGACGAGTATAATGCATTATAGGTGTTATGGTGTGTACAGCAATTTCCCATGTGTCATTTATGGAACATTTCAAGTGAAGAAGAGGAAGAATGTTACAAGTATCTCCTTAGCTGTGTGTTCACTCCATCCTGCCCTGTTTCATGCTGTTAAACACCTCATGGGTAATGAACCAGGTACTGAGCTATATACAGGTAAGAAAGATACCGCCTCTACCTCTAAGAAGCTGCCTCTGCCCTTTAGGAGGGTGGACCGTATGAACAGAGAGATGCCATATATGATTCAATGTGTTGGGGGAGTGAAAAGGAGAGGGAGAGAGGTCTGGGAGGTCCGGGGTGGGTTCCCAGAGGAGGACACTGCCAGGCTACCATCTCCCACGTCAGTCTTCTTCCGCTTCTGCTTTCTCCATCATCGGAATTGCCTTCCGAGCCTCTTCACCTTCTCCCAAAGGAGAACAGCTTAAAAACAACAAAGATTATTGCTAGAACCTGTCAATATGTAAGAGGATAGAATGAGAATTATTGGTGTTTGCACAAAGCATTTGTCTCCTGTCCATTCCTGGCTGTTTATTTGAGAAGTTGTGCTGAAGAATGTCAGGTTCTGTTAGGATCTGGAAGGAGGAAGATTGAGATGCTCGGGTATTGCTTGTCTCCTCTCGTACTATTTGTGTACGTGGGAAATGCAGAAATCCAATGAAAAGTCTTTTGTTTTAAACTGGTCTGGTTGATGTGCCTGAAATTGATGGATTGTGCTGCTGGCTTAATACAGACAAAAATCTCTGTCTCTACCCTGCACTCCGCTCACATAACCTGGTGTCATTGTTTCCTTTTCAATGGGAGGCGAGCGGCAGGTAGGAAGAGAGGGAGAGAATGACTGAACCCTGTTGGGGGGAATCTCCCTTCCACGCCCACCCAATTTCTTGATTGGGACTTTCCCCTCCTCCACCCCCTTTGCATCTTCCACCTCCAGAGTGATGGAGTGAATTGTCCAGTTGGTGACCCATCCCCATTTCTGTTTGGACTAACGTGCCAGAGGGGACTGATATGGTCCCTGTCTCCTTCCTTCACTACACAATCCATAGGGGGCAATGGTCAGGGTAAAGCTATCTGCTCTGCAAACGCAAACTTCCTACTGATGGTCCTAGTTCGAGACTGAGAGGCTGGAAGATAGTCGATCCATTTCCAACATGGATTTTGTGCCGTGTGACTTTCGTTTGTCCCTTCAGGTCCAGGTCTACTTTCTCTCTTCTCTGCTGCATCTCGCACTGTCTCCTGCATCAACAGACTACCTTGCCCTCTGGTTGCAGACTCGGGTTGGGGCTCTAGAAGGAGATCAAAAGGAAGGAGGAGAGTGAGGGTGGGGGTACTTATTCCCTTGGCTGTCTCCGAACTGACTGCCTTTAGTTGTCCTCCTTACTGAAGTCTGTGGCTCTGTCAGGCAACCCTCCTCCCTGTTATCCCTTTAGGCTAAGATGTAGTAACAGCTTCTTTGGTAACTAGGTCCAGGTCATTTTCTAAACCTTTCCCACACCCTTGTCAATAGTCATTTTATTAAACCCTCCTCCATAATTTAGCCTGACAGGTTAGCATCTCTCGGTGGGGCAGACTGTACTTTCCAAAGATGACTGCGCCAATCTATATCCCAAATGTGATGTTGATACTCCTCCATCAAGAGATGAGAATATACGTCCCCACCCTTACATCTGGGCAGGTCTATGAAAATGGCAGAAGTGACGCCAGGCGAATGCCAAGGCTAAGTCATAAAAGGCAATACAGCTTCTGCCTGGCCCTCTGGGAAGCCTTGTTCATGGAACCCAGCCAGTGTATGGAGAAGACATCTCTCAGCGTCCCAGCCATGGGTCTCAGCTGACGGCAGCATCAATTACCAGCTGTGGGACTGAGTCTTCACATGATCCCAGCCCTTGACCTTCAAGTTGCCCCAACTGATGCTGGGTGGAGCAGAGACAAGCTGTTCCCATTCAGCCATGTCCAAATGGCAGCTTTAGGAGCAAAATAAGTATTGTTTTTAAGTGACTAAGTTTCAAGGTGGTTCCTTATGCACATAATCAGTAATAAAGTTAATATTTGACCTCCATCTTTATAATGAAAATAAAGATGTTTATTAATAGTAGCTAATTTTTTTTTGGCGGTATGCGGGCCTCTCACTTTTTTTTTTAATTTAATTTTTATTTTATATTGGAGTATAGTTGATTTACGAGGTTGTGTTAGTTTCAGGTGTACAACAAAGCGAATCAGTTATACATATACATATATCCATTCTTTTTCAGATTCTTTTTCCATGTAGGTTATAACGGAATACTCTTGTGTTTTGTTTCCATCCTTGCTTAGAAATCTGGGCAGGGAGGAGAGATAAATATTTTAGGTCTTCTTCAGAGACTCCAGCGCTGTGATACTCTGCTGTATTCCAGTCCCTTCAATAGGCATTTCATAATGTCCCCTCATGGATTCCTCACCACAAACCTAGGTGGAAGATATTATCGTCCACACTCTTCAGATGAAGAGGCTGTAGAAACAGGAGAAAGATGAAGTTACCAATCAAGATCACTCAGAGGCTGAATGTTGGGTCTGTGGAATCTACATCCTTTTTATTTTGAAGGGAAAAAGAATACCTTCCTAGGTCCTGGTCATCCTATATCAAATTCTATTTCGCCAGGTCCCTGTGATGCTCTGGGAGTGCATTGCTCCCCTGGGTGATGACCAGCAGGTCAAATTTTTCATCATCCACGCTCGCTCTGCAGGAAGGTGGCGAGAAACCTGGGCATGTTTTCCAAGGTCTTTCCCATGTGACCCCTGGTACCCTCCTGTGCTCTATGTGCTTCATAAGTATTGACTCTGTGCTCCTTGAGGTCAGGAACTACAGCGATGTGTTCATCTTTGTGTCCCCAGTGCCTACAATTTAATAAGCACTTAATACGAACTTATTGAATGTCTGAATGCATGCTTATCTTCCTCAAGCAAACGGTTTTTATCTGGGCATTTCTCCTCTTTCATTTCTCATTTTAAAGCCTCCTCATCTCTGTGTCTGACCTTTATGCAGACACGATTCCCCATCTTACAACATGCCTTTCATTCTTGGACCAGAGCACTCATCCTGCCTTATTTGTAGGCTACAGTTTGCTGACACCGTGTTCTCATTTGTCTGTCACTCACCAGTGCTTTATCGAATTTCCAAAGTCATTTTCACCTTTTCCAGTTCTGCCTCTGCTACCCCAAACTGCTATCAGAGAGTTTTCTTAAAAAACACAACTTGATACATTTATTGTTCTGCTTAACTACCATTCACCCCTTGGTTTCTACACGACAAATGCCCAAACTTGCCATACGTAAGACCTTTCACAGTCTGGCTCCAGTAAACTCTCCATGTAGAGCTCTTTCTGCCTTCCCAATCCACACTCCATCCACTAAAGGCACACCGGACTTCCCATCTTAGCCTGGATAAAGCGTGTCCTTTCAGGATGTTTTGAACTTGTAACTGCTCTACCATTTCCTTGTTTTGACCACCCCTCCCTTTTCTCAGCCTGGCGAGCTCCTCAGCTTCAACATTTCCTCCTCTGTGATTCTTTTCTCACTCCACCAGGCAGATCAGATTCTCTCTCCTTGATATAGTCACAGCATTTGTCTGGGACTCTATTCCAGTGTTTAACACATTGCTGAGTCATTGATGTGTTTACATGTCTGACTCTCCCATCAGTCTGCAAGCTACTGGGGGGCCAGGATGGTGGTTTACCTATTGATGAATCCAGATGTTCCTGCTTCAGTCGCTGACCACGATATTGTAGGAATTAAGACCTGAGATTTGAAATAAAATTATCTGAATTTAAAACCTGGTTCTAGCTTAATTTTGCTGGCTTTGAAACCAAGGAAAGTAAGTTACCTTCTTTAAGTCTAAATTTTCTGTTATTTTAAAAAAGAATAAGAATACCTACTTACAGGATTGTGTGTGTTACATGAGATAACCCATATAAAACACTTGTCGCAGAGTAGACACTTAATAAATATCACCTGCAATTATCATTGTTCATAATGAACAGTTACCTTGTACCAGACAGAATTTCATTAAATCTCACAGCGGTCCTCTTGAGTAGGCATTATTATTCCCATTTTATAGGTAGGTAAATAGACTCAGGGAGAATAAGGAGCTTTCCCAGGGTTGTGTGGTTGGTATGGAGTAAGCATCTAGGTCAGGGTACTTATTAGGGGCTCAGAACACGCTTGATGAATATATTTGACCATCCTTCTAGCGTTTGTGTCTCTGGTGGTCAACCAAGATTTCAAAACCCTTTGCCACCGGAGCCAGAGTTCAGCCCAAGGAAGGTTTGTCTGGTTTTCCTTCCCTATCACCTTCTAGGTTGAGTTTGGAGCCAGGCTGTGTGTGTGCTGGTTTGTTTGTTTCGACTCCACTGAAAAGATGTCTTCAGACCCATTCCCAGGTCAGTACACAAACTCATTCCATCTGCTTTACAATTAAGATTCAAAAGAAATTCCTCCCTCTGCACCGATTCCAATCAGTGATTATGCTGTTAATGACCAGCTAATAAAGAATTCACAAAAGCAAACCACACCATTAAATGTAGAATTGTATTGATGCCGACCTACTGGGAGCACTTTCTGTTCCTTTTTCAGAACAACGTCTGAGAACAAGAATATAATTCTCTTCCCTTGAACATTTTTTGCCCTTTTAAGTAGAGATATCTCTAAAATAAAGATCTGGAAGGAGGTATCAATTCCCCAGAAGCCAGTAAAAGGATGCTTTCAAAATACAGTCTGGGGCCACATCGTGTTCCCTGTGAATTGTTAGAACGTGATGAGGCTCTGAGTTTGCCCATCCACAGACCAGCCTGAGTGATGATTCAAACACTGTCCTCTCAAATGAGTGCCAGTGGACTCTGAGCCTGCTAGCACATGATGGGGAAATGAAAGAAGAGACGTTTGAAAACAAAGCCAAACCAAACATTCTATAACAACCTTGTTGAGGAACATGATGGCGGGCCAGCCTCTATGCTGAGAGATTTATATGTAAGATCTCACTGGGACCTGAGAAAAGTCCTGAGAAGGAGCCCCTGTCATTGTTCCCATTTTACAGATGAGCAGAGTTCAGAGAGCTCATGATGACCTAGAGATGTGTGCCCAGGTGTATCCAGTCCCAACCCTACCTCTAAGTCATGACTCACAAGAGAAAAGTCCTGAGTCCCCAAGTAGTGGTGATGGGGGATGCTATGTCCATGTTTTGGCTGAATGTGTACCAAGCCTGATATTTAGTGCTTTCACATACATTAGACAATTTTAGCTTGACTAGCTCACTGATAGGCAGGTCTTGTCCATTTTCCTCATTTTATTGGGGAACTGGGGATCTGAGAAATTATGTCACTTAAGGTGATCCAGTTGGTAAGTGGAACAACCTCGGCTTCTCAAACTATACCCCCCTGCATCTCTGGTAAGGTAATTGGGGTCAGTAGTGGGGACGGGCAGAAGGAAGGTCCTGCCCTTTTACGGGGTTGAGTTTGTAGCATCTTGCTTCACTGAAGTCTGATTCTCTGTTTGGAAAAGGCCAGCTGGGACTAGAAAGATTCATGTTGCCCCCTGCCTGCCAGGCTCAGTGGCCCTTTGCACAATAACCGGAATATAATAAAAGTACTAAATAAATTATAATTTTTATAATTCTTGTTTTATTATTACCACTACCAGTAAGAGATTGCTACCATAGGAAGCTCCCAAATAAAGATGTATGGCTTAGATCTCTCACGGCGTGTTTTACTTTTGGAAAGGAAAGAGACTTCTGGAAAGAGGCCTTTTCAAAGTTGAGGCTCAGAAAGACGAAATCCAGGAATCCTACCTCCAACGCCAAATCTTGAAAGCCCTGATAAAAGGGATTATTGATTAATACTCTGTAGTCTGCCCACCCCAGGGGTGAATGCTAACTGCTTACTAAGAGAAAAACCTGCTAACGACAGGCCTTGTCAGACACTGCTGGGGTCCTGGAGAAGTCAGGAACATTGCCTTTCCTGGCAGAGGTGGGGAAGCAGGAACACACCCATCTGTCAGGGATTTTGTAGGCCCAGCCCGGCTTGGGGGTCAGGAAAGGTACATGACCTTGGGAGGGGCCTCCACTCATATCACCACCTTTCTGATACCTGCAGTCTGTGTGGAGATTCTGCTTTGCTTACTGAGCAGCTGGACTGTGTAAATGTAATAGGGAAAAACAAATCGAACTCCATATTAGATCTGTTTCCCTTACTTTAACCTTTGTATTCTATTGCTTTTTCTTCCAGTTAAGAATGTTGCCTATAGCCTGAAATATACAGACTAGCCCATTCTCAAGGCTCTGACCTTTAACTTTTCCATTCATATAGAGGTAAAAAGTTGCAGAACAGAGGATAACATTTGCCTTGTTGGAGGTTTGCAGGAACATCATGACCTGAGTTTGTGGACAGCTGCAAGAACAAAGGATTCAGATACCAAGAAGTCTGCAACAACGAGCCACACCTCCTCCCCATTTAGTATAAAAGAAGCCTGAATTCTGATTTGGGTGAAACGGTTCTCTAGGACATTAGTCACCATCTTCTCAGACTCCCAGCTTGCCAAATAAAGTCGTTATTCCTAGCCCCAATACCCTGTCTCCCGATTTGTTGGCTTGTTGTGTGGCAAGCAGAACTTGGACTTGGTAACACAAATAGAGTGCATTTTTAGTCTTGCTTGACCCCTTTTAAGTTAAAACAAAAGTCATCATCTTCCCCTTCAATAACAGCCTTCTCCTCACCTCCCAGCGCTCCCTTTCTCCGTAAAAAGTAAAAAGTAGCACCATTCACCCAGACATCCCTGGACTGCTTCTTGCATCTTGCTCTCCCTGATGCCCTCTATTCATTTTCCTGGTCTTGTGGATGCTACCTCTCTGACATCTCTCAGCCCCATCAGTTTCCACTGCCCTTCGTTTATGGTTTCATCAACTCTCACCTGGGCTGCTGCAAGCCCGGCTTCTACTGTTCTTGATCCTGCTAAAATAAAGCAAAGCAGAACCCCAGTAACTCTCTATCAGGTGATGCTATTATTATCATGTAATAAAAAACAACTCCAGAATCTTGGTGGTGTTCAACACAGAGGTTTATTTCTTGCATACTCTACATACTCATCACTGGTTGGCTGTACTCATCACTTTTTACAAAATGGCAACATTCCAAATTTATTTCTCCTTTTTGATTCATTGATTGAGTTGTTGATTCGGTATAGAATTATTGATTCTAGAAAAATCAGCTTTTTTTCCTCTACTGTTTTGTTGCCTAGAAGTAAAGGAAGTCAGGTATTTAAAAGTAGTAAACTGAGTTCTCTAATATCTTTCAATGGTGACCAATTAGTTTAAATTTTTAAAACATCGTTATGCACTCACGAGTGCAGGTCGATTTGTTGTATTTTAACCCACTGAAGTTATTTTTCCCCTGATGCTCAAAATGTCCTGTTTTTGGTCAGTGGAAGTCTCTTTGTTTTGGTCCTGGATTCTTTCTGACATTATACTATTGGTCTTCTTGGAGAGTTTCCTAGGAATCCGGTATGGCAATATTTATATTAATATTAAAATATTAACTTATATTAATGATGTTTTAGGCTCACCTTGTGCATTTCTTGCCTCAGATAGAGAATCAGTCGTTTCTGCCAGGAGACCTGATTTCTTCTACTGGGCAAAGAAAAGTCAAGACTGCAATCTGTGCTTTAGGGATGCTCATTGCTATTAGGGTTTTCAATGTTTTAGGTCTTTTCAGTAGACAGTGCTAAGAAATATTTTCTAAGAGAAACTACATCATGAGTTTATACTGATATTTCCAATTCAATGCCAGGATTATAGGGTTTCTCCTTAATCTTTTCTGTATTACATCTATATCTCCTTTCTTCTATTCTGAGATGCTTGATCTTATGAAAATTGGGAATAATCGAATTAGAGTATTAGAGAAAGCAATTAGTATTGCTTTATTATTGCAAACGCAGCAGAAGAATAATACCAACACTATCTCTAATAATATGATTACTGAAAACAGTTAATTTTTATAAAATCCTTGGTTTATAGCTCACTAGGGATATACAGTTAAAATTACTGTCCTTTAAAGTTATTCGGAATAATTCCTCTCTGTGTGTCCCTGCCACAAATCAGATAGATTTTTAGGGATTTTTGTTGTTGTTGTCAACTTGATTTATTTTTAATTTTTAGCCAATACTTTTTATTTTAGTTTACAATTACATAAAATAATTAATGATTCTAAATCAAGTGTATAAGACAGGATATATTCAAACAAGTCTAGTTTCTATCTCTGTACCTTTCACCCTAGTTCTTCCTTCCTTATAGATAACCATTAAAAATAATCCATGGTTTATCTTTTATTGATTTTTTAAAAATTGAAGTATATATATATATATATATAAAACCCTCTTTCTTAATAAACAGGAGCATGCTATATGCATGTTTCTATATTTTAAAATTTTCTCTTAAACATATAATTTGGGATTTACTCCATAGCAGTATATATAGATATGTCTCATTTCTTTTTTCATCTGTATACTAATACCCTCAATCCCCTCATTTTTTGGTTATGGTCTATTGGTTCTCTGTTATGAACGATTGCAATTAATTAACAGCTCTTTCTTCCTCCTCTCATCCCCCATCCCAAAGTAATACTTTTTAATTCCCAGTTAATAACTGTACATCAACCAACTTAGTTCAATTCTTATGTACTCTCCCTATATTCCCACCCATTTTTTATAGTTATTCTGTACCAGCACTTTCGTGATTTTGGTTAACTGAAGCTTACACTCAAGTGTATATTCAGGAGGAGCACTTTCTTGATGAGAAACATTTACAAGTCAGCTTGGCTAGATAGAAAATCTTTGGCCCACATTCTTTTCCTTTTTTTCATTTAACAGCTTTATTGAGATATAATTCACATATCATAACATTCACTCTTTGAAAGTATACAGTTCAGTGGTTTTTAATACATTCACCAGGTTGTGAAATCGTCATCACTAACTACAGAACATTTTCATCATCCTGAAAGAAACCCTGTACCCATTAGCAGTAACTCCCCATTCCCTCTCCTCCCAGCTCCTGGCATCCACTAATCTACTTTTTGTCTCTGTAGATTTGCTTATTCCGGATATATCATATAAATGGAATCATACAAATGGGTATTTTAGGACTGGCTTCATTCACATTGTCTTTCTTTGAATATATTGAATATGTTACCTGTTGTCTTCTGGCATACTGCACTGCTCTGAAAACAGTTGATGACAATCTACTATTTTTCCCTTATAAGTGACTTGGTTTTTGTGCTTGGATACCCTAAGACTTTTTTTCCTTAAAGTCAAGCAATTTTATTAGAATATATCTCTATATTAGTTGACCTGGGTTGATTGTATATAATGTGCCATTTTAAACGCAGTGTCAAGTTTAAAAAATTTTCGGATACTCTTTCTGAGCTATAGATTTAGGGTTCTCTTCTTTGGATTTTCTTGTTCTAGAACTCTCATTAGACACGTGCTGGATCATCTTTGACTACCTTCTATATTTGTCACTTTCTTTTAAAAATTCATCTTATTTCTTTATTTCTTTTTATTTAAAAATTCCTCCTTTTCATCTTCTCTTGCTTTTAAGGCATTATCTATTGTGTTTCTATACTCTTCCATTTTTTTCTATTTCAGTCTTCATTTCTGAAGTACTGGGGTTTGTTTGTTTGTTTCTAAATTTTTCTTTCATTCTGTCATCCTTTTTTTTTTAATACTTCTTATTTGTCTTATTAGCTCATATCTTCTATCATTGACTCTAATTTCTTTTTAGATCCCTTGGAAACATTAGGTTATAAACAGCTTCATTTGTTTCTTTAAAAATTTTGGGGGGTCATTCTTTTATCATATATAAGGACATTATTCTTCTCTTCCTTTGCTGTTTCTATAATAATTTTGATGGAATTTAAGCATAATCTTTTTCTCATGCTCATTTTCACATAAAATTTATTTTCCTGCACCCTTTGGAGGGACAGATGGGTCAGGATAGATTTTCTAGCTTTAGAGCTCTGGAGTTCTCTTTTCTGTTGTTTTTGCAAAGTGTTAAATAGTCAAGGCCTTATGAATTCTGAGAGCTCATGGTTGCTTTTCCTCCCTCCACTTTTATCTGGACTTCTTTGACCTTTGCTCCTGTTGTCTCTATTCTGCTCAATATCAACTCTATTTCCAGAGGTTTTCCTCAGTGTGAAGCTTGGTCTTGAAAGGGTATATGGTATGTTTACCAGATAGGTTTGAGTGTATATAGGGCATAGACTGCTTCAACTTTGTGTAACCCCCTGGCATTCACTCACAAATATGAAGGACAATGTTATTCTCAAGTTGACTCACTGCACTTCTTAGTGAATATATGATGCTATTTGGGGGGCTTTTCTGGGCTCAGTCTGCTAGATTCCTCACTGCTTCCCTCTCCTACTGGATACAGATGCTGATACCATGAAGCACAAATAGCCATGGTTTGTCTTCACTGGCTCTCGTTATGGTGTTCCTGAGGCTATCTTGTCACCTGGTTGCATTGTAGATACTGTCTGTGGAATTTCAGTTTTGCTATCTTAGTTGCTCTGTATGGTTTCATGGGAAGGGATTCAAAAGCTACTGTGCCACTGTAGCCACCTTTCCATCACTCCATAATGTGGTTTCAAAGTGCTAAAATAGCTGTAGGCACTGCATACCCCTGAAGTGTGGAGGAAAGTTAGGGCAGGGGTTGGAGTTCAGCTAGACAAGGTAACTGCTATCTGAACAAAGTCCCAGAGGAGTCCATTGGGTAAATAAGGGAGAAGAAGATATTCAGGCAAAGGGAACAGCGTGTGTGAATGGTCAGGGATGAGAGAGCAGGTTGCATGTGGAGACCTGAGAGGCCCTGGTGCTTGCCCTGTGCTGGGTGGGTGTCTGGTGGGTGTGGGCATGTGGCACCTCCTCACTTTTGTATTGGATGTAAGCCTCTGCTTTCCCTCTCTGGCAGCCTTGTTTCCCAGAATGGATTGGTGTTTATGTATTGCTACTTCTCACCTTACTGGTCCCTGTGTAATTTCTCATTAATCATTGCAATTTACAATCCTCTCAATCTAGAGCCATCTGTGAAGTTAATTTCGGTGCTGTTTACTCTTTTCTCCCAAATCATTAATGAAGATAAAACATTCAATGCAACTGAGTTTTGCAGCCATTTCTGGGAAATTCCCTTGAGGCTCTCTCTTGTTTCAGGAAATCACCTTTAATTCAAACATGTTATCACCCCATTGGTCAGTTGTTCATAACTATATTAGGTTAAAGTTTGTGTTCATTTAATTCCAATTTTCCACAAAGACTCCATAGGGTAACTCAGCCCTAGTCCTCAACAAAACAATAAAGAAGTAATCAAAGATATGCAAATTAAGGCATTATTGAGAAGTTTGTGTTTTTCACTGATTAAATTTGTAAAAGTTTTAAAGGTTAGAACCCACGGATGGTGAAGTGTGCTGAAATTAGTATTTCTGTATGCTTTTATAAATCAATATGGCAATTAAGCATTAAGGCCATAAGACGGTTTATCTTTGTCACCAGCAGTATTGTGAATTTATCCTGAGAAAATACTTCTGGAGGAAAGAAAAAAAACTTTCTGCAAGAAAATGGTTGTTGAAATGTTAACCTTCATGTTATAAAGTGGGAGCAACCCAAATCCATCAGAAATAGGGGAATTATTAAACAAATTAAGGTACATCAACTGAATTAACGGGAAGTGATAAACACATAGGAGAATCTCAACAATTGGTAGCTACTGTTTTTGGTGTTGATACCTTTGCTGCTGTTGTTAATCTCTGACCCTAGGAACAAGTTGTTTTTTCCTGTGATGTTATGACAGAACTCCAGTTTACTAATGGGAACATATTTTGTCTTCTAAAATAAATATCAAGAAATTAAATTAAGACCAATGGTAACTTAGCACTAGAATGCGGTTTACTGTGAATAAGAACTTTGTAATGGTTAGAACTCTTCAGAGTGGAGATAAAACAGGAGTATTCATAGCAGCTTTGTTCATCATAGCCCCAAACTGGAATCAACCCAAGTGTCCATCAGCTGATGATCAGATAAATGAAATGTGCTATATCCATACAGTGGAAAACTGTGTGGCAGAAAAAGGAAGCGGTGAACCTTGAAAACATGGTGCTAAATGAAAGAAGCCAGGCAGAAAGTTCACATTACATGATGCCATTTATATGAAATGTCCAGAACAGGAAAACCCATAAGATACAAAGTAGATTAGTGATTGCTTAGGATTGAGGAGGGTTAGGTGGAGTGGGGAGTGACTGCTCAAGGGCATATGGGGTTTCTTTTGGGGGATGATGAATAATTGATTGTAGTGATGGTTGCAACAACTCCATGAATATAAAAACCATTGAATTTTACACTTCAAATGAGTGAATTGAAGAGTGTGTGAATTATGTCTCAATAAAGCAGGTACCAAAAAAAAAGAAAAAGGATGAAATAAGCTGACTACACAAAACCCAATTATTTAACCAGTCTCTATAACAGGCAATAATTTAACCTGTAGCAAGACGTAAGAGAAATAGAATGACTCAGTATTGATATCAATAATTCTTAAAGAAATCCCAACTCCTTATAACTATTCCACAGTTTAGTGAAGTTCTAATTTTTTAATGTCCCTCTATTTTCACAGTTTTCAGGCAATGAAAGCATTTTAAGAAATTTAAAAGACTGGCAAGCCACCTGAACCTTAAAACCAAGAGATTTTAAAGCAGTTGGTCTCCTTGTAAGTTTAGAAACCATATCAGTTAAAATTAGGTTTCACAGAAAATGGCAGAAACATCCAGGTAATAATAAATTAAACAAAATGGGTAGAAATTAATTCTCCCCCATGTAAATGTAGGTAACTACAGATAATCCAAGGTGGACAAGACATTTCCATGACCACTGGGTCCCAGCTCCTTTCTAGTAGCTAATCCGCCATTTCAAACAGCATTCACCTCATAGTCCATGATAGTTGCCTGAGTCTTGCCAACACATCAGCATTCCAGCTAGGAATTGGGAGAACAGAGAGAAAAGAAGGACATAGTTTTTCTGTGTAAACTTCCTGCATGTTTCTTTTTGCTAGAATTTAGTCACATGCCATAATTAGCTGCCAGAGGCTAGGAAACGTTTTTATTTTGAGTGGCCACATGCCTAGCTAAAATTTGAAGGGGAGAATGGATATTGGAGGACTAGCTTCCTCTGATACAAAGTGTCCCTGCCCCTAATTTTTCACATGCCGATGTAGGGAAATGTATATTCAGAATTCTTGGGTTCGGATCCTACCTCTGACCTGGAAAATCACTTAATACCCATGAAACTACTTCCTCTCCTACAAAGTGAAAAAATTATTTCTACCTCATTAAATCATGGGAAGGGTTAAACATGTTAATATATGATGAAAGTGTTTTCTAAACTATAAAGCAGTGCACAAATGATAGAGGTACTTGAAAAAAGAGTACGCACAGGTAGAATATAACAGCTGGTTTTCAATGTCTGAGGAATTCCTGAGAAAGACAGTTTTTTTTTAAACCTCTGTTACCCCAGAGGGCCGAACTGGCCTCCAGCTGTGTATCAGATAGCCAATGTCCTCCATGGCAAAGACACTCCCTCGTTACCACTTCCTTATAGACTGGCTTTCCCTTTCTTCTTCCTCCTTTCCTTCCCTGCACCTAGGATCTGTGGTAGACAACTTCTGGTACACAGAGTATCTAGGTTGGAAAGCCAGTGTGGAAAAAATAATTGACACGTGTGTAGGTTGAACTTCTAAGTTTCTTTTCACAGCACATACACAAGAAAGAACATGGGCTTTGGTATAATGTAGTATGTTCCCTGAAAGCTCCTCAAAGGTAGATCTCACATCTTATTTAAGTCTATATCCCCAGAGCCTCACCTGGGCTGGGAGCAAAAGCCTGGCCTCAATGAAAATCTGTTGAACTGTTATTCAATGTGAGCCTTCTTTTCAATCTCAGCTCTGTTATGACCAGCTATGAGACCACCATCACTTCACTTCTATGTGTTTCACCTTTCTTCGTGTGAAAAAATGAAAATAGTAGAAGTTGAGAGGATTAAGTGGGACAAGAACTCAATGTAAGTGTCTGTATTCGTTTCCTGCGGCGCTGAAACAAATTGCCAAAAATGTGGTAGCTTAAAACAACAGAAATGTATTCTCTCACTGTTCTGGAGGCCAGAAGTTCTGCATTTTCTTTCTTTCTTTCTTTTTTTTTTTTTTTACATCTTTATTGGAGTATAATTGCTTTACAATGTTGTGTTAGTTTCTGCTGTATAACAAAGTGAATCAGCTATATGTATACATAAATCCCCATATCCCCTCCCTCTTGCATCTATCCCCTCCCACCTTCCCTATCCCACCCCTCTAGGTGGTCACAAAGCACCGAGCTGATCTCCCTGTGCTATGAGGTTGCTTCCCACTAGCTATCTGTTTTACATTTAGTAGTATATATATGTCCATGCCACTCTTTCACTTAGTCCCAGCTTACCCTTCCGCCTCCCCATATCCTCAAGTCCATTCTCTAAGTCTGTGTCTTTATTACTGTCCTACCCTAGGTTCTTCAGAACAGCTTTTTTTTTTTTTTTAACATTCCATACATATGTGTTAGCATACGGTATTTGTTTTTCTCTTTCTGACTTACTTCACTCTGTATGACAGTCTCTAGGTCCATCCACCTCACCACAAGTAACTCAGTTTTGTTTCTTTTTCTGGCTGAGTAATATTCCACTGTGTATATGTGCCACATCTTCTTTATCCATTCATCTGTCAATGGACACTTAAGTTGCCTCCATGTCCTGTCTATTATAAATAGTGTTGCAATGAATATTGTGGTACATGACTTTCTGAATTATGGTTTTCTCAGGGTATATGCCCAGTAGTGAGATTGCTGGGTCATATGGTAGTTCTATTTTTAGTTTTTTAAGGAACCTCCATACTGTTCTCCATAGTGGCTGTATCAATTTACATTCCCACCAACAGTGCAGGAGGGTTCTCTTCTCTCCACACCCTCTCCAGCATTTATTGTTTGTAGTTTTCTTATGATGGCCATCCTGACTAGTGTGAGGGGATACCTCATTGTAGTTTTGATTTTCATTTCTCTAATGATTAGTGATATTGAACATCCTTTCATGTGTTTGTTGTCAATCTGTATATCTTCCTTGGAGAAATGTCTATTTAGATCTTCTGCCCATTTTTGGATTGAGTTGTTTGTTTTTTGATATTGAGCTGCATGAGCTGCTTGTATATTTTGGAGATTAATCCTTTGTCAGTTGTTTCATTTGCAAATATTTTCTCCCATTCTGAGGGTTGTCTTTTTATCTTGTTTATGGTTTCCTTTGCTGTGCAAAAGCTTTGAAGTTTCATTAGGTCCCATTTGTTTATTTTTGTTTTTATTTCCATTTCTTTAGGAGAAGGGTCAAAAAGGATCTTGCTGTGATTTATGTCAAAGTGTGTTCTTCCTATATTTTCCTCTAAGAGTTTGATAGTGTCCGGTCTTACAGTTAGGTCTTTAATCCATTTTGAGTTTATTTTTGTGTGTTTCTTTTACATGTAGCTGTCCAGTTTTCCCAGCACCACTTATTGAAGAGGCTGTCTTTTCTCCATTGTATATCCTTGCATCCTTTGTCATAGATTAGTTGGCCATAGGTGCGTGGCTTTATCTCTGGGCTTTCTGTCCTGTTCCATTGATCTATATTTCTGTTTTTGTGCCGGTACCATGCTGTCTTGATTACTCTAGCTTTGTAGTATAGTCTGAAGTCAGGGAGTCTGATTTCTCCAGCTCTGTTTTTCTTCCTCAAGATTGCTTTACTTATTCAGGGTCTTTTGTGTGTCTCTACAAATTGTGAAATTTTTTGTTCTAGTTCTTTGAAAAATGCCATTGGTAGTTTGATAGGGATTGCATTGAATCTATAGATTGTTTTGGGTAGTATAGTCATTTTCACAATGTTAATTCTTCCAATCCAAGAACATGGTATATCTCTACATCTGTTGGTATCATCTTTAATTTCTTTCATCAGTGTCTTATTTTCTGCATACAGGTCTTTTGTCTCCTTAGGTAGGTTTATTCCTAGGTATTTTATTCTTTTTGTTGCATTGGTAAATGGGAGTGTTTCCTTAATTTCTCTTTCAGATTTTTTATCATTAGTGTACAGGAATGCAAGAGATTTCTGTGCATTAATTTTGTATACTGCTACTTTACCAAATTATTGATTAGCTCTAGTAGTTTTCTGGTAGCATCTTTAGGATTCTCTATGTATAGTATCATGTCATCTGCAAACAGTGACAGCTTTACTTCTTCTTTTCCGATTTAGTTTCCTTCTATTTCTTTTTCTTCTCTGATTGCTGTGGCTAAAACTTCCAAAACTATGTTGAATAATAGTGTTGAGAGTGGGCAACCTTTTCTTGTTCCTGATCTTAGAGGAAATGGTTTCAGTTTTTCACCATTGAGAACAATGTTGGCTGTGGTTTGTCATATATGGCCTTTATTATGTTGAGGTAAGTTCCTGCTATGCCTACTTTCTGGAGGGTTTTTTTAATCATAAATGGGTGTTGAATTTTGTCAAAAGGTTTTTCTGCATCTATTGAGATGATCATATGGTTTTTCTTCTTCAACTTGTTAATATGGTGTATCACATTGATTGATTTGCATATATTGAAGAATCCTTGCATTCCTGGAATAAACCCCACTTGATCATGGTGCATGATCCTTTTAATGTGCTGTTGGATTCTGTTTGCTAGTATTTTGTTGAGGATTTTTGCATCTATGTTCATCAGTGATATCGGCCTGTAGTTTTCTTTCTTTGTGACATCCTTGTCTGGTTTTGGTATCAGGGTGATGGTGGCCTCGTAGAATGAGTTTGGGAGTGTTCCTCCCTCTGCTATATTTTGGAAGAGTTTGAGAAGGATAGGTGTTAGGTCTTCTCTAAATGTTTGATAGAATTCACCTGTGAAGCCATGTGGTCCTGGGTTTTTGTTTTTTGGAAGATTTTTAATCACAGTCCCAATTTCAGTGCTTGTGATTGGTCTGTTTACATTTTCTATTTCTTCCTGGTTCAGTATCGGAAGGTTGTGCTTTTCTAAGAATTTCTGCATTTCTTCCAGGTTGTCCACTTTATTGGCATATAGCTGTTTGTAGTAATCTCTCATGATACTTTCTGTCTCTGCAGTGTCACTTGTTACTTCTCCTTTTTCATTTCTAATTCTATTGATTTGAGTCTTCTCCCTTTTTTTCTTGATGAGTCTGGCTAATGGTTTGTCAATTTTGTCTGTCTTCTCAAAGAGCCAGCTTTTAGTTTTATTGATCTTTGCTATAATTTCCTTCATTTCTTTTTCATTTATTTATGATCTGATCTTTATGATTCCTTTCCTTCTGCTAACTTTGGAATTTTTTGGTTCTTCTTTCTTTAATTGCTTTAAGTGTAAGTTTAGGTTGTTTATTTGAGATTTTTCTTGGTTTTTGAGGTAGGATTGTATTGCTATAAATTTCCCTATTAGAACTGCTTTTGCTGCATCCCATAGGTCATCATGTTTTCATTGTTATTTGTTTCTGTAGGTTTTTTTGTTTTGTTTTGTTTTGTTTTGTTTGTGGTACACGGGCCTCTCACTGTTGTGGCCTCTCCCGTTGTGGAGCACAGGCTCCGGATTTGCAGGCTCAGCGGCCACAGCTCACAGGCCCATCCGCTCTGTGGCATGTGGGATCCTCCCAGACTGGGGCACGAACCCATGTCCCCTGCATTGGCATGCAGACTCTCAACCATTGCGCCACCAGGGAAGTCCTTCTGTAGGTATTTTTTGATTTCCTCTTTGATTTCTTCAGTGATATCTTGGTTATTTAGTATTGTATTTTTTAGCCTCCATGTGTTTGTATTTTTTATAGTTTTTCCTGTAATTTATATCTAGTCTTACAGCGCTGTGGTCAGAAAAGATACTTGATACGATTTCAGTTTTCTTAAATTTACCAAGGCTTGATTTGTGGCCCAAGATATGATCTATCCTGGAGAAGGTTCCATGAGCACTTGAGAAGAAAGTGTATTCTATTGTTTTTGGATGGAACGTCCTATAAATATCATTTAAATCCATCTTGTTTAATGTGTCATATAAAACTTGTGTTTCCTTATTTATTTTCATTTTGGATGATCTGTCCATTGGTGAAAGTGAGGTGTTAAAGTCCCCCACTATTATTTTTTTACTGTCGGTTTCCCCGTTTTCTGCTGTTAGCATTTGCCTTATGTATTGTGGTGCTTCTATGTTGGGTGAATAAATATTTACAATTGTTATATCTTCTTCTTGGATTGATCCCTTGATCATTATGTAGTGTCCTTCTTTGTCTCTTGTAAGAGTCTTTATTTTCAAGTCTATTTTGACTGATATGAGAATTGCTATTCCAGCTTTCTTTTGATTTTCATTTGCATGGAATATCTTTTTCCATCCCCTCACTTTCAGTCTGTACGTTTCCTAGGTCTGAGGTGGGTCTCTTGTAGACAACATATATACGGGTCTTGTTTTTGTATCCATTTAGCCAGTCTGTGTCTTTTGGTTGGAACATTTAATCCATTTACATTTAAGGTAGTTATCCATATGTTTGTTCCTATTACCATTTTCTTAATTGTTTTGGGTTTGTTTTTGTAGGTCTTGTCCTTCTCTTGTGTTTCCTGCCTAGAGAAGTTCCTTTAGTATTTGTTATAAAGCTGGTTTGGTGGTGCTGAATTCTCTTAGTTTTTCTTGTCTGTAAACGTTTTAATTTCTCCATCGAATCTGAATGAGATCCTTGCTGGGTAGATTAATCTTGGTTGTAGGTTTTTCCCTTTCATCACTTTAAATATGTCCTACCACTCCCTTCTGGCTTGCAGAGTTTCTGCTGACAGATCAGCTGTTAACCTTATGGGTTTTCTTTTGTATGTTATTTCTTGCTTTTCCCTGGCTGCTTTTAATATTTATTCTTTGTATTTAATATTTGATAGTTTGATTAATATGTGTCTTGGTATGTTTCTCCTTGGATTTATCCTGAATGGGACTCTCTGCACTTCCTGGCCTTGATTGACTATTTCCTTTTCCATGTTAGTGACGTTTTCAACTATAATCTCTTCAAATATTTTCTCAGTTCCTTTCTTTTTCTCTTCTTCTTATGGGACCACTATAATTCGAATGCTGGTGCATTTAATATTGTCCCAGAGGTCTCTGAGACTGTCCTCCATTCTTTTCATTCTTTATTTTTTATTCTGCTCTATGGTAGTTATTTCCACTATTTTATCTTCCAGGTCACTTATCCCTTCTTCTGACTCAGTTATTCTGCTATGGATTCCTTCTAGAGAAATTTTAATTTCATTTATTGTGTTGTTCATCATTGTTTATATGTTCTTTAGGTCTTCTGGGTCCTTGTTAAACATTTCTCGTATTTTCTCCTTTCTATTTCCAAGATTTTGAATCATCTTTACTGTAATTACTCTGATTTCTTTTTCAGGTAGACTGCCTATTTCCTCTCCATTTGTTTAATCTGGTGGGTTTTTACCTTGCTCGTTCATCTGCTGTGTATTTCTCTGTCTTCTCATTTTGCTTAACTTACTGTGTTTGGGGTCTCCTTTTCACAGGCTGGTGGTTGGTAGTTCCCGTTGTTTTTGGTGTCTGCCCCCAGTGGGTAAGGTTGGTCCAGTGGGTTGTTTAGGCTTCCTGGTGGAGGGGACTGGTGCCTGTGTTCTGGTGGATGAGGTTGGATCTTTTCTTTCTGGTGGGTAGGACCACGTGCAGTGGTGTGTTTTGGCATGTCTGTGAACTTATTATGATTTTAGGCAGCCTCTCTGCTAATGGGTGTGGCTGTGTTCCTGTCTTGCTAGTTGTTTGGCATGGCGTGTCCAGCACTGGAGCTTGCTGGTAGTTGAGTGGAGCTGGGTCTTTGCGTTGAGACAGAGATCTCTGGGAGAGCTCTTGCCGATTGATATTATAAGGGGCTGGGAGGTCTCTGGTGGTCCAATGTCCTGAACTTGGCTCTCCCACCTCAGAGGCTCAGGCCTGACACCCAGGCGGAGCACCATGACCCTGTCAGCCACACAGCTTAGGCTTCTAAAAATGCATCAAGCGTCCACAGCATAGAAGTCTGATTTTCTCCTGTTGTAATTCACTCAGGAAAGTTTCTAGAGTTCCAGTGGTGTGGGCATGTCAAGCTCCTCCTTTTATAGCCATGAATAAGTTGCTGTATCTGGCCCTTCCTTTCCAGTCCTTGCCGATTGGCTCTATTAGGCCACTTTTCTGATGCTCAGCAAGGCTGCTCACTCCGCCAGTTGGCAGTTAATTTCCCGCCTTCTCTGCAGACGAGTGGGATGTCACGGGGACTGAGAGTGGGCTTGTTTAACCTCACGTCGTCCTCCTCCTGGTTGGAGGTCAGAAAGCGAAAAACTACACTTTGCAGATCCCACACCTGCAGCTGGAGATTGGGATGAGATCCAACTAGAGGCACCTGAGAAAATTTACGAAGCCAAGGGGAGGCCTGCGGTGTACAGCGGTGACTAGCGAGCAAGGTGCTGAGATGGGAGGTTTTTCTGTAGCCGCTTGCCAGGCCCCTTCTCCTGCGTGGTCGTGGCAGGCCCCTCTCCACTCAGGCTGCCTGATCCGTCTGCAGTCATGACGCCCAACGCCTCACAGGGTCAAGTTCTGCATTTTCACTGGAGGTTCTAGGGGAGAATCCTTCTTTGCCTCTTCCAGCTTGTGCTGTCTGCTGGCCACATCACTCCAGTCTGTGCCTCCATCTTCACACCACCTTCTCTTCTTTGCTGTGTATTTTCCCCTTCTGTCTCTTTTCAGGACATTTGTCTTTGGATTTAAAGCCCACCAGGAAATCCAGGATGGTCTCATCTCAAGATCCTTAATTACATCTTCAAAGACTCTTTTCTTTCCAAATAAAGTCACATTCACACGTTCTGTGGATTTGGACTTGGACTTATCTTTTTGGGGACTCAGGGTACCATTCAACCCATAAAGTGCCTTTCATCAAGTTTCTCTTCCCAGCAGAAAATGTCTAGCATCCTGTGGAATTCAAGGAGCTTTATGTGCAACTTTTCTCTCTAGTAAACATACAATTTGAGGTATTGCTGTTATTCTATCATTTAACAAGCCTTACTTCTCTGTGTCATGAGCTGTGCTTGTTCATAACTGGAGATACAGAGATAAGGGACACCCAGTCTCTTAGAAGCTCAGTCCAGTTGAGTCAGTTCATTCATTTTGAGTCTATGTTCTAGAAAATCTGTAAGAGGATAACATATGTGTCCCTATGGAAACCTTAACATTTCACTTACTTATGCATTCTCCAGATACTTATTGAATGCCTCCTAGCATCCTATTGAATGCCAGGCTCTTTGCTAAGCCATAGGGGAGACTCAAATGTAGCTAAAATACAATATCTACCTTCAAGAAGCTTACAGTAAAAAAAAAAGGGATTTGAAACACATAAAAGGAATGATCGCTCATAGTAGAAAGATAAATAAAGTGAGATTGGACTTTTGAACACTTCGCAATGAAAAGAACATGCAAACATTGGAAGCAAAGACTCCCTAAGCTTGTACCTTCTCAAGTACACCATGCAGTTTTTAGAACATTTATTGAAGGTCGAATACCCTCAGTTCAGAGACAACTAAGGGAGGGTTTATTCTTGAGAGAGCAGTTTTTCAGAATGTTCTAAGGAAGAGTGAATGCTTTTAATGGGGAGGTTAAAGTTGAAATGTATTTGGGGGTTGAGGGAGGAGATGAGTGTGGAAAGATACCAATTGTATTATTAATAAAATTGATCCAAGCTAGGCCAGTGGAAATAGAAGGAGGAATCACATCATTAAGACAAATGGTACCTCCTGTAACCTTGAACTCAGTATTGATAGGAGGGTGGTTGGGGAGATTTGGGGAATCAATGAAGCTATCTCTAAAATCTCAAGGCAATTGTTCGAAAGAGAGTAAAGAAAACCGGTGAAAAAAAATTTCAGCTTTTCATCATTGCAAATGAGGTCACGGTGTTGATCAACTGCTCTTAAGATCAGACTCTTAATACAAGCTTTAGGAAGGAAAAAGAAAAAAGGTGTCACGTCATCTGAAAATAGGTTAGGCTGCTCTGTTGTATTTATAGGAAGAGAATGATCTAGTTCACACATTCTAAGTAGTTCAACTTTTATGTATGAAATCAAATCAGCCCCGCTCAGGATGATGGAATCTTTACCTTTAATTTCTTAAATACCCATCTTAATAGTTCTTCTTGTGTAAAAAAGGAAAATGAAAATATTCAGTCAATGTGTTCTGATGCTAAAAGGAAATGCATGATAGTGTATTTCATTGGTTCCATGCAACCTCACTTCTGACAGCTTCTCCACAAACTTCCTGTCTGCTTTTGAACTTCTTAACCAAGAGTCTAAATAGCCCAGAACATGAGTCCCGTATCAATCTCAACAGTCTTTCTTGAATATAACATACTTAATCAATCTAGTATTTTGGATGAGTTAGGAAAAGGTTGGACTCTTATGTGTGTTACTACGTGTGGTACCTCTTAGTTACTGGGAATTCTCAGAAAATGGGTTGATCTGATTACCAGATAATTTTATATAGGGATACATTATGGCCAGTACCTGCCCACCATTCTTTTATCCTTATTCCAATTAAATCACTCTGATTTTTTTTAGATGGTGACCCATCTTCCACTATCAGTTCATTCTTTTCTTCAGCAAATATTATTGAGCTCCTACCACATGCTTGGTACTATTATAGGTATGAAGGGCATAGTGGTGAGCCAGATGGATGAGATCCCTGCCCTGATGGAGTCTCTATGCTAGTAGGGAGAACAGGACATAAACAAAGAAATATACAAGTGATGGAGGAGAGAAATATTATCAAGAAAAATAAAGTAGGTCGTATATAAAATTTGACTGGGAAAAATTGGAAAAGAAGACTATGTGATGGAAATTATTTATATATATTCTTTACCATTATGGTTTATCATAGGATATTGAATATAGTTCCCTGTGCTATATAGTAGGACCTTGTTGCTTATCCATTCTGTATATACCAGTTTGCATCTGCTAACCCCAAACTCCCAATCCATTCCTTCCCCACCCCGCTGCCCTTGGGAAGTCTGTTCTCTATGTCTGTGAGTCTGTTTCTGTTTGGTAGATAGGTTCATCTGTGTCATATTTTAGATTCCACGTATAAGTGATATCATATGGTATTTGTCTTTCTCTTTCCGACTTACTTCACTTAGTATGATAATCTCTAGGTCCATCCATGTTGCTTCAAATGGCATTATTTTATTCTTTTTTATGGCTTAGTAATATTCCATCATGTATCTATACCGCATCTTCTTTATCCATTCATTTATTGATGGACGTTTAGGTAGTTTCCATGTCTTGGCTGTTGTACATAGTGCTGCTATGAACCTGGGGTGCATGTATCTTTTGGAATTATAGTTTTGTTTGGATATATGCACAACAGGGAAATATTCTTGAAGGAAGCACACTGAGGTAGAAACTGAATAACATGAGGAAACAAGCCATATGATAGTGCTGGGGTCAAATATTTCAGGCAGAGAGAAGAGCAGATGCAAAGTCCCTGTGGTGGCAACTAGCTAGGCATTTTTAAGAAATAGCAAGAAGATCAGTGTGGCTGACATAGAGTGAGCAGCGGGAGTGGAATGAGGTAAGAGCGAGATGCAAAGGCGGGGACTGTATCAAGTAGGACCTTGTGAGTCAGAGGAAAGAGTTTGGATCTTATTCTGAGTGAATATATTCCACTGGAGGGTTTTGAGTAGGGGAGGGATTTATATCTTTTAAAGATGATTCCAGCTGCTATGTAGAGAATAAAATATAGGAAACAAAAGAAGAAGCTGAGAGTTTGGTTAGGAGGACACTACAAATGTTAGTTGTGGTTAGATGTGGGATGTATTTTTTGAAGGAAGAGCTAAAAGGACTTGCTGGTGGAGTGAACGTGGAGTGTGGAGACAGTGAGGAATTAGGTTGATCCTTAAGTTTTCATCAGGTGAGATTTAATGCAATGGAGAAGACCAGGGGAAGAGTGGGTTTGGGGTAGAATATCAACAATTCTATTCTAAGAATTTAAATTTGAGGTGAATAATAGACATGTAAATAGAGATGTGTGAAGGAGATAGTTTGATACATGAGTCTGGAGTTCCAAAGAGAGCTACAGGACTATCTCGAGAGTCTTCAGGGTATAGAAGATGTTTAGAACTGAGGGACCAGATGAAATCATCTAGGGAGATATTATAGAAAGAAAAGAGAGGACCAACAAAAAAGCCCAGAGGTCCTCTGACTTTAAGGTAAGCTGACTTGAGCTGCAGCTCCAGGTATAATCATGTAACCCTAAACATCCACTGGAGCTGATCTCATGACTTCTGAGGTTATTAGGAGGAAGATGTTCTCTTGTGGGCTGGACTCAAGCCCAGGAATATTAAGCCTGGGATTTCTGGGAGCCACCAGCTGAAGAGAGCCATCTGAGAATGAAGCCAACACAAAGAAAAGCAGAGCCAATAGGTGGGGAGAAACAGCCCCAATTACATCACCTAAGGACCTGGATTGAGCCATGCTTGAAGTTCAGTCCACTCTGGTTGTTTTGGTTTTTTTCTGTTACATGAGTCAATAAGATCCCCTTTTATTCAAGCCAGTTTGAGTTGGATTTTATGTCTCCTGTAGCTCTCCCCCAGCATCTCACCACGTACCCTATAATTGATGTGCCCAGGTTCACACAGTTATTAGTGACACAGCTGGGCTCAGTCCCAAGCCTCCCTAGTAGTCTAGGGTTCTTTTTCACCACGTCATCGTGCCTGTTGCTCTTTCTTGTGCTGTACCACTTGCTGCGATGTCTAATTCCACAGTTTCTATATTAGGCTAACTTAGATGATGATGGCTCTGGAGTGGCACGTGTGCGTGTGTGTGTGTGTGTGTGTGTGAGACTAGGTATGCATCCCAGGATCACGTAAGTTGAGCACCACCAACCATATCCATTCTGAGAAAGGAAGCTGGGAATAGAGAAGGTTCCCGTATGGTTACCACCAGCTGGAATGCCACTGTGAGTGGCTCCCACTATGGGCATTTATGCCAAACGTTAAGACCTCTGCTCTTATCAGTAGCATATTTAGGGCAACCATCTGAGGCCCAAACTCTTGGTCTCTTGGTCTGAAAATGGCACTGGCTGTGTAGATATCTATGAAGACAACCAGTGAGTTACCACGTCATTCGTCATCCTATCCCTGGGCTTCACATTTTGCACTTTGGCAGGGAAGTCCTCCAAGGCCCTACTCATCCACTTACCATTTATTGAGTTCTTTCTATGTTCCTTACAGTATGCTGAGTACTGGAGAAATGAACAAGGATAGGAGCAAGTGCTGCAAGAACTCACAGTCTAACATAGGAGAAAGACATACCAGCAGAATGGCCATGTGACAAGCTCTGTGATAGAGTTAGGTGCAAGTTGCTAAGGGAGCAGGGAGCAGGTTCTGACTGAGTGAATCAGGGACACCTTCATGGAGGTGGTGATACCCTGAGCTGGGCTTACAAACTCAGGGACAAAGCAGGTAAAATAAATATTAAAGTGACCAGATATAGGACAACAGGGAAAAGAGAAGCATCGTGCTCCTGGAGAATACCTGTCCTCTCCAAAGGCATTGGGTTTAACCTTTTAAAGAACATTGTGCTGGTGAACTAAACCTGTCTGCAGGATGCTATGTGGGCGCCAGTTTTCAACCTCTGCCTTTGAACCAGTGAGTAAAAATTCTCCAAGCAGACAAGGCAAAGGATCACTCTAGGGAGTAGTTTAAAGAGCCTGAGGATAGGACCCTTTCCAACATGGAGTATATAAAAGCTCCCAGGCTGAGGCACAGGGATGACACAATATAAAGATTGTTCTGACTCCTTGTTCTACGTGTCTGGATCTTGACCCCGGCTACTCAGACTATCTTCATGCATTCTGGACCATATAACTGCTTTGTCCTTCAAATTTTAGTTAAACATTTTGGACTCTAACCCACATTGTAGCTTCACTCTCACCCTTTGTGGTACTCTGACCTCAACTTTCCTCCCTTTTGAAAGTGTCTCCTCTGAATTTTAAATCTGGCTGAATGTATCCATTATATTTCATAATATCATAGCAATCATGAGTATAGGTTGTAAATCAAATCCCTGGATTGAAATCCTCACTCATCACGTACTAGCGGTGTAACTTTGGAGGAATGCCTGAACTTATATATTTAATTTCTCTGAGGCTCAATTTCTTTTTCTATTAAATGGGTGTAATAAACCATATCTTGAGCACTTGACACAATGCCTTGTGCATAGAGAGGCATTGCTCTGGGGAAATGAATGAGTCCTGAAATATAATCAGCATCTCCACTCAGAATCTTGTGCCACGGTCCTAACTTTGCCTCCGTAACCAGGTTCCAGATTCCTCTGGATTTGTCATTCCTCTGATGATTCCTTATTCTCTGCTGGTTCACTATCCTAGCCTCCCAGACAGCCTTAGCTTTCCAGGTCCTACATCCCTCCTTGCACACGCCCTGCCCTGCTTTCACTGGTCCTGATGCTGACATGAGTAGAGCCAACTTTGGATAAGATAAAGAACTTTTTTTTTTTTTTTTTTTGCGGTACGCGGGCCTCTCACCGTTGTGGCCTCTCCCGTTGCGGAGCACAGGCTCCGGACGCGCAGGCTCAGCGGCCATGGCTCACGGGCGCAGCCGCTCCGCGGCATGCGGAATCTTCCCGGACCGGGGCACGAACCCGTGTCCCCTGCATCGGCAGGCGGACTCTCAACCACTGCGCCACCAGGGAAGCCCCATCAAGAACTTTTGAGTGTGTGCTCAGCACTACATGGCAAGAGCTCTGGATTATTCTGTTCAGACAAAAGAATCAAACGTTTCCCTCTGATGATCCTCTTGGTCTTACCACCAGAGTCCTCTCCTATTTTCACTGATAGATATTGCTTCCTGTCTGCAACAAGACATCCTGGGCTCCATGTTTCAGTGGAATTGGTGAACTTCTGAAGTCACTCAGCCTGAAGCCTTTCACTTTACAACACCCCCTATGGTGCTCCATAATTGCCTGGAAATGCATGGTGTCTCTCATCTTGTTGCTTAATTAAAATTCAGTTCTGTTCAACAGAGTCACAACTAAGAGGTATTTTTGTCTTTCTTTTTCCTGCTATCATTTGAGGACCCCTATCGTGATGCCTTCTTGCTTAATCTGGAAATTGTTTGAAATATTTCCATGGGTGGTGTGTCATTGTAGTGACTCCTAGGAAAGAAAGGCACTATGTTGTATGGAGAACATATTAATGGGTACTCTCTGTTAGTTACTTTATTTGACCTCCATTTGGCAAGTCATATTATCCTCATTCATGCTGAGAAGAAACTGAGGCTCAGAGAGGTTAGGTAGCTTGCCTAAGGCTGCACAGCTTGTCAGGGCATGAGCAAGAATGAAAAACAGTCAGTTGTCTTTATCATGTCTTGGGAAGGATACTAAAGGAATTAGAGGTAGGATGATGAAATTGTCCTTATAAAGGATGAGATCTCAGATATCTGAAGTAATTATCAATGCTTCAGTAAATGCTTATAATTATCAAATTATCAGGGAGAATTAACAATGATGACTGGCTGGGGGAAATCCAAAGTCTGCAACCCTCAACCTCTAAAATTTTGGGGAACTAGTGAAAGAATTGGTGTGTCTTATTAATTTCGCTACCCTCAACACGCAGAGTACATCAAACATTGTGGTCCAAAAGTTCTGTGCTCCAAGCATCAATAGGTACTTAATCAATTGTTCAATTAAAAAATACTTTGCACATTGACTTAAAAATCAATTTCTGTAAATGCTCTTGAGAAAAAAGGCTATCTTTGAAACACTGGAATTGACCCCATTCTCTCCGCAGTAGGACTCCATGGGAGCTGAATTCTGACTTTGAGTTAGCATTCAAAAATTATAAAATTATTTCCTTGAAGGAGTCTCTTCTCTCCCTGTAATTCCAGTGCTAAGTGAGGGTTGATCCTGCAACCCCATTCCCACCCCATCCCAGCGTAATTATCTCTCCAATTAAAGAGCAACTAAGGGACAACAAAACTGGAGGTTCTGCTAAATTACAACTAATCACACTGCTGAGGATCCCACTCAGCTTTGATTTCTTATCGTTTTGCGCACACAACCCTTTCTCTGTAAGGCCGGCTGCTCTCAGCAGTGTTGTGTCTAATCAGATGTGTCACACCTCCACTGAGGTAAATTGGGTTTATTGGAGAAGAGAAATTAAATTAAGTCTGTTAAGGAATTAATTGTGACCGTCTAGGCTTAATCTATCATATTATCCCATTGTGGTGTATCGGGATCAAAATCCTCTGACCTAGTTTTTAAAAAATACAAACTTTATACCTAGAAAATAGGCATAGTGTTTTGGACTGCAAAAACAGCAAAAGGAAAACGAAAATTTAGGAATTAGAAGGCATAGGATCCACATGATATCAGCTCATGCACTTCAGGAGAGAATGTAAAATAAAGTTATAGAGACCACCAAATACTCCTAACTTAGTTTGCTCACAAATAAAGATATGGTGGCTAGTGTATAGTAGGTCCTCAGTAAATGGAAAAATGAATGAGTGGGTGAATTGCCATCATCTTTATTACCATGATCCAAAGGTCTTTATGGGGTCACCAGTGAACCAGGTTACATGGTAGGTACTGTCTGTTCACGTGCAAAACAAGTATTTATTAGGTACCTACTGTATACTAGGAGCTGTGCTAAGTGCTAGGGACACAAGAGAGACCAAACTCTTGCCATCATCTACCATATTGTCTAGAAGGGAACACAATAATATATTTTTTTTTTTACAAAATGAAATGTCAATATTTCTTTTGTAAAAAGGGAAAAGACTCTAACACACAGGCAGACACAATAATTTAGTAGTATTCATGGAGTAAAAAGAATGAAGAAATCTGGACAAAGACTTAGGTCCTATAACTTAAAATAAATTTTCAGATAGGATGCAGGTACTAAGAAACTATCATTTCTTGGTGAATCAGTCTAGGCTTCTCCTCCCAGATTTTCTCCCCTCCTTCCCCCTAAGACTGCTACCAAACCAAACTTGGGTTCGCTTGCCTGTGCACAGTAAAGCCAAGCTCCTGTCACTGGGTTGTGGTGAAGGAAAGAGCAGTGTTTACTGCAGGGCACCAAGTAAGCATTCCAAACAGCTAGTGCTCATAAGACTCAAACTCGCCAATAGCTTCAGGGAAAGGCTTTTAAAGACAGAGTGAGGGAGGGGGGTTGGGGGGGGCGTGATCAGCTTGTGGACATTCTTCTGATTGGTGCGTGGTGAGGTAGTGGGGCGTCAACATCGTCAACCTTCTTGTTCCAACTGGTCTGGGGTGTGCATGCCTCTGGGGGTTTCAGTATCTGCAGAATAGTTCAGAGGATATGGTTCAGAATATTATCTACAGCCCTTGAGGAGGAACTAAAAGTCCTTGACTTTATTTAATGGCTAAGCTATTATTATTTTGTCTTGCTTGACTGTCTTCCTTTCTTTCTGCATTTTCTCACTTCTCTGATTAAATTTGTTCTTTGGAACTTGGGGGAGGCCTAGGAGGCTAAAGTTTGTCCAAAGACAAGAGGCAGGCAGAGGATGTGGGGAGGGGAATCTGTCCTGGAAAGGCTCCAGAGTGTCCTGCTCGATTACAAAATCATCATTTTCAGTGAGTGCTGGAATTCAGTCTTCTCAAGACATGGGGATGGGCTGATGGTGGTAGTGATGGGGAAGAATGTCTAATGTTTCCCTTTGATTTTAGGACCCAAGTAGTTTGCCTGTCATCCATCCATCCACCCATTCATCCACGGAGGCACTTCATAGTGTGGCAGGTCTAGCTTCAAATTTCAGCTCAGCTACTTGGGAATAATGTAACCTTGGACAGGTCTCCTACCATCTAGAAGACTCAGTTGATTCATCTGCAAAATAGGTATAACAATAGTACCTACCTCACAGAGTTACCGTGAAAGTTAAATAAGTACTTAGTAAATATAAAGTATTATAATAATAATTTACTTGTTTGTTTTAAAAGTTATTAAATGATTACTATCTGTACTGTGAATCTGTTACTCCAAAGACAAATCAGCCACAATTTTTGCCTTCGAAAGGAGCTCATATTCTAGCTGGGGAGACATATTTCTATTGGTATATAAAATTAAAATTTACTTTGTGTTGAAATGAAGATGTGAAATTAGATGTTAAGGAAACCATGAGGAGGAACAATAATTCCACATGATCCGGAAGAGGTGGGGAGCTGATTAAGGTTTCATTGAGAAGATGGTCAAAATGGGAAGATTAGTAGAAAAGCGATAGGAAGACTATTCTACACTATTTAAAATTTCAAGTTGACTTTGATTTCATCCTTTTTTTGATACACTGTAACTTTCTTTGGGTAAATTTGCTAAAAAACAGGAGTGAGTCTGGTAAAAGGTAGGTAGTTTCTTTATATTCATTCATTCATTGCATTCAGTAAAGATTTGTAAGGTGCCTGGCACGTATTTAGATGGCAAAATTTACAGATGAGTAAGATGTGGTTCTTATTCTCAAGGTGCTCCTGTCTGGAAGAGTAGAGAAACAAATATATTTATTATAGCAAAATATGATAAATGTCATGATATGGAGAAGGAGCCAAAATGGAGGACAAAAGAGTTATCCAGGCAGACAGCTATAGATCAGCCATTCCAGATGGCAACACGGTCAAAGGATTAAAGGTAGGATAGAGCACAATATGTAGGGGAAACTCCACTATGTTGGTACTAGTAGCATATGAAGTAGGGATCTAAGTCTCTTAGGATATTTTCAGGACCTTGTATTTTATCCAAAGGTAAAAGGAGTCATTGAGGGGGTTTTAGCAGGAGCCATAGGGTCAAGTATGAGTTTTGAAGAGATCAGCCTGGCTGCAGTGTTGAGGATAGACCAAGGGGTCAAGATAAGAGAAAAAGAGAAGAGATAAAAGACCCTAGGAGGAGTCTGGATGAAAGTCGATGAGGACCTTATCTACAGCATTAGTGGAAGAGTCAGAAAGAAAGAAACAGATTTCTGAAATATGTAATACTCAGAATCTAAAATTGGTTTTTAGACTCCCACGCCCAGAGCATCTCATTATAGAGCTGCCTCCTCTGTAAGGTAATTAGGAGGGCTAGACCCCCAAGGGCAGCCTTGTACTAGACCCCAAGCTAGACAGTTCTATTCCCCAAGATCACCACCCTCTGAACACCTTGGGTCTGAATGCCTTGCCAACCGTCCTTACTCCTTTACAGATTTCAGTTCCTGGAGGACTGATTACCCGTACTGTAAAACACAAATCACTAAACGCGAGCTTTCAGATGTTTCTGAGCACACCCTGTGGTTATTTCGTTTTCACAGCCGAAGCCTAAGCTTCCATGTTTCTTACTGAGTGAGCAGGGTGCATGGGACTGAAAACTTGGTGCCTGTGTTTTTTGGAAAGTACAAGTAAAGCAAAGTGTCTTAAATAACTTAGAACTGTCCTAAATTTTTCCAGCTGTCTCCCTTTTTCCATCTCTTCAAGGGAAGGAAAAAGCAGCCTCTAGCACTCTAAAATGTTCATTTTTCTAGAAGCTCTGGGAGAAAATAAGAAAACCCACAAATGTTCTCTCTTTAAATATTCCTTCTATCCTATTTTTTTCCTCGTACGCAATGATGGTAGTTAATAGTTACAATTTTAGAGGAAAATGTGGTCTGGTGAAAAGATCTTGCATTTTTGCCATGGTTGCATTGAATCATAGAATGTTAGAGCTGAAATTAGAATTCAGAAACAATCTACTTCAGAGACGGAGAACACTTGGCATGTGTGCTGTAATTCTCGTCACCCACATCCTTGGCAGACGTTGCTAATCCATCACTGTAGTCTTTTTCTATGAGCCCAGGTGTAGCCTCAAATCCTTGTCAATACAGTGCCTAAGTGACTGCCGTTTGATTGGAGCTGGCACACAAAATGAAACTCATTTGTCATCCCTGTTCTACTCCCAGCAGTTGCACAGGGGGAAACTGAGAAGCAGAAATGACCCAACACCACCTGTGAGTAGGTTTTGTTGCTAAGACTTGCCTCCAGTGGAAGTAAAGCCCTCTTTATGGCTGACTTGGAATCTCTCCTATGTTTCTATGTCTCTGCATCCACCAAAATCTCTGTGTCTTTCTCTTTCTTCGAATCTCTGAGCATCTATCTGCTTTCTGATTGTCTCTGAGCTACTGTCTATCCCTCTGGCCACATCTGTGTCTCACTGTTTCTCAGCTTTTCCACTGAGTAGGTCTGGGACCTGGGAACGCTCTTGACCTCTTCGTCTGCAAATTAGGAGCTGTGGCTGCTGCTACACATCAGAGGAGTTTTGATAACAGTAATGGGAACGAGAGAGTAGAAAACACATAACCATAAGGGAAGATAAAGAAGTAGTTCGGATTGTGATCGTGGGGGAGGAAGGTTTTTCTGGGACAACAGAAATGTTGAAGCACGTTTGTGCATAAATAACCACCATTTAATTAGCCTCAGGAGAAAGCCCACTGTGGAGGTGGAAGAAGAACCAAAGGAGGCGAAGATGAAACGGGAGTTCACTGCGCTTGGAGGAGGAGTTCCTTCAGCATGCTTGCCCTTTTTATTTTGGTTTGTTTGATGGGATTAGGGAGGGATCTCCTCTTATGAGTCCCCAGCCTCTAGGAAACCATCTCCCTCAGAAGGATGTGACAAGGGTTTGGGGTTTGGGAAGTGCTCATAGCATCATCGTGCTCATCAAGGAGGGTCCCTGGGTCCTTTCATCTTCAAGCTTGTATCTTTTTCATGGGCTCAAGAGAGATTTCTTTAAAAAAAAAAAAAAAAAAAAAAAGGGACTGCTCTGGTGGCGCAGTGATTGAGAGTCCGCCTGCGGGCTTCCCTGGTGGCGCAGTGGTTGAGAATCCGCCTGCGGGCTTCCCTGGTGGCGCAGTGGTTGAGAGTCCGGCTGCCGATGCAGGGGACACGGGTTCGTGTCCCGGTCCGGGAAGATCCCACATGCCGCGGAGCGGCTGGGCCCGTGAGCCATGGCCACTGAGCCTGCGCGTCCGGAGCCTGTGCTCCACAATGGGAGAGGCCGCAACAGTGAGAGGCCCGCGTAACGCAAAAAAAAAAAAAAAAAAAAGAATCCGCCTGCCAATGCAGGGGACATGGGTTCAATCCCTGGTTCGGGAAGATCCCACAAGCCGTGGAGCAACTAAGCCCGTGTGCCGCAACTACTGAGCCCGTGCGCTGCAACTACTGAAGCCCATGCACCTAGAGCCTGTGATCTGCATGCCACAAGAGAAGCCACTGCAATGAGAAGCCTGCACCTGCGATGAAGAGTAGCCCCTGCTCGCCGCAACTAGAGAAAGCCCGCGCGCAGCAACAAAGACCCAACGCAGCCAAAACATAAATAAATAAAAAAATTAAATTAAAAAAGAAAAAAGCTCCATCTCCTAACAATGACTTGGTTTCTAAGCCAAGGACCCGCCTCCGTGTTTGACCCATGCCCTTCTCTTCAGACAATGAGCTTTTTCAGCGTATGAGTTTACGCAAAGGTAGATGGAAATATCTCAACATCAGTCACCCAAAGCAGTGGCGGTATCTTACTTTTAAATCAAAGGACAAGGTCAAGTTGAGGCAGGCAGTGAAGAAGCCATCCCAGCGGGGGCTGGCTTGTCCTGCCAGATCTCCAAGCTCTACCTAAGCTCTTCCTTTCTTCTTTCTCCCCTGGAGCCTTTGTGGATCTCTTTGTGCAAGGTTTCCTTTTCAAGGCAGAAAATCAGAGGTGTGATCCTACAGCACTAGTGCTCAAACTTGGCTGCACGTTGGCATCCCCTGGGGGGGTTGTAAAAAACAGTGATGTCTGGGTCCCACCCCTTGAGATTCCGATTTAGTTGGTATTGAGTATGACTTGAAGTATAGGGGTTTTAAAAATCTCCCTGGTGATTCTTATATGCAGCTTCAAAACCACTGCTCTATGGTTCCCAACCCTGATATACCCTACCAGTTTCCTCCTTTGGATTACTTTTATAATTTCTACCAAAGTGGGAGCTCAAAGTATCCCACTACCACTTGTATCATCTGTCAGTGCGAGCATAGGATGCAATTATCCCTGCAATTGCTAACAAGCAAGAAGCAGGTGGTGAAGGCAGTTACTGGCCACTTTTCACGCATTAGGAACATTTGTGTTTATTGCTACAGTTGCCACAATGTGGGGTAATCCGATGGTGGAAATATTTTACTCTCAGGGAGCTTAGGTTATATCAAAAGAATAGGAAACATACATAGTGGAAAAAATACACCTTTATATTTACCAATATCTCTTTTGCATGGAGAACTAGAAAATTATCCAGATATAAATGTTCACCTGCTGGAAAAAGAACAGAGCCTAGGTGACAGCTGAGTCACTTCAAATGGCAGATGGCAAGTTGGTATTGTGTGTGCACACCTGTACTTATCCTTGAAACACACCCTTCTGACTGCTACAAAGTTATTTAACTTCTCTGACACTACATTTTCTCTTCTGTAAGATGGGTTTAATCAAACCTACCTAACAAAATTATTTTGAGGGTTAAAATAAATTATGAATTTAAAGTTTATTGCATATATTAGTCCTAGAGCTCTTACAAGTCTGCAGGGAAGTATAAAACCTCAATTTAAAAATTAGTAAAAATATGAATGGGCAGTTTGTTGAAGAAAAATAAATGTGGCCAGTAAACAAAGGAAAATATAGCATCACTAGTAATCAAACATTTCAATTAAGATGAGAATACTATTCTTTTATCTTAATAAATTGTCTTTGATTTACACTGTGGTGAGATAGGTTCTCTTATATCATGCTAATGGAAGTTTAAATGGATTTAGTCTTTCTAGAAAGCAATTTGGCAATATCAGAAAACTTCAAAAAGTTTTTTCTTGAACCAGAAGTTCTACCTCTCTGATCTAGCTTAAGGAACTAAAAAGGGTTGTTTACAGATGTTGATTTCAATGTTATTTATAATAATGAAAAAGGAAATAATCTAATTAGCCCAAAATATGTGAATAGCTAAGTAAATTATGATGCATTTTCAAAATAAAATAATCTCTCAATAAAATTAAATTTATAAAGTTTATCTACTAACATAAGAAAATGCTCTTAGTAAGTGAAGAAGATAAACTTTATTTTCAAAAGAAGATAAACTTTATTTTCAATATTGTAATTTTGTTTTAAAAATATGTATTTTATTTGTTGAAATGCTTTTATTTTGCTATTATCAGACACGACTCAAACCGGCTTAAATAATAAAGAAAAGTTACAAGTTCGTGTAATAGAAAATACCCCCAAACATGTCAGTTTTCCAAATTGGTTGATTGAGCAGCTCAGCGTTTTTTAACAAGGATCCAGGTTCTTTCTAAATCTCTCCTCTGCTATCCTGGGTGTTCTCTTCATCCTTAAGCTGAAGGTATTATATCCAGACCCAGTGATGTCCAGAAAAGAAAAGAGATTACATCTCTCTCTCTCTCCTCTCTGTCTTCTCTCCCCTTTCCCGTCTCCCTCTCCCACTCTTTGGTTGAGAGAGGAAATTTTTCTCACTAGCCCACCTGCAGAATTCCCCTCATACATTATGCTTCTGAATTGGGTACTGCTCAGTCCTGCACCAACCCCTGGCCGGGGAAATGAGACTACACATAGACCAATTAGGACCTATTCCTGAACTCAGGGTGGGTGGGTTTCCTGTGGCTCATAGCTTGTGGAAGAGGAAGAGGGAGAAATGGACAGATGGATGCTGAGTGGGCTACCAGTTATGTCCACTATTGGTGTGCATCAATCCAGTAAGATATATACCTTCTAGTTGATGTGATCACCAAGAAGAAGTTGGGTGGAAAAATACATGGAGGAAGATTTTAAGTCATATACCTGGTGCCAAGATTTTGTCTGGAAAGTTTGATTCCCTGTGGAGTGCTTTCAGAGCTCATGGGAAAGAGAATCAAATGCAGAAAGTAAACCACTTAGGATGTGACCTCTCATGACAAGCCTTCTGAGATGGGAACAGAGGCTGCACTGCCTGGTTGGTTCTCCTTGTCTCTGTATATGACATTCCTGTTGCTTTTCGAGGGATATGGCTTATTATGGTGATGGAAGTTAGGTTGAAACTGTATGAGAGCTAGGAGCCATTAGAAAAGGAGCAAGGTGTTTTGTGCATGTGTGTGACTTATATAAGCTCAGTTAAAATTCACCTAGTGAACCTGGCAGGAGATATTCATGGTTTCGTTTCCATGATGTCATAAAAAGGATGATTTCAGTAAAATCTCCTATGATTCTGCAAACCAGACTGCTCTCTCCAGGCTCCCAAAGGGCCCCAGAAACCCAAAGAGGATGCCTGAAGGGCATGAAATTGTCCTTGTATTCAAGAAGGCTTTTTTTCCCCCATTTATTTATTTATTTGTTTATTTATGGCTGCGTTGGGCCTTCATTGCTGCGCGTGGGCTTTCTGTAGTTGTGGTGAGCGGGGGCTACTCTTCGTTGCGGTGAGCGGGCTTCTCATTGCAGTGGCTTCTCTTGTGGTGGAGCACGGGCTCTAGGTGCGTGGGCTTCAGTAGTTGTGGCACGTGGGTCCAGTAGTTGTGGCTCATGGGCTCTAGAGCGCAGGCTCAGTAGTTGTGGCACACGGGCTTAGTTGCTCCATGGCATGTGGGATCTTCCCGGACCAGGGGTGGAACCCATGTCCCTTGCATTGGCAGGTGGATTCTTAAGCACTGCGCCACCAGGGAAGTCCTCAAGAAGCCTTTTAACCACATAATAATAATAGCTAATTGTATTGGTTTCTGCAGGTTGCCATAACAAGGTACCACAGATGGGGTGGCTTAGAAAACAGAAATGTATTGTCTCGTGCTTCCAAAATCAGGGTTTTGGCAGGGCCATACTCTCTATGGGCTCTAAGGGAGGATCCTTCCTAGCTTCTGCCCTTTGCCAGCAATCTTTGGCATTCCTTGGCTTATAGGTGTATCACTCCAGTCTCGCTTTCTGCCTTCATATTTTGTCCTCCCTGTGTCTATCCTGACTGATCCATAAAGAGGAAAAATGAAGGGGTCAAGGGGGAGGGGACCAAAGAGTGCTGAGTAACCACTAGAGGTCAACACGTGCGTTATCTCATTTAATGCCCACATCACCCCTGGAATTTAGCTATCGTTGCTTCTGTTTTACAGATTAGAATACTGAGTTGTCTTAGAGGCTACGTGCCCTGCCCAAGGTCACTGACTACTAACTGGAGATCAGGTATTAGAACCAATGCCTCCAAAGCATATGCCCCTTTCTATGGCCCCAAGCCTTCTGAAGAAGCAACTAGACAGCCTGCTGGCTGTTGAAATCCTACCATCAGTGGGAGAGGGTGACTCTGACTTTCCCCTGCAGTGTTCAAAGCCATGGTGGCTCTCAGCAAATCTGAGCTCCCACTGTGTCTTCTTTAGTGGATTCCAGCTGCTGACGGATGAGGCCAGTGCTGGAGCCAACAGTCCCTGACCAAGAGGGGGTCTGAGGTGCTAAAGAAAACAGAAGTGTGTCACCCTCTTGGTCGAGCCTCCAGATCAGCTTCAAAGGTAGCTGTGCTTGTAGGTCACCACATTTCTATGTTTGGTGCAGGAAGTTGTACGCAGTGGCTAGAGCTCAGGTGTGGGTGTGGATTTTTTTTGGAATCTACACAGGAGTCTAGAATTTTTAAGTCCTAAGGAGGAGATGAAGCAGAATAGAGAGATGGACAGAATGGAGAAGGCCAGAGGGGAAGAGAAGTGATGGCAAATGGGTGCTTTTGGTGTCTTTCCATTGGAGAGGAGTGAAAAGATAGGGCCCCTAATTCCGATCACACTTGGCTGCAATCTCCATCCTGTCTTCTTCTGGTGTTGGCTCTCTTTCTTACACCCTGTCTATGTGATTTAAGTGACAGTGACTCCATCCTACCCAGATCCAGAAATGGGCACATGAGTCAGCCCTGGCTTAATCACTGAAGTGCTCCTGGCCAAAGCGATTGTTTCAGGTTTGAATACCTGACTGCAATAGACCCAATCAGCATGGTTCCAGAACTATTGCAGAAACAACTGGGAAATCATAGCTCTTTTTTTTCATAGGACTTCTTATCTGTAAAAATAATTTAAGTCTGGAGATGCAAGAATCTCCATGTGAGGACTTAAGGATGAAGGCAACCCAGTGGGAAATAAGGCCAGGAGGTTGGAGAAAGGTGGGAGAAGAGAGAGACATAGGGAAAGAGCAGCTGGATCCAACATGGAAGCAGCTGGATCCAACATGGAAGAAATCAGCAACCATCCTTCTCAGTTACATGAGTCAATAAGCTCTCAATAGGTTGAGATTTCCTGTCAATTATTACTGACAGTAGACTGGACTTGGACAAGACATGCATGGTGTGTGGGAACAGTATGCCATTTTCAAGATATATGACCTTGGTCAGGCCCCTTTATCTCTGTTAAAATTCTAAAATGAGGAATAATTGATATTCAAGGTTACTTTCTTTATGAATAATCATAATGATTTCTAATATTCATCTAGCACCCTATCTGCCCAGTACTAGGCTAACATATTTATGGTATTTGTCCCTCATAACAGTCTTTTTGGGGATAATCCTATAATTATCCCCATTTTACAGATTAGTAGACTGAAGTACAGACAGGAAAGTGATTCTTCCAAGGTCAGAGAGTTGTAAGTGCCTTAGCTAAGATATGAGCCCAGCTGTCTGTTACCCAAAACTATGCTCTTAACCACTATACTACTTGTGTAGTTTTTTTTAAATTTATTTTTTATTGAAATATGGTTGAATTACAATGTTGTGTTAATATGTGTAGTTTTTGTTGTTGTTGTTGTTTTGCGGTACGCGGGCCTCTCACTGTTGTGGCCTCTCCCATGGCGGAGCACAGGCTCCGGACGCGCAGGCTCAGCTGCCATGGCTCACCAGCCCAGCCGCTCCCCGGCATGTGGGATCTTCCCGGACCAGGGCATGAATCCGTGTCCCCTGCATCGGCAGGCGGACTCTCAACCACTGCGCCACCAGGGAAGCCCAATTTGTGTAGTTTTTAAATGAGAACAAAACACTCTGGCAACGGAGAACAGGTGGTGGGGTGGAAAGAGTGCTGGATGGGAATTAGGAGACCCTCATTCTAGTCTTAGTTCTGCTGCTGAGTTGTTCAACTGGACAAGGGCCTCATTTATTTTCATGTTTTCAGTGAAGGGGTTGGCCTAGATGTGCTTAAAGTTATATCCAGTTTGAACATTTTGTGATTCCATCCAGGACTACACCAGGTGCTGTGGGTTCACCTGATCATGGGGTCAGGCAGGGCCAAACGGGGTGGGCATACCGGAAGTCTCCACTGCCCTGAGGGTCAAAGGTGGAGCACGGCGCCTAAGGTCTGGGGTATCGGGAGGCTTCTGAGCTCCATTTATTTACATACTGTCTAAGGACACTTTTGTACTACAATGGCAGAGTTGAGTATTTGTGATAGAGACCATATGGCTGGCAAAGCTCAAATATTTACTGTCTTTTCTTTCACTGGAAAAGTGTCCGAAGATCACGTTTATTTTCCTCTTCTGGCAAACCACTGGCTAATGGGCTCAGAGCTGTTCTCCTGCAGACCACAGTTAGCAAAAGAGCAACTACCAAGCAACGTGTCCTTGAACTTCTTTCAAAACCTAGGTTATTCATGATTCCAAGAAAATGGAGCACACAGTTCCATTACTAAGGGGCTCTTTTGGGGGAAAAGAATAGGATCTATTGGGGGGTTTGTCGCACGCAACAGAAACCAACACTGGATTTCCTTAGGTGAAAGATAAATTGGAAGAGTGTGGGGAACTCACAGACCTAAAGGAGGCTGGGACTTGGCACGGAAATGGGGAGGAGCTGGGGAGCTCAGGAGAACTCATGGTAGGAGCCCCAACCATGGCTCCCAACTAGGAGGTCTGGCATGCACACATTCCTGTGATATTGACTGCAGCTCTTTTTTTCCATGATTCACCTGAATCCTGGACAGAGCAGCCAACTGGATCAGCTTGGGTCACAAGCCCATCCCTTGTCTCTTCTGTGTCAGGGAGAAGGAAATTCTGTAGGAGGAGGGGTTCTGTAATGAGAAGTCCTTGCCTGGATGTACACTTCTCCAAGACATGTGAGAGCAAGTGCTCCTTAAAATGTCAGGTGCTCTAAAAAAGGAATGACCCCTGAGCAGGCAAAATGATAAACATTCTCTTCAAGGGTGTAAATCACAATTATACTTTAAAAATATCAATAGCAAATGTAGAAATATTTTTTAAAAATAAAAGAAAAATTATAGAGCTCTTTATTTCCCCTCTTCTTTTACCCTTTTCTCTTTCTCCTTTCCATCCATAAATATTTTCTTGAACATATTTTATGTAGGTGGATGTATGTATCAGCCTCTATAGACAGGCTGCCTGGATTTGAACCCCACCTACGTTTCTACTTCATTATGAAACTTTAGATGACCTATTAAACCTTGTTGGACCTCAGCTTTTTCATAGGATACATAGTAAGCATCCTATAATGTTTAGGTACTGTTGTTGTCACAAAGCTGTACAAAGAGTAAGATAGAAAGCTTGCCTTCTAGGAGTACACAATCTATGGAAGGAGGTGAAGTTGCATCGGTGGCTGTTAGTCTGTTTACTGCTGTATAAAAGCATTGGGAAAATCACAGTGGCATGCAAAACAAGCATGTATTTTTCACTTTTGTAGATGTTGGATTGGCTGGGATTTGGCTTATCTACATTAGGCTGGGCTTGGTTTGAAGCTGCCGTTTGGGTGCAAATCTGCTCCGTGTGCTTTCCATTCTTCTTTGACCAGCATCTACCCTCAGATGTTCTCTTCCTGGCAAAAGGCAGAAATGTGAGAAGACAGGCCTGGCTATGCAAGTACATTTCAAGTCTCTCCTTGTATCACATTCTATAACAATCCCTTTGGCCGGAGAAAGTCACGTGTTAAAGCCCAAAGCCAAGTACATCTGGCCATGCCAACTGTATAGGTATATAGTATTACCACAGAGGAATAAAAGGTTTGGGGCCAGTAATTAACCTACATCATGTTTATTTAGTACCAAGTAGAAAGTCAGGTATGTGATAGTAGAGATATATGTAGAAATGTCAAAATTGTTTCAAAATTAGAAGAACTTACCTCTAACTGCTCAAGAATTCAAGGGAAACAGTGTGGAAAAGGGGTTGATTGAGATAAATCTTGTAAGATGAGTGAAGATATGGATTCCCAGGCATTGGAAAGGAGAAGGAAAGTCCAGGCAGAGAGAATAGCTATCAACAAAGTCATGAAAGCAAGGGCACGTCCAGGACTAAGGAGAAGTTTAAGTTGGCCGGATTTATGGAGGGAAGTTATAGCTATCAGAAGAAGTTGGGACCAGTATGGGCCCCAGTCAGTTTACAGACTGAACAGGCCTGTTGGTTGGAGAGAACAGAAGTTACCTTTTAGACATTCAAGAGCAAGTGACCCTCAGTAACTTTGGCCAATGAGGAAAAACTTGATTGACGACCCACACAGGCAAAATGCAGCAACCAGTAAGATGGCAGCCCCTTAAGAACAGGGTAGTGTTATGTGTAGCCCTCAGCCAGGCTGGCAACAACATTAACCATTTGGACATGCAGCAGTGAGGGGTACTGAGTAACCAGGCTTCAGAAAAGTATAGGGATTAGGAAACCTATTTTACTTTCTCAGGAGAGGCTGATGCCCTTCTCAGTTTGCAAGGAGACATAGTCAAAGAAGTTCATGAATTTAACAGGCAGAAGAAAGACAATGGGATTCAGAGTTAGATCATGAGACTAAGTCCCAAATCCATCATTTACTGTCTGGGTGACCTTAGGCAAATTATTTCACCTTTTATGGGTCTCAGTCTCTTTGCTTATAAAGTGGGGGTTAATAATACCTAGGGCTGTCATGATAAGCAAATATGATAGTATGTGATACAGAGTAACAGAGATATTTGTGGGAGAGGACTGGGGAATAAAGCAAGGGCTTTGAGGGAATCAGCGCTAATAGCAGCGGAAGTATCGATGAAGTGAGCTCAAGGGGAGGGAGAAGAAAGTTGGACCGAAGTTGTGTGTTTTTGCTCATCATCTCCAATTTTCTTCTTTTACGCTTTTCTAAACTAGACAGTTTAGGATCTAAAAATGACATTCTCCATTGAAGGTATAGTTTTTGATGTAAATTTTTTCCAATCAGACACATGTGAGACTTGGATTCAAAACTGAGATGAGTGGTGAAGGGAGCACGTATGAAGTGTCTATGTTGCCAGTGTCTGGACCACTCTGGCTCTAGAGGGGTCAACATGCTAATGGTGGCTTCCAAAACCCCACATTACTCTTAAGGTGAATTGTTCCTGGATCCAACAGTTGTGGCATTGGGCTTCTGAGGCCTGGATTGTGGAAGCAGTAGTTAGAACACTGGCTTTCTGATTCCCTCACAGCCTTATTGTTGCAGGGGTTCCCTTGATGAGCCAGTTCTGGAGTGTTCTTCAAGAGTCATTCCTGGTCATTCCCTACCTAGAACTTATTTCTCCAGAGCTTATAATGATTTTATAAGCATTTGATTCCCTGCCTTAATATCTTTAAAAAATTTAAGAAGCATTAGTTTTTGTTGTCTACAACAGCCTTGACTAGGACACTGGAGTGAATGCATTTCTAAAGGCACCGTTTTGCTCAATTCTTCTCTAACCTCTTCGGGCTCTCACTTCCAGCAGCTTCCTGGACACCTCTTTTTGACCATCTGCCACTACTAAGTAGTGTCCCTGCCTGTTGGTTTTCTACTCCCAATCCAACCTAAATCCTGTGGTCAGATTTATCTTCTTACAAGGAAATTACTAATCACATACGCTGTGATTTGCAGTTTCAAATGGTGGAGAGAGAGATTATTTCTTCTTCCTCCTCTTGGAGGTCACCCTCAAAGCAACAAAGATTATGTGGAAAGAAATGAAACCTCCATCTCTGGTGATGCCAGGAGACATCTGTAACCCTGAACCACAGCTCCTTATGGAGAGGAGTTGTCAAATATAGATCAAATAAGGGGAGGGCATGTGCAGAGAAAGCACGCTCACAGCTACAGATCTCAGGAGAAAATGGCCAAACACGTTCTCCAAAATTCATGGCATATCCCGAGGGCAAACCTGGTGAGCCCTTATTTGAAACGACAGGAACCGACATGTAAATTTATGGCAGGAACTTCCCTGGACCCAATTTGACCTGAAAGAGAAGCAGAGAAGATAGCGCTGAGTGAGAAATTCACACAGACAAATCATAAACCCAAGAAGCGGTCTGCAGGTGAGCCAGGAGAGGCAGAAAAGCCCGGAGTTTTCTGAAGGACAGAATGACATTTATCAGGATGCTGAGGGGTAAAAATGAAAACCCACTGGCTAACATCTGGAGAGAATGGGAGGTGAGGAAGTACATCAGTTTTAGTATAAAGGGAAGCAGAATAATGGGGTAGGACCTGCAGGAAAGTGGGGTTGAAGAGTGTGATGGTTACTTTTATGCATCTACTTGACTGGGTCATTGTGTGCCCAGATACTTGGTCAAACTTTATTTCTGGGTATATCTGTGAGTGGGTTTTGGATGAGATTAGCATTTGAATTTGTAGACTAAGTAAAGCAGTCTTCAGCGTAGATTTCCCTCCTCAATGTGGATGGGCATCATCCAATTTGTTGAGGGCTTGAATAGAACAAAAATGTGTAGGAAGCGAGAATCTGCTCTCTCAGCTTGACAGTTGAGCTGGGAAATTGGTTCCTCTCTTGCCCTCAGGCTAGGACTTATATCATCTGGTTCTCAAGACTTTGAACTTGGACTAGGATCCACAACACTGGTTTTCCCGGTTCTCAGGCCTTTGGACTTGGGTTGGAACTACATCACTGGCTCTCCTTGCTTGCATGGTCTACGGCTTGCAGATGGCAGACTGTGGGACTTCTTAACCTCCATAACTGCATGAACCAATTCCTCATAATAAACCTCATTATAAATCTGTCTCTATATCAATCTATCCATCTATTTATCTGTCTGTCATCTATCTCTCTTGTATGGATTCTGTGTCTCTGGAGTATCCTGAGTAACACAAGGAGTGTAAGCATGTTAGTATGCTTATGGTAATTATTTAAAAGAGAAATATTGATAAGGTAGGAGAAAGAGGAGGAGACAAATGTAAGAGCAATAATCTTGTGGCGGTGAGACAGGATGGGATGCCCTGTAGAGGAGAAGGATTTGACTTTTAACAGGAGCGTGTGTAGTTCATTGTTGACTACAGAAGGGAACACAGTATATGGGAGTAAATCTGGTAGTTTCATGGATGTGGTGGGGGGAGAAGATTGGAGTTCTCGTTGCTTCCATTTTTTCAAAGAAACAGAAAGCAATATAATCAACCAAGAGCAAAATGAGGCAGGAGATTTGAGGAGAAAGGAGAAAATGCAAAATTATTGTCTAGGAGAGGGAAAATGAAGGAGCTAAGGAAAATTATTATGATTGTTGAGTGTTCCTAAAGGGCTCATGTGAATTTAATGGTCATAGATTTAAAGTAAGCCCAAGCAAAAGAGTGTGTCTGTGTCTGTGTCTGTGTTTGTGTGTGCATGCACCTGCATGTGCGTATTTTCTGAACATGTTCAGTTGTCTGGGTAAGAAGTACTTAGCCAAGGTTCTGTTTTTTTTCCCCAGACCAATATATTAAAGGGAGAAAAAAAGCAAGGTATTTGAAGATAAATGTAAGGGAATGTGAAATCTGAGCTGGATGAAGAAGGAGGTAAGGATATGAAGTGGGGGACAATAAAATGATGGTAGAATCAGTACACTGAAGGTCCTCGTTGGATTAAATAATTATTGGTGTTGGGAAAATAAAAAGAATGAGCTGGAAAGTTCAAAGGAGGTAGGGCTTAGGAGCCTGAAACAGTTCAGGAGGGACTGCAATCAGTAACAATGATAAGACCTACCTGTGATTTGATTACAGGAACAAGAGACTAAGTTAGGTGGAGAATGAGATCATTGAAACAGAAGGGTCAAAGAAACTTAGAGAATACAGTATTGGGAAGATCCTACATGAGGATATTGAAATAATTCAGAATATTATTGTAGGGAGCTGCAGAGATTGAGGTGTTAAAATCTTTGAGGGATGAGGGGATCGATCCAGGTTTCTGTAGACAACTTCAAGAAGGAGGGGTTGTTGTCATGTAATCTGATGGTATAAAATTCACAGCCAGTGTTTTTCAAGGAGAAAGGAGTGAAAATTGTCTGAAAAAAAATCAATGATGAATAAGAGAGGTAAACACCACACCTCCAGGTCCAGTGGTACAGAGGGATGTGGGGGAAATCAGCCAGCTCTGAAAAGCTCTGTAGGAGATAAATTGTCCTCAGTTAGGGCCAGGCTGCACTTAGATGGGAAAGATGAAGGGGTAATTCAGAGCAGATGTGAGACTATAAAGAATTTTGCTGATAATGGACTCTGAATTCTAGAAGGCAGAGAAGAAAATTTTCCAGAAATGAAGCCAGGTAGGGGAGGGTTAGACTAAAGGATAAACTTTGCCTTGTGAGAATGAGAGTCCAAATGATAACGGATATCCAGAGAGTCTTAGAACTCTGGTGGTTTTGACAAATAGGAATACAGACATGATGAGGTTAGTCTTGAACGTTTCCAAGACAATCTGCAGTGCTGAGGTTGTGAGTGTCTTCTTTGTACGTGAGTGTGGCTTGGTTGAAAGATTGGGTGCATTTAAAGATCAAGTCAAGCTCTGGGGCTTCATCAATCTTTCTATAAAGAATTACTATAAAGCAGATTTTAAAAAAGACATATTTTATCATTACGTTAAAAAATAACCCACCTCCATGAAACAACCACCTCCATAAATTTAGTTTAAAGCAGGAATACAATAGGTCAGAGAAAATACGGTACAACAAAAAGAGTTTAAGTATGAGCTGGCAGAACTCAGGGGGAAAAAAAGAGAAAGATAAAAGTAAAACCATCACAGGGATGAAGGTTTTTTCTTTATTGGCAGAGGCACATAAATAGACTATGCGTGGCTGAAAACATAATAAGGGACACAGAAGAGAGAATAAGAAAAGTGAGTTAAATAAAATGGCCATGATCAGAGGATTAAAATGGATTAGACATAAAATGATAGCAATGGGGCTTCCCTGGTGGCGCAGTGGTTGAGAGTCCGCCTGCCAATGCAGGGGACGTGGGTTCGTGCCCCGGTCCGGGAAGATCCCACATGCCGCGGAGCGGCTAGGCCCGTGAGCCATGGCCGCTGAGCCTGCACGTCCGGAGCCTGTGCTCCGCAACAGGAGAGGCCACAGCAGTGAGAGGCCCGCGTACCACAAAAAAAAAAAAAAAAAAAAAAAGTGATAGCAATGGAATATGGATAATGGAGCTACAACACACATGATGGGTGGTCTACTTTTTTTTTTTCTTTTAAGTTTTTTTTTAGCATAGTGATAAAATATGTCTTTTAAAATAGTGGAACAGAAAAATAATCAAAACATAGTTCATGAAAAGTTTTCAGAAATTATACACATGTGCACACACACACACACACACACACACACACACATATACTTTAAAAGGGACAGGCATACCCTGGAGACACTGGTTTAGGATGATCAACCCTGAGACATATAATACAATAATTAGGCCAACAGACCTTAGAAGTCAAGAATCAATATTTTAGGCAACCAGGAAAAGTATCAAGTCACTGGAAATGTCTCAGTCTTCACCATGGCAATTTTTAGAGGGAGAAAGCAGTGGAGCAATACTTGTAAAATTCATAAGAAAAAATGTGACAAAATGATTTTTCTTTACACAGATGAATTGCGTGTAGAGGCAGAAGATGGATCTTCTTGAGTGTGTGGTAACTCAGAATGCATTTCCCAAGAGCCCTGCTTGAAGAAGTGACCAGAACATGAACTTCAGGATGACAGGAGGAATCACAAAAATAAGGCTCACAGTGAGTGTGGCATCCATCTAACTACAGAACTAAGACTAAAATAAACCTGGGGATTATGATTGCAGAACAGAGCCTCGTAAACTTTCACAGTGTAGAAATTATTCAGTTAAGAAAAGTTGGAAGAAGAAGAGGGAAACATGGTGGAAGGTGATGTTACATAGGCTGCCTTCTTAATCTTTCATAGCCAGAGGTCAACAGGTATTGTTTAAAGCTGATAAATCATGTAACAGAAGTATATTTTAAAATGTGAGAATTAACTAAAGCAACCTAAGCGTCCATTGACAGAGGAATGAATAAAGAAGATGTATACACACACACACACACACACACACACACACACACACACACACACAAAATGGAATATTACTCAGCCATAAAAAAGAATGAAATAATGCCATTTGCAGCAACATGGATGGACCTAGATGTTATCATACTAAGTGAAGTAAGTCAGACAGAGAAAGATAAACACCATATGATATCACTTGTTTGTGGAATCTAAAACAGGATACAAATGAATTTACTTGTGAAACAGACTCACAGACATAGAAAACAAACTTATGGTTACAAAACAAACTTATGGTTACCAAAGGGGAAGAGGGTGAGGGATTAGGATTTTGGGATTAACAGATATACGCTACTATATATAAAATAGATGAACAAAAAGATCCTACTGTATAGCACAGGGAACTGTATTCAGTATCTTGCAATAACCTATAATGAAAAAGAATCTGAAAAAATATATAAGTATGTATAACTGAATCACTTTGTTGTACACCTGAAACTAACTCAGCATTGTAAGTCAACTATACTTCAATTTTTAAAGAAAGAATCAATGAAAATTGGGTGGCAATGAAAGAGGATGTGAGAGAAAGAGGAAATGTACTGTTTTCATGGTTCATATTAGGGAGCTGATAGACACTGGCTAAAGAATAGAGAATTAAGTATCACATGTAGTTATAGTTCTAAAGACAACCACTAGAACATAAAAAACCCCCAAACCTTCCAAAATATCACCAGAAAAGCATGCCCACACAGTTAAAGAGAAAAGAAAAGAAAATCAGACTTTCTGCTGAAAGCTTTTAAAAACTTAAATGATAATGACAAAGAATAATATTACACATGATTATTTGGGGATTTTTTTTTTTTCTGTTCTTAATGTTTCTTTCTGTGTATCAAGTGTGTTCTACTACTCCTGAGCTCTATCTGCCTCTTTAGACACTCCGCCCAAGGGGAGGCAAAGTGATTTATCTATCTGGTAAATTTAGAAGTAAACGGATCACCCTCATCTCAGCTTTTCCTGGTTCCTCCTTGGGATGAGCTGCCCTTAGGGTATATGAGTTCTAAGCTGCGCCTGCAGGCAGCGACTCTCATCTCTGCTTAGGGCTTTAGGCCTATCCTGGCAGGTTTGCCTGTGTCTGAGAGGGTAAGTCTTTTTTTTTTTTTTTTAGAAGATGTTGGGGGTAGGAGTTTATTAATTAATTAATTTATTTTTGCTGTGTTGGGTTTTTGTTTCTGTGCGAGGGCTTTCTCTAGTTGTGGAAAGCAGGGGCCACTCTTCATCACGGTGCGCGGACCTCTCACTATCGCGGCCTCTCTTGTTGCAGAGCACAGGCTCCAGATGCGCAGGCTCAGTAGTTGTGGCTCACGGGCCTAGTTGCTCCGCAGCATGTGGAATCCTCCCAGACCAGGGCTCGAACCCATGTCCCCTGCATAGGCGGCAGATTCTCAACCACTGCGCCACCAGGGAAGCCCTGAGAGGGTAAGTCTTAAACTCTGGGGTTCAGTTTTAGAAAACCTACAAATAGAACTCACATAATCCAACCTAGTCTTAATCAATAATAAGGACTATATTTTGACTCGATATTCCTTTCTCTCAAATTATTCTGTACACAGGTGTGGGAGGGGATGGCACTTATCAGACCCTCACAAAAGACCCTCATAATGATGCTTTAGGGGGTTTTGAAGGGCTCAGCTCAACAGGTAAATATTTATGGAGCACTTAGAACAGTGTCTAAGGCACATGGCAGGTGCTTCATAAGTGCAGTTAAATGAATACATGGTTGAATTTTACAACTTCAGAGCAAAATTACAGCTAGTTTTTCTCTGGTGTGGCAGAAAACAAGGATGTGGAAATGCAGGAGCTGTAGAGTAGTCATCCTTCCATCTGTGTGCAGAGCAAAGAGACAGCTATTCTGCAGCGGAAAAGAATGACCCAGCTAACATAGAGGTCAGCGGAGATGAGAAACTTTGGGGACACAGAGGACACTGACTTGTGGCCGTCTTGCTCCCTGTTGCCTTCCCAGTTCCTGGTTCCAGACCCTTGTGGAGCCCAGCGACGTGATACACCCTTGGGTTCTGTAACTCACATGTGTCTCCTCCTAATAAATCCTTTCCCCTTTTATTTTTGCTGCTTAAGCTAATTTAAAGTGGATTGTTTTCACCATCAGTCAAAAGACTTGACTAACCCAAGAGATGCTGGGGTCCAGAGCCATTGGAAGATGCTTTCTAAGTTTGCAAAATTTTTGAGAATTTTGAGTCTGGTCCAACAGCCAAAAGACTTTATAGAAGAGCAAGGGCAATTTTGTGGCAAGGAAGCAACCAGTGGGTTTTCCTCAGCTGACTGTGGTGGGTAGGTCTGAAGTCAAACTATCACAGGGCCCGTCACTTGGAGAGAAGCCATGGGCAGCAAGGAATATTAAACTAAACAAAACAAAGCAAAAACCCCACAAAGGCCAATATATAGCAGTTAACACTCCAAACTTCCCAGCTCATGAGTCATCAGCAAAGTGTAGAGCTCCCGAATGCTAAGCAGTTGGTACTACATTAATTCCACTCTCTAAGTCTCTCAGTTCTACCCCATGTCACAGATGGAGTCCACAAACAGAATAACAGCCTGCTCTATTCGGATTCAAGGACTCATTTACTTGTGCCCTGCTTTCCCGAGAGCCCAGGGTGACTGACTGCAGACCCTGGACTTCTGCGGGCTTAAACTAATAGGTATGGCAAGTGTCTATTCTGGGATGGCGGTAACCAGGAAGTGGGCAACGGGATGGGAGGAATATTCATTACACAAGCTGGGACTGAGACGAGCTTCTGCACTGGGGGGTAAATAATTCCAGTTAGTAAACAGATCCAAACCCTGGATGAATAAAGTATGGTTGTCACTTACCCACAAGTATCTGGCACAGAGCAGGGGCTCAACAAATATTTGTTGAATATTGAATGAAGTCTGGTGAACCTCTCATTTTTCTCATATTACATGTTTCTTTCTTTGGAAGCATTTACAACAATAATGTTTTCATTTACTTGAGTATTTATTCCATCAATGTCCATCTTCCCAACTAGAGAAGCAAGGGTGAAGGGGCTACATTCACATTTGCTCACTATTGTTTCCCAAGTGCATAGCACAGTGTTTGTATATTCTTTAATCTTCATTAATATTTAATGGATAAATAATATCTTTATTTATGAAGTATATGCTTGGCAAATACTGGGATCAGAAGCCTGAGTGTTTAATTTGAGTAGAGGTCAATGACCTTGACTATGGCCATTTGAATGATCTCTTGGCAAGGCCATGAGTTTTCTCTCTTCTCTCCTGCCCAGATGGTAAGGGACTGGCATGGTAGTATTAGGCCTCTTTCTTCTCTTCTTCCTGGAATGAAACAGTCCATCTTTATCAAATCAGGATCTGTCAAAACTAAATGCAGTGATCCCAGCTGTCTGCCACTTCAACAAGAGAAGATTAATGATGCAGAACCAAAGGGACACGTTTTACAGCAGGAATAATGCACAAATTATCTGCAGGTAATGCCATCTGGGGAGTTCCCTTCCCTCTATGGGCCTTACCCTTCACTGTCACTCTTGTATAGTCCACTGGCTCTTCTCTTGGACTTCTGCAGTGAAGCTGGAAAGGGGATTGAAAGGCTGGGGTCCTGCAGCTCAGGAAACCTAGAGCATCCAGACCAAGCAGTGCTGCCTGTCTCTTCAGAGGCTCTGTTGAAGTTTCTGTTACAGCAGAATGAGGTTCTCTGCCTTCTCCTTCACCTTTTGTGGTCCCTCTCATTCATCACTCCTGATTTGCATAATATGACATGATGAATTTATGCTCTGAAAAGTGATCAATATCACCATGCGAAGTTTTGTGTCTTGTTGATTCTTGCTCTGCATCTTGATGAGACTTGATGATGCAGATCCAGGGATGACAGCTGAGATGTCTAGCCTGAACACAAAGAACCACATCAGCATGAAATAGGGATACTTGAAGAAACTGGTAGAAAAACGAGGAGCGAAATGGAGAGATCGTGGACTTTCAGCTGTTCACGAAGCTATGAATTGGCATTGATTGGAAGGTGACTTGTATTCACCAGAACTCCTTCATTGGCAAGTGACAAAAACTTAATTCAAAAAAGTTTAGGAAAGAAAAAAAAGAGGATTCTATTGACCCAGATTACTGGAAAGTCCCAGTGGTGAAGGAAGAATTTAGGCATGACGGGATGCAGGCACTTGGAAAATATTATCAGGAATCAGTCTTTTTCTCTTGGCTCTGTTTTCTTCTAGAAAAGTTTCATTCTCAGGCACGTTTTCTCCCAGGGAGTGGCTGCTGGGAGTTTGAAGCTGACATCATAGAAATGCCAGATTTATCAAATAAAAATACAGAAGGCCCAGACTTGAATCTCAGATAGACAACTAATACATGTTTTAGTATAAGTATGTCCCATGCCATATTTGGGATATACTTATACTAAAACATGTATTAGTCATTCCGTATTTTATTTGGCACCCCTACGGTATCATCAATCCTCTGCATAGCCAATAGCTTCAGAAGAAAGAGCATGGCTCCCTCTCTCCCGCAGTCTATCCTTAAAATGATCCTGATTGGACAGCCCAGGTCATACACTCATCCCTGTGATTGGGGAGGTGGGTCCATGTAATTAAAGATCCCAGTGGGGAGAGGCAGTTTAGTCAGCCAATATGTGATAAACACCGCTTTGTGCCAGGCCCCATTCAAGGTGCTGGAGATTCAGTGGTGAACAAGATAGAGAGGCACCCTGGCTGGAAAGATACTCAACTTTCTAGTTGAGGGTGGGAGTGGGCGACAATGAATATGCTTATAAATAAATAGGATAACTTCATGCACTGATAAGCGTTATGAAGATGATAAAATAGGATACTGTGGTAGGAAGTGTCTGGGGCTGTTGTGGGTTGAGATGCACCTCCTGCAAACAGATATGTTGAAGTTCTAACCCCTAGTACTTATGAATGTGACCTTATTTGGAAATAGGGTCTTTGCAGATGTAATCAAATGAAGATGAGTTCATATGATGTCAAGGTGGGTCCCTAATCCCATGAGTGGTGTCCTTCGGAAGGAAACGTGGACACAGACACAGAGAGGACAATGCCATGGGATGATGGAGGCAGAGCCTGGAGTGATGCATCGACAAGCTAAGGAACGCCAATGGTTGCTGGCGACCACCAGAAACCAAGAGAGAGGTATGGACCAGGTTCTACCCTAGAACCTTCAGAGAGACATGGCCCAGCTGCCACTTTGATTTCAGACTTTTGGCCTCCAGAACCGTGAGACAATACATATCTGTTGTTTTAAGCCACCCAGTTGTGGCCATTGATTTTGGCACTCTCAGGAAATTAATTCAGGGGCAGAGGTAGGCTGAGTGGTCAGAGAAGACCTCTCTGAGGAAGCAGCATTGAATTTGAGACTGGGAGGGTGAGGCGGGGGCAGCTGAAGAATACTTAAAGGAGAAGGAAAGTTATGTAGGAGTGAAGACAGACAGGGAGTGGAGTGGAGGTAGATGTGGTCCAGGCAAGAGGCAATGTGGACCCCTATGAGGGCAGAGCAGTGGGAACTGGGGGAGGGAAGGAACATGAGCTCCAGAGGCCACACTGACGGCCACAACCATCAGAGCTTGATCGCTACTTTGGGTTGGCAAGCAAAACAGAGCTCTGTTGTATCTTTCCCAACTTGAAGCCAGCATTTGAAGACTCATATTTCCCTTGTCAACCCAACCAAGAGAAACTCAAGTTGGGGGAGTTAGCTTCCTCTGAAGATGGAAATCGAATGGGAAGGAAGTCTAACGCTAGAAGGAGAGCTCTTTTTAGCCCTCTAAGGGCTAAACTTGGGTCCACTTCTCAGCAGTTCCTTGAAGCTGGCAGCAGTATTCAAATAAGTTAAAGTTCCTCAAAGGCCCAGGAAAGTAACCCAAGTGTCTCTGGATGCTGAAGAGTAATCCTCAGAGATTAAAGCAGCATCTGTGACCAAACCTTCACAGAAGATCTTAAACCTGAATTCAAGTTGCTAATTAGATCCTTGTTTGTAATGTTAGATCCCTTCAGAGGCTTAGTGGGGGGTAGAGAACGTGAGCAGGGGAGGGGGTTAATACCTAAGAAAGTCAGTAATTAATCTTCTCTAAGGCTTAATCACATCCTGACAATTTAAATGCTGATATGAGTTTCAAGTTGGTCTTTTCAGGAGCCTGTGATGGGGGAGGATGGAGTCAACCCTGAATTTAGGCAGAGGAACATAATGCATTTGTTTCAGGGAGCTGTTCGGTACTCTGTGCATTCAGCAGTGGATTGTATCAAGTATTTCTGGAAACTTTAAGACAGCTATGGCATGGTCCAGAGGGCGTGGTGCTGGCCTCTAAAAGCATGCAGTCACACCAGTGCTCTATACGATGAAGTGATGTCACGATTCCTGTGTCTCCTCTTTGAGGTCTTCTTACTTGGTCTCATGTTGACACTTGTTCATTCTTTGCCATGGATAACCATAAAAACAGCAAAGACAAAGTGCTTACCATGTACCGGGTTCTGTTCTAATTTCTTTATTTGTATTACTTCATTTATGGCTCACAACAATCCCGTGAAACATATTCTGTTATCCCATTTCACTTGAAGGATGAGGAAATTGAGGCACTCATGATGGATGGGATTTTCCGAGATCACAGAGCACTCACTTGGTGGATTTGGGATACATAACCAGGTAGCCAGGAAACAGAAACTCATTCTACTCTGACTCTTGTCCAGATGGGCTTTGGCATCTGACTGTTCCTCTCCAAGCCTCCATTGATTGCCGAGGTCCCCCACTACTTGGCTACCTTAGACAGTAGTTGGAAAACTGTTGATTTTGCATCTGCAGGTGACAGAATCACTCTAGGAGATAGCTCCAGGTCCAGGTCCCTTTCGAGACCCTTTCCCTTTCCCTTTAGCCCTTTCGAGAATCAGGACATAGGGAAAGTCTTCCAATGTGGCTGCACCTAGGGGAATTAAGATATCTCTTCTCAGGATGAGTCCCAGTAAACTGAGGTTGGAAGAGATTAGAATATGGATAATTCCACATTCGGTATTTCAACACTCCATGGATAATTTTTTAGAATTGAACAGACTGTTTGAAGTTAGATGGATGCAAACCAGACAAAAGTCATACGGTGCTGCAAGTGATCTAAGGAGACCTTGCAGACCTAGAAAGTCCCATCCATTTAGTCACACATTCAATACACATTTATTTAGCATTTATCATGTGCTAGTCACTGCTAGGCACTATGGAAACATTGATGAGTAGAACTTAATTTCTGCCCTCACAGTGTTTATAGTCTAGAGGAGTGATAGACAGTGTAAAAATTAAAAAAAAAAGAATAAGTATAAAATCACAAATTGTGCCAAGTGTAATGAAGCATCACTTTCCATTATTAATAATGATGCCTCATTTTTGTGGCTTTATTAAGAAAAAAGGTGGTTCATGTTGTTATATTTTCCATTAAGTTCACTGATGTTTTTGTCCTCCATTTTGGATAAAAATGTTTCAAATTTTACTTGGTAAGAGGCTAAGTTTCCAAAAGCAACCCCAGTAGTTCATGACCCCACATTCAAGTCAGACATGGTCACTCAGTGCATGATGGTGAAATGAGGTTCTTCCAGGTCCCTAGCTCTTCAGTCACTCTGGGGCACTGCGTATGTGGCAGTCAGGTGCTGATAAAGCAAAAATGGACAAAATCAGAATAAAATATATTTTGTACCTTTGCATGCCAAGCTCTCCTCTGGGCACTTTCATGTTTATCATATATCTCACATTTTCTCATTAAATCCCAGTGACATAGGTATATTTTTCCCATTGAGAGGCTTGGGACTTAGAGATGTGAAGGAATTTTTCAAAGTTGCCTAGTGGGCAAGTGGATAAAAAAAATCCAGATCTTCCTGACTGGAAAGTCAGATGCTCATTATAGATTTCTCTCTGAGAAGAAAATATAGAAGAACATAGCACTAAATCACCCAGAATTTTGAGTATGGAGCTCACTATCCAGGTGCAAGGTTGTTTCCTGACATGAATGCTAGGAGCTGTCATCTATGTTCTATTTTCTGCTTGACGGTGTCTTTCCCATTTTATAATTCTATCGCATCACATTGCAGGGTACCGTACTGCATCACAGCTCTTTCTATTTCATTCCTTTCCATACCATATCATCTCTTCCCATCCCATTCCTCTCAATTTCATTCCACTCCATCCCACTCCATTCCACCCCAGGCCATTATAACCCATCTCATCCTATCTCATCTCACCCCTTTCCATCCTTTCCCATTCCACTCCTTCCCATCCCATCTTATTCCTCTTCTTTCCATCCTTTTCCATTCTATGCCACCCCATTTAATCCCATCTCATTCCATTCCAAACAATATGAATGAATTAGGAAGCATCATAATGACTGGAAAGATTATAGGGCAGAGAGCCAGGAAAAGAGCCTTCCAGTCCCTGACATAGCATTTAATTATGTAAAACCTAGATATATTCATTTCTCTTCTCCCCATTCCTCAATTCTGCACTTGAAAAATTTGGTTTGATCTCTGTTTTCAATCCTGGCAGCATGTTAGAATCACTTGGAGAACTTCAAAGATGTATAGAACCTCTCCCTTCCCACATCCCCTCCCTCATCCCCAGGTATTTGGATTTAGTCAGTCCAAGGTGAGTCTTGGGCACTGAGATTTTTATTTATTTTTAATTTAAAACTTTTTTAATTGTAACTTTTTTTGTTGTTATTAACTCAAGTCCATTTTTTTAAAATCCAGACTTCCTCAGTTTTCCCCTAATGTCCTTCTTCTGTTCCAAGATCCCAGCCAGGATCCCACATGACATTTCGTTGTCATGTCCCCTCAGGCTCCTCTTGGTTGTGACAGTTTCTCCGACTTTATGACCTTGAAAGTCTGGGGAGTGCTCGTCAGGTAGTCTGTAGAGTGTCCCTCAATTTGTGTGTGTCTGATATTTTTTTCATAATTAGACTGGAGTTGCAGGTTTTTCTATTTCTTTTTTGAATTTTTTATTGGAGTATAGTTGATTTACAGTGTTGTGTTAGTTTCTGCTGTACAGCAAAGTGAATCAGTTATACACATACATATATCCACTCTTTTCGTGAGCACTGAGATTTTTAAATAAACCTTCCAAGATAAATCTAATCTACGTCCACGACTGAAAACCACTGGGCTAGATGACCACTAGGGTTTCATTACTATCTACTCAACAAACATTTATTATACATTAACTATATAACTGGTATTATACTAGGATTGGGGTAAATTCAAAACAGAATCTGCAAGGACCTTGTCGACAAACTGTTTTTGTCTAGTGGACAAGGACATAAAAGATGGAAATACAGTGTGGAAAATCACAAGTTCTAAAAGTGGCTCAGGTGAAATGTACAATTAAGAGGATATACTATAAAATGTGTACTTTTCAGGTCTGTAGTCTTGTCCTGTGTGCCTTTGGGCAAAGCCATTTAATCTCTGGGCTTTTCTCATCTTCAAAATGGAAAAGGGACTTGTTCTTCCAAATAGACCGTGGGTTATCTAGGATGATAAGAAGCAGCCCCCAGACCCTGATGTAGGGGATTGGAAATTTAATCCATGACTGGGTGGTATTGAGAGTCCTCTGAAACGCTGTGAACAAGTCACACAAGTTATTTAAGATGTCTCTGTGTGCCATTTCCTCAGATGTTGTCCTAGTCTGGGCACTGAGTCTAATGCACCTCACTGGCATCTTGCCACAGGCAGGGTCTCTGTGGTCTATCCATTTTGTTTGGGCTGAAGACAGGATGATTTTGGCTCTGCTGGACCATCTCACTATAGCTAAGGTGAGAGACTTGGTGTTCAGCTCAAGGGTAAGCTCCATTGTTTCAGATATAAGAACAGCTTATTACAATCCTCAATGACTCATCCACATGGACCCGTTGAAAGAAATGATTTTAACACTCATACTCTTAAGACTGAAGTCTATTTATTAGAGGAGTCATAAACAGCTAATTTCCCCTTATCTCTAATCCTTGGTTCCAAGGCAAGATATTCACATGGGTTAGGATGTCTCTCCAGGCAGGTGTGTGGCTGGAGATTCATGCGACCGTAGTGAGTCCTCTGCAGACAGTGACTTGTGTAGGAAAAGTAATGCAGTCAAGTCAGGTCCAGCTCATTTTGGGAGCAAGAAATATACACTTCACGAGTCCCACCCATGACCATATTCAACCCTCTGCCTTCTTCCAGCATCTTTGTCAGATGCCATGAGAACTTGCTTCAGATGTGCCCATCTACCCCAGGTTTGCCCTATTAGAAGTGCTTGTTTATTTTCTTTCTTTTTAAACTTTTTATTTTGAAATAGTTTCAAACTGACGTAAAAGTGGCAAGAAGAGTACAAAGAAATAGTTTGTAACCTTTACTCAGATTTCTCAACCATCAACAGGCTTTATTATTTCATATCTATCCCTATATTTCTATGTCTACCTTTATATATCGATTGGCTTTATCATTCTCTCTCTCTCTGTCTCTCTCTCTCTGTGTAGGCCTTTCTCTCCCTCCCTCCCTCCCTCTTTCCTTCTCTCTCTCTCTCTGAAAAATTTCAGTGGCTAGTTTGATGCCTTTTACCCCCAACACTTCAGTGTGTATGTCCTAAAAACAAAAACATTCTTTTGTACAACCGGAGTACAGTGAGACGGTAAATGGGAAAGTGGTTTGCAAACTGTGATGAATAGAGAGGCCTGAGGGGCCCTGACTGTGATGAGGAATATTTTCTCAGATTTCACCAGGAAGAAAGGTTTTAGGTGGTGACCAGGAGGGAGCCCCCAACAAGAATCGCCTGGTGCTTTGCATACCAGGGGAAAATTCCATTTTGTTCTCTTTTTCCAGGTCCATGGCTCACCTTTCCATCTGCCTGTGATCCCAGAATCTCCTGGTCTTCCAGGAAGAGCTCTCAGATTTTGTATTTGCTTCATCTCCTCCAACTCTGGGAGCTTGGCTGACTCAGCAAATTTTTGCAATTTGCGCCCGTGTCCAGGTTGTTAATATATAACAACTGTGTGCTGCTGGCCTCCGAGTGAGTGCCAGAGGGCATGAAAATATTAACTTCTGTTCATGCAGAGAATTTGCTATTAACTCCAATGCTTTATTTTTAAAAAGTTCATTCACAGAAACCTGACAAGATTTTTCCAGCTTTTTCCAGCTTATTGACCTGATTCAAATATCTTAGAGGTTACTTTACCCTTCCTCACCCTATATATTTCCAGGATTGTTAAAAATAAATTTTCCACTGATTAAAAATAAATCATTCTCATGGTAGAAAATTTGGAAAGATCAGAAAAATATAAAGAGGAAAATAATTCCTTACATTGTAACTCCCTGAAGCATATACTCTCAACCTTTTGGATATATGATTCCAGCTTGCTTTTCCTCCCCTCCTTTCCTCCCTCCCTCCCTTCCTTCCTTCCTTTTCTCTACATTTCTAATGGAGTTAGACTATTCAGTATTTATAATTTTGAATGTGTCTTCTTCAGAGGTAACTAACTCTGCCTCTTCAAGGTCCTGTTCAATTCTCTGCTCAACGTTGAAATTACCTGCTGGTCCCAAGACCGTGGAAGATAAGTACCAACCTTACGCCCACCTCAAACTGAGGAGGAACTTACTTGCTATGTTGGTGGGTTTGTAAATGACACAACAGAAGGCAGAACACCAGGGAGTAGTGCAGTAGAGTCCCCACAACTCTATTTACTAGTTTTGTGATGCTGGGAAAAGTTTCCTAAGTGTCCTGAGTCTCAGTGTATTCTATTGTGAAATAGGGATAATGACATCTATCTCTGAAAGTGGTTGTGTAGATGAAGGACACAGTGCATGTAGCTTTCTCAGCACATAGGACACGCTCAATTAATGGCAGTTCAAGAACCTTCCTTATCTGTAGAAGAAATCTGCTTTTTCCTACCCCTTTCTCCTTATTACAGCATCCTGATACTCCTCGGGGAAAGAGCTCCTAGCTTAGTCTGTGTGCTTCAGGTAGAGCTGACTTCACCCCTTGCCCCAGGGAAGGGTACATAGCTCTTGTGAGCTTGGCCATTCACAGCACAGCCTTCTCCCTTTCACCACAGCAGTTGGCTCAGGATGGGTATTAAGGACTGAATGTTTGTGTCCCCCATCTCAAATTTGTACACTGAAGCCCTAATCTCCAACGTGATGTTATTTGTAAGTGGGGACTTTGAGAGGTAATTAGGTTTAGATGAGGTCATGAGAGTGGGTCCCCATGATAAGATTAGTGTCCTTATAAGAAAAGGAAGAGAGATTGGAGCCCTCTCTCTCTGCCATATGAGGACACACAGTGAGAAGCTGGCCATCTGCAAGCCAGGAAGAGGGCTCTTATCAGAACACGGCCATGCTAGCATCTTGATCTTGAACTTCCAGGCTTCAGAACTGTGAGAAATAAATGTCTGTTGTTTAAGCCACCCAATCTACGGTACATTGTTATAGCAGTCTAAGCAGACCAAGTCAAGGGGCATGCAACCCAGTCTGGGCTTCAATAAGATGCAGTTATAAAGCTTTTGTTGCGACTTCTAGAAAGGAGAAGCTTTCTTTCCTCTGGCCTTGAGGCTGGAATAGTGCAAGCGTGGAACTTGTAGGAGCTTCTGCCGTTTATCCCTACTCCTCCAACCATTATGGAGAAGGTTTGGCTGAATATTGAGCCAAAACAATGGAAAGCAGAGTGAAGGGACAGGGAGATAGATTTCTGTCACTATTGTCTGACTACGTGGATTCAGCCTTGCTTAAAGCTAGAATACCCAACTTTTCCTTCGCATGAGCCACAAACCGCTACCCTTCATCCTTTCAAAGCTGGTTTGAGTTGGGTTCTGTCATCTGCGAAAAAGATTTGACCAAGATACTTTTCCAGCCACTGCTTTTCAAAATTTGAAGGTCCTGCTACTGCCTTCCTCAGATTAGGTTTACTTGTGTATCAAGAGGGGTCTATTCAGGAGACTCCTGGGGCCAAATGGTTAATATTCACTTGGGGCACCTTTCAGCCTCGATCTAAATGCATATCTTCAGCAAATGTAGGAGAAACATACAGGGTGCTTGATAAATCCCAGTGCAAGTTAACTTCTGATGGTTTGGGGTAACCAAAGTTGATGAAGTTCAATACGGAGTGTGACTTATCTTCTTATTTATTCCTAATTAGTACTGAAGCAATCCTTTTACTTATCAAGTACCTTCCCCCCACCAGTTTTTTCTGCCCTGCTCGAGAAATCCAGCCACTGATGCACATCTCTGCTGCTTCATTTTTAAATCTTATCCTTTTATAATTAGAACAGACATGCTCAGAAAACTAATGAGAACGTAACTTTCCTTGTTCTGATAAAACTCTGTGATGATATATATATTTCTAATCAGAACCATGTTTCAGAGTCATTTAATCCCTACTTATTTGAGGTTGACTAATTATATAGGAATTATGTTTCATAGTTACAGTACTATTTATATATTATTCTTCTTATGAACTCATTTCAAGTCTTCCAAACCTTATTTTGTTTCTTAATATACAATTGATACAATTGTATCAAAAGGGATTTTAAATCTCAGTAAGTAGTAGTTTAGGAATAAGTCTCTTTGAGGGTGGCTGTTATTAATAGCATAAAACCTAAGCAATGATTAAACAATACCCACCTTTGCTCCATTAAGGAGTTTGTTGTTGCTGTAGGTTCAGCTGCTGAATAACGTTGTCACAGACTATGAATCTTATTCTCTTTCTGCTCCACTATCCTTAGCACATTGGCTTTTTTTTTTTTTTTTTGTGATACGCGGGCCTCTCACTGTTGTGGCCTCTCCCGTGCGGAGCACAGGCTCCGGACGCGCAGGCTCAGCGGCCATGGCTCACGGGCCCAGCCGCTCCGCGGCATGTGGGATCCTCCCGGACCAGGGCACGAACCCGTGTCCCCTGCATCGGCAGGCGGACTCTCAACCACTGCGCCACCAGGGAAGCCCACACGTTGGCTTTTCATAATCATAATTATTACCTAATAAATGCAAAATGATTTCTGCTGTGCCAGATACCACATCCAAATCCAAGGAGAAGGAAGCGGGGAAGGAGAAGCTTCAGTGATCTGTCTCTACTCAGAAAAGCAAAACCTTTCTGAAGAGTTCCCAGCACACTTCCCTTTTTACCTCTTGAGAAGAAACAGACATGTAGCAAGGAGAAAAGCCTAAGAAAAATCATGATTCACCACTTAGTGTTGGGCATGTTTTTTGTCCAGAATAAAATTGTTAAAAAGGAAGAAGAAAGAAGGAGAGCTGGTGGGTAAACCACTAACAGTATCTGCCACAGGTACCTCTTCCTGAATAAATAAATTCTTTTATTGGATAAAATGCATATGTTGTGTATATTCTTTTATTTTCTTACAAATATGCAAATGAATATTTAGAATGAATTCATATACAAGTAAAGTGTTTAGAGTAGTACCTATTAGAAGGTACCATGTAAAGATTTACTATCTTTTTTTAATTGTTTAGGTATCTATTTATATGTAGATTCTGATACAGTTTCTAAATGTACTCTCTTCTCTCCACCGTGATTACCAACATCTCTTCTCTCTAGCTCCTGGGACACAAATTGGCAACGGGGAGAAATGGATCGTGCTGTAAGCCAGCTGTGTCCATCACTGATTGCCAGCGATACTTAAATGTTGACTTTCCGGGACACACGTGTGGTCCTCGGCGGGGGCTCCTCTGCTGCGTGGTGCTATGACGTAGCGCCTGTCTTCTGCTCATTCCCTGTATTCCAACTCATAGACTTTTGTGAAGAAAGTCTCCTCACCAGTGACCAGCTCCCTGGTCCCAGCCCGCGGCTACATTCTTCAGTGTCCACTAGCCCACCAGAGACCCCTCCTCCCCAGCACAACTGTGGGAGTGCAAGCTTTTATGCTGCTTCTTCCTCTTTGTCCTGGCATTTCTTCCCAGTGCTCTTCTCCCTCTGCCCAAATAGGCATGGAACCGGAGGAGATCAGAAAATACAAAGTACATCCAACACCTCACCAAAGAATGAAGTGTCCCCAGTCTTTACTGGTGATGTCCTCAGAGCCTTCCTTTCATGTCTTGGAGGAAGGAGTGACCCTCTCTTTCCCCTGCGGGGAGAGAGGAACACAACCATAGTCACATCTATGAGGACTCTGCCGGTATCTTGGAATCCCTTCCCTTCCCCTAGACACTGCTGGTATCTTGAAATTCCATCCTTTCCCCTAGACTCTGTTGCTAACTTGGAATTCCATCCCTTCCCCTAGACTCTGTGGCTATCTTGGAATTCCATCCCTTTCCCAAGCGATCTGGTCATACAGAAGAGAGGTTTGGGGGTTCAGCCTCCCCTTGACACTCCGAGCGGGTGTGTGGCTGCCCAATATTCTCAGTTCCCTTTAGAATGTGGGCTACTTGATGCTACTTTGCCATTTGCTAATTCTGGGTCAACAGTAAAAATTCCATTTAATATCCTGCTACTCCTGTTACTTTAACCTAATTAGAAATTATATAAGTTGATAAAATGTGCATGTAAAAGGAAATAGAGCATTTCCATAAAAATGAAGTTAAATTAATTGGAAAAATTTGAAAAGCCAAGTCACTTAAAAATGCTGTTCTATCAAGTATATGTGAGGTAATAGTAAGTGGTTGGAAAACAGTAGTGTAAATGGAGAATGACTCTTCACTCTGATTGCTTCACGTGGGTCTCTACACTCTCATCCCATTTTAAAGGATTGGACACTAGAAGCTGAAACGTAAAGGAGGTTTATACCAGAAGATTGAGGTTTTCCAATCTGCAGGATGCTGTGGAAAAAAAGATATGGGCCCTATGGCAAAAGGCAAACAAATATGCATGAGTATGTTTCAGGTTGGAACACAATTTTTAAGATGGGCATCTTTCATTTTTAAAGATTTCTCTTCTTTAACCATCTTTTCAACTAGCTGGTTCTAATGGTTCTGGATTAGGGCTTTTACAGCAGCTCCCCAGCTGCCAGCCTCCAGGCGCCCTGGCAGGCAATCTCCCAGCCTGTGCAGAACGCCAAGCAGATTCCCGCCTTTCGCACAAAGCCCCTCCCCCTTTTCCCAGGCCATCGTCCTTCCCCAGCAGTGATCAAGTGTTCGGCCTCCTTCTTCATCTCAGGATGCTTGCATCTATTTCCGTTGCTGGGTAAGGGCAGATAGAAAACCACGGAGGTGAAGTGGGGTTAGGGGAAGACTTGGGAACCATCTGCCCTGGGTTCACTCTTGACTTTTTATTCCCCAGTGTTTCTTCAATAGCCTGGAGGAGTTAAAAAAAAAAAAAATCAGATACCTTGTCCCTCAAGGTTTAATAATCTGTCAAAAGTCCCCCCCGCCACCCCATGGCAACATATAAGATTCAGTTTCTCACTAGCATAATTTTTCAATCTGATAAGAGTGCCTGTGTGTCTTTCTTGCTCAATATAAACTTTTTTTTATTAACTTTGGAAGCACTTTGCCCAAGTATGGCTTCAAAGTAATTAGATTTTATCTACTGATCAGAGGCAACAGGAGACAGAGTACTGCTATCTATCTACCTATTTACCTAGCTATCTAACTGTGTGTATGTATGTACGTAAGTGTGTATGTATTTGTCTATCCATCCTCTGTAAATTGTTGTGCCCAACACATAGTAAGTGCCTGATAAATGCACATTGTGATCATTAATGGTGATCATTGATAGTGTTATCAATTGATAACAATAGTTATCATGTTAATAATAATAACAATCATTATCAACAGTGTTATCGATTGATAATTGGTGATGTTCAGTGCCTGGTAGTTTGGTCCAACCTGTTCCTGGGATTTTGTGGTTTTTGTCTTTTGGCCGACTTCAATTTTTGATGTTTTTGGGCCCTTTAATCTTTTCCTATCCTAGTTCCCTAACTCCAGGCCTGCTCTGATCTCTGATCTCCATGAATTCCTATTTATCCTCACCTTGAATCCTCCTAGAGAGCTCTGTTCCTCTGCTTTGCCCTGAATCTGGATAAGAAATAACAAACAACTGCCTTCTCTGCCCCGTTCCTCCATTCTTCTACCCTTTAGCCCCAAAAGAAGCTTTTGAGACAAACTCTAAAATTTCAAAAAACAAAAAAGTCAATCCATATATCTGTGACAAGTATTAATGACGGGATCCACCTGGAGTGGCTATTGGTCCATGCTTGGATGTAGCGAGGGTGTTTCTGACCACAGAAAGTCGAAAGCAGCTTTGCCCCATCACTCTGCCTCCTTCTTCAAAGGCCCAGAACACCCAGCTCCTGGTTCACTGAGGCTGTAAGTATTTTGCATCTACTTCTCTGCTGGACCCATTTTGTCTTTTCCAGACTGTTTCCTTGGTCAGAAGATTTGCAGACTTCAAAGAGCAGAGATGGTGTGTGTTTTAGGTTTTGATGGCACTGGCAGCCAGGACCAGCCCTAACTGGTCTAACTACAAGGGTATTAGGCTTCGAGACAGCAAATTTTAGAGAATTAAGTAGGGATGGGCTCTCCCAAATCCTGCGAGCACGATGTGCCAGGTCCTGAAGTCCACACCGTAAGGGGTGGAAAGGGGAGAGATCCACTGCAACCAGATGCAGTGCAAATGATTAACACGGCTTCCCGTTGCTTCCCTGGTTCTTGCATGCTCTGGCCTCTGCCTGCTCTGCCATCTTTAGCTCTCAACACTCCTCACACACACACCCCGCCTCACTTCCTTGCCCACTGCATCACACTCCAGAAGCAATGAATTACTTGCAGGTCCTGGGACAAGCCTCACTCTCTTGCCTTCAGGTCTTCATTTTGCCTAGAATACTCACCTCTGTTCTACCATGCCTTCTCACCCCATCCCCAACCTCCTTGGCCTGAAACTCCTACTTCCCCTTCAAGTCTCAATGTAGATGTCCCTCTTCCCAGAAATCCCTCTCTATACCCCAAAGATTGGTGAGATGCCCACCTACATGTCCTGCTTTGCTCAAAGCCCCTTTCACAGCACCACAGGGTGTTTAATTGTCTTTCTACTTATTGGTCTCTCCCACTAGATAATATTGATAATTTCTAAGAAATTAAGAACGATGTTTATCATGATATCTCCACTGCACATTGTAGGAGCCCCATAAAAATTCATGAAAGGAGTGATGGTGAATGAATGAGAAGCTACAACCTGTGCTGGGCTTATTCTGGTCCCTCCAAATTAGATCCAACCCAGTGGGGTGAAGGCCAGTCTGCTGAGGAAGAGGACTGTTCAAATCAGTGCAGAGGGCATTGTTCAACTTCAGCAAAGCTGTTCACCCAGGAGAGGCTCCATCTGTGAGGCCAACTTACCCTCCCGAGAAAGGGATCCCAAGTCAGAGAATAAGCACCTTACCAGGGACGGCTGCCTGGATTGAGCACAATAAGGAGAGGAAAGGGAGAGAAACAGACTTCAGCACTACAAGGGTATTAGGCTTCGAGACAGCAAATTTTAGAGAATTAAGAAATCTAATCAGCCTGGTGCAGTAAGAGGGAAGCTGCAAACTCCCGGGTGTGGAAGAAAGCCGGGGTATCCTGAGGGTGATCCTAATTAAAACGCAGCCGATTACAATTCCTCTGACAAAGGAAAATGAAAGGACTAAGGAACATCTGCTGTGGATTCATGAAGGACTGCTCAAGGATGCGGAATGTGAGCAAAAGAAATTCTTGACAGCACTGAAGAGGTACAGGGCATGTTTGTTTGTTCTCCATAGGGCAAAACTGGTAGGGGAGGGGGCCTGGCAATGCAGTTTAGGATTGTTTTAGCCTATGGGGCAACGTAAAAGCTAAACGGGACGAGCCTCCCAGTACAGCCTAGAATGGCTGAAGGACCCCTCCATCTCTCTTCAAGCTGCCAGGCAACCAGTGAGCTGGGTCTTAGCCCCGCCCCCTAGTGGGAGGGACTGTGCATGACACTCGCTTTCCAAGGTCTCCAGGTGTTGGGCATCTGGTCATCCCCAGGGCTCGTCTCAATATCTAGCACCCAGTCTCAGTCTGCCTGGTACACAAGTCCAAAATGTGTATTTCCCTTTGCAAGATCACTTACATGCTCGTCCAGTACAAAAGGAGAGAAAAAGGTGGGGTCCCTTCTCTGGAGCCCAGGCCCACAGGTTCTCCAGCTGTGCCCAGATCAAAGTACCCATCACTGCAAAGTGCAGAGATTACAGGACACCCACGAACCTGTTGCCCTTCTGCCTGTGCATCTAGTGATCCCCAGGGGTTTGCTCCAGGCTTTATCCCTGCTATATCGCTAAAGAGAAGTTTAAACCTGGCTAACGTATAAGCTCAGCTATCCTAGATGTGACCTTGGAATTGCTGAGCTGGAAGAGAACTCAGTAGTCATACGGCCCAATCTCCCACAAATATAGGAACATAAAATGTAAAAACCCAGGTAAGACTTAAACAACAATTTTACATAATAGTGATGGAAGTATTTCCAATGAGTGGTATAGGAAATACATACTATCTATTTGTAGAGAAGGAAGTGTTGACCATGGCCTGGAGGAGTCCAGAAAGGCCTTTCTTTGGGGATCTGCAGGGTTGATCTAGATCCTGAAAGCAGGATTTTCAAAGGTCATCATAAGCTGGGAAAACCCTCTGGAAAGTGAAGGATGGGACAGGAAAATTCTAAGACTGCCTGGAGGAGACTGATTCTCAGACAGTGGTACCCAGAGACACAGATAGAGCTTACCTCCTTGATATAGTTACATCTCCAAGAGTTCCAATAATCTGATGCTGTGTAAGAAACCATCCCAAAACATAGTGGCCCAAAACAACCACCATTTTATTTTATCTCATGACTTGGTCAGGAATTCAGACAGGGCTCAGTTGGATGACTCTCCTGTTCCACGTTGCATCACCTAGAATCACTCAGTCTTCAACCCATGGCTGGGCTGGACTCCAGGGTCTGATAAAACTTGTTCGCATCCCTGGTGACTTGATGGAGGGGATTGGAAGGCCAGTCTTAGGTCACTCTTCTTTTTCATGTAGTCTTTGCACCTGCCTCTCCAAATGTTCTCTTTTGCAGAGCGGTCTGACTTCTTATATAGCTGCTCAGGGCTATGAGACAATGTTTCAAGAAACCCAAGCAGAAGTAGTAAGATTTGCTATGTCACATCTTCAGAAGTCCCCCTGTTATTACTGTCACATCCTATTAGTCAAGTAAGTCCTAAGACTGTTACAGATTCAAGAGAAAGGGTATTAGACCCCATCTCCCAAGCATTCATTTCTGCAGTCAGGATGTATAGAGCTCCTATCCTGAGCCAACGTTTGGCTGGCTACAACTGAGGGTTGCAGAAGTGAATCACTCATGCTCCGAAACTGGAGAATTTTATAGTCTAGTAAAGGAGGCCTATGTGCCTACTCATAATGTCCATATAGTGTGGTAAGGACTAGAAAAGGCAGGAACTAAATGGCAAAGGGGCATAGAAAAAAGCAGCCTACTTCAGAGGTTGGCAAACTATGGCCTATGGGCCAAGTCCAGCCTGCTGTCTGTTTTTATAAATAAAATCTTATTGGAGCACAGCCAGGCTCAGTTATTTACATAGAGTCTGCTTTGGCACTGCAATGGCAGGGTTGAGTAGTTGCAACAGAAACCATATGATCTGCAAAGTCTAAAATATTTACTCCCTCATCTTTATCAGAAAAAATTTGCTGACTCCTGAGCTACTTTAATAAGTGTGGCTGAGTGCCAGGAACTATCAATTCAAATTCGGGGCAGTTGTTCAGAATTTTTTTTTTTTTTTTTTTGAGTGTGTTTGGTTAGTGATCCTTCATTTTCTACTTTACTTCATTTTCAAATATATTTTAATTTCCTTATATTGTTATGTTTTATATTATGTATATTTATAAAATTCTATTTATCAAAAACCCTCTCTATGCAAACTTATTATTATTGCTTGTGAAGAACTTACAATCCGGTAGTGGAAAAGTCAAGTATAAGAATAACTACAGGGCTTCCCTGGTGGCGCAGTGGTTGAGAGTCCGCCTGCCGATGCAGGGGACACAGGTTCGTGCCCCGGTCCAGGAGGATCCCACATGCCGCGGAGCGGCTGGGCCCGTGAGCCATGGCCGCTGAGCCTGCGCATCCGGAGCCTGTGCTCTGCAACGGGAGAGGCCACAGCAGTGAGAGGCCCGCGCACCGCAAAAAACAAACAAACAAACAAAACAACAAAGAATAATTACAATACAAGGCAAAGAAACACCCCAAAACCCCCAAAAACTAGGCAGGCGTGTGGAAAATGAACAAGGTTGAGATTAACCATATGCCAGGCTTTATGTATATTATTCATTTAAATGTCACAATAATCTTATGTGATAGCTATTCATAGACCATTTTATAAGTGTAGCAACAAAGGCTTGGAGGAATAAGCTAATTTGCCTAACTGATGTTAATCAGTGGGTTGTAGAATTGAAATTCAATGAAAGATTTACCATTCAGTCTATTTACTGAGGTTTTATGTTTTCTATTGCTATATTTTTCACTTCCTCAGTTTGTATTTGGTTCTTTTTCAAATCTGCTGGTAATTTTTTTGTAGTTATTGTATTATCGACTCTCTTCCTTCCTTTATCTCTTCGAATATTGTAAACATACTTAAGCTGGAAGCCCCATTCCCAACCTGGCCTTGGCTCCAAAGTGTCAGAATGTTGGGTAAAAGGTAGCATACTGAATACTAGGAAGACAGCTTAACTTCAGTAAAACTGAGCTCTATGTTTACAGAATGGTGCTTTATTTATTATTACTGTTATCATCGTCATTATCATTATCGTCATCGTCATCGTCATCCTTGGTTCTTGGGGTGTGACTCTGACATTTGCTATGTCTGCTGACTCTCACTGACATTTATTCCTCATGTAGTTTATAATTTTCGTTTTACTACAAGCTCATCTTTAGTTGTAGCTGTTTTCCTTTGTGAATCCTACGTTCTAACTTAAGGAGTCATTCTGTGGAGACATCTTCCTCCAGCTCAGGTGATCAGCAAAGTTCATTGCTCCTTCTTTAAGCAGTGGAAGGGAATAAAGATGATATGTTTTCCTTTTGTTTGTTTTTAATTTATATGTTTCTATCAGTGTCATCTCCTTTGGTGTCATCTTGTGAACAGAGATCTTTCATATTATACTTTTCTTACTGTTAGTCTTAAAGTTAGCTATTTCTATTCTTTCAGTGGTTAGATGTCTAAATATGTATATTTAACTTAAAGTAACCTAAAGTTTATCTTTATTATCTTCCTGAACAATAAAAGGACCATAGAATGCTTTTATGCTTCTTACCTTCCAATAATAAAAATGATGTCTATTTTTAGTTCCTTTTTAACCTCAGAAACAAGACGTCATTTTATTGCCGTGTACAATTCTAAATTATTTAGATTCACCCACATTTACTTTTCCCACATTTACTTTTTTTCCCTTCATCATCTCTCCTTGTATCTTATGCCTTTTTTGAGGCTCACTTTTTTTCCCTTTTTAAATATATAGCTTATGAAGGTCCCTTGGTAGTAAATTTTTTTTTTGCCTGAAAATATCTTTATTTCACTCTTTTTCTTAAAAGATGCTTTCTCTGAATACATACATTCTAGATTGACAATGATTTTCTTTCACTACTTTTGATACTATTCAGTCACCTTCTGGCTTTCATTTTTGTGGATGAGAAGTCATCTGTCATTCTGTAGCCCCTTTGACAGTAACGTGCATTTTTATCTTCTGGGATTTATTAGATTTCCTGAACCTGTGGAATTATGCCTTTTAGTGATTCTGAAAATTTTTCAGATAGTAATCTTCCAAAGTATGACCTTTGTCTCTCTAGTCTTTCTATTGTCTTGTGTGGAAACCAACTGGTTGAGTATTAGACCTCCTTGCCCTATCCTCTATGACTCCTTTTTTCATATTTCCTGTCTTTTTGTCTTTCTTGATTACAATCTTGGTAATTAATTAAACCTATCTTCCAGTTCACTAAGACTCTTCATCTCTTCATAATTTGCCATGTAATCTACTCATAGAGTTTCTAATTACAGGAAGTCCCCTACACACAAACGAGTTCCATTCTGAGAGCATGTTCGTAAGTCCAATTTGTTCATAAGTCCAACAAAGTTAGCCTGGGTACCCAACTAACACAATAGGCTATATAGTACTGTACTGTAATAGGTTTATAATACTTTTCACACAAATAATGCACAAAAAAACCACAAAAAAAATAAAGAAAACATTTTCAATCTTAGACTAAAGTACGTTGAAAAGTACAGTAGTCCAGTACAAGAGCTGGCATGCAGGGGCTGGCATCGCCCGAACAGGCAAGAAGAGTTACTGCCTGGAGGAGGGAGAGGAGGTGAAAGATGGTAGAGCTGAAGCATTGTCAATAATAGGAGATGGAGGGCAAGCTGCAATTTCACTCACACCTGACGTTGATGGCACACAGGTTCACATCTTTGAAAGTTTGCAACTTTTAGGTTTGTATGTAGGGGACTTACTGTATTATTTATTCAGTTATTATTTTTAAAGTTCCATTTGGTTCTTTTTCAAAATTTCCTGATCAATTTTGATAGTTTTTTTTTTTGGGGGGGGGGAGTTGGTCTTTTGTCATACTTTTAATACCGTATTTTATTTCTTTAAATATGTTATTTATACTTATTTTAAAATTTCCCTTATGTTAATTCTAATACTGAGAGTCGTTATGAGTCCAGTTCTGCAATTTTGTTGCTGTTCATGTTTTAAATCGTAATCGTAATGACTTGCAAATTATGTAATTTGTTGCTGTGAGTGCGTATTCTTTGCAACATCGCTCCTCAGGGACCTGAGTTTATTTATTTTTTATTTTTTTGCGGTACGCGGGCCTCTCAGTGTTGTGGCCTCTCCCGTTGCGGAGCACAGGCTCAGCGGCCATGGCTCACGGGCCCAGCCGCTCCGTGGCATGTGGGAACTTCCCGGACCGGGGCACGAACCGGTGTCCCCTGCATCGGCAGGTGGGCTCTCAACCACTGCGCCACCAGGGAAGCCCAAGGGACCTGAGTTTAAATTGCATTCCTCAAAAGAGGATTTGACTTATATTCTGCCTGGACCCTGGGGCACTGCTACAGCACTGGACTACTCACAGCTACATCTTTTTTCTGAGATATTTTTTGGACTGTATAGCACACGTGAATTCTGGACCCAAACTCATGTGTGGATAGGTAGAGATTATGGGTAGAGAGTCCTGGGGAGGCTCTAATTTGCTTTACCCAGAGAAAAACAAATATCCCAACCATGCCTTCTGGAGGGCAAGTTTTTAAAAATTTATATTTCCTGAATCACTTTGAGAGTCTTGTCTTTACATAGGGATTCCTAACTCAACTTTAATCCTGAGCAAGTCCTAGGTTATGTCAACTGTCCCCTGGGTGCACGAATTGTTAAAACCTTAAGTTCTTGGTCACTAGAAATTGAAACTCTAGGGAAAACAATAATTTCCCTTCTGAACCATATTTCTTTATTTTCCCATCATTTTTAACCTCTGGGGAATTTTCATTTTTTAAAGTACTTTACTTAGAATTTTTATGAATTCTATGACAGGAAGTTTCTTCTGGTCACCTAGGAACTGAGGTTTCAGTCCCTGATCCTGAATGGATATCAAAACCCCATGTTTTGTTCTAATACCAGTTTGGATATTTACTTCAGCTCCTGCTTACCTCTTTGCTTTAAATTCACTCCTTGTGGCATCTGACAATCATCCCCGTTGTTTAAAAATGCAACAGCATTTTAATTTTTGTTGTCGTTACTTTTGTCCAAGAATTCTGTATGAGAAGCAGTGAAGTGTAGCAGGTGAGATCACAGTCTCTCACATGTGACTACCAGGGCTGTCCTGGCTCTACCACTCTCTGCTATGCAAACTTGGACAAGAAATTTAAACCCTCTGTGCCTTAGATCTCCTCATTGATAACATAGACATATTAATCGTGCTTAAATCACAGAGTTTCTGTGGGGATTCAATGAGTCAATCTATATAAAACACCCAGAACGGTCCCTGGCAAATGATCAGTGCTATCTAAGTGTTAACTAGTATCAACAGGTTGTATTTAGACTAAGAGGGAATCTTCCTGCTTCAGCTCACGTTTTCCTAAACAGATTTAACTCCTCCCAAAGTCCACGTTCTTTCCATTACACCATGAAGTCTAGCCAGGGATAGGAAAGGCGCTGCACGAGCCTAGTGAGGTAAGAGAGACCTACCTCCTAAATGTGGGATATAATGTAGAGGCTTAGCTGTTAAATGATAAAGCAAAATGCCACTTCATTTAATTAGGGAAATAAAAGCTAAAGCGTGGGGCTGGGCAGATTTGGATGTCTTTTGCAATGTACCCCTTACTTGAGTAATAAAAATTTCTCTCCACATTTGTGGCAGGATGGGTCTATGGATAGGTGTTAATTGGACAATAAATTTAGGTTAGAGGGAGGGCAGAGCCTCAGCATCTCAACACATGTGTCCTTGTGTCCTTGGCAAAGACTTGCACAGTGTCTCACACATCATAACAACTTACTGAGTACTTGCCAGTCAAATATTAAACACCATTTGAACATTCTCCTCTTTTCTAGGGACCAGATGGCTTTTTATTTTCTATACTCAGATTCTTGTGATTAACTAGAAGAGCATAGGCACAGTTAGACAAACTGTCTTGTGACATTCACCTGGGGGTGGAAAAGAACTCTGTTACTCAGTTTCCTCAATGCTTACCATATAGGAAATCTAAACTAAAAAGTGGTAAATAACAAGGTATCCAGTTGAGAGCTGATCTCTTGTTGAATGACACCAGGGAGGTGTGGGGTAATGCTCTATTTTAGATTTTTTTTTTCTTTTTTTTGCGGTACGCGGGCCTCTCACTGTTGTGGCCTCTCCCTTTGCGGAGCACAGGCTCCGGACGCGCAGGCAGCAGCCATGGCTCACGGGCCGAGCCGTTCCACGGCATGTGGGATCCTCCCGGACCGGGGCACGAACCCGTGTCCCCTGCATCGGCAGGCGGACTCGCAACAACTGCGCCACCAGGGAAGCCCTCTATTTTGGGTTTCAACTAATTACCTGGAAGAGAGATTCAGGAGTGCTATACGGACTTGCAGGTGTGTTCCACCAGGAGGGAAGGCAAATGCCACAGAGGAGGAGTGGAAGAAATGGGTTGGAGCTATGGGTGGGACTGACAGCAAACCAGGGAGGGGAAGTGAGGCAGCTTCTTTCTACCAGCTGTGGTCAACATGTGGCCCTTAATGGACGAGCTAATCAGTGAAGTGGACTCTTGTTTCTTTAAGATGTCTGGTTTACCAGTTGGGCCCAGCTCTTTTAACAGACCTCCACCCTGTTTCCATGGTACCTGCCCGCATCACTGGTACTCAGAGCAACAGCATGCAGTGTTTAAGGGTGAGTTCTCTGGAGTCAGGCAGACTGTCAAATTTCAGGAATGTAATTTTCCATAAGTTACAACCTCTCTGATGGTCTTATCTATACAGTGGTGATGATCAGGGCCAGGATGAGGCTAAGGTGAATGGGAAGCCTACAGTGCAAAATTTAAGGAGGTACCCACTCTCTAGGTTATGTCAGTTCAGGGAGGTCACTGGCTCAGCCCTGAGAATAAGTGCCTCCTTAAAATTTTAGCCCTAGGCACCCAACTTGTTCACCCTAGTCCCCTGGCCCTGGTGATGACCATATCTACCTCATATGGTTGATATGAGAATTAAATAAAATTATGCACAGAAAGTAATTAGAAGAGGGTTGGCTACATGGGGACAGTGAATATTCAGATACTAAGCTACCGTATCCCCCCCCTTTCATCTCCAATATGCCAATCTTGCCAGGCTGTGGAAAGGTGACCCAAAGAATTTGTTAGAAATTTCAAGCCTTTCGAAGGGGAAAAAAGCATCTGTTAGAATGAATAGAGCCCTGTCTTTCTGGGAGCAAAAATGAAAAGAGGCTCACAGTGTGAGCCCTCTGGGTAGCTGACATTTGTAAACAATAATGTACATAATTGTATATAGAAATAGGGTGTTTTATTTGAATAGTAGTAACTCATGAATAGTAGTAACTCATAATGACAAACACTGATTGCTCCTGAGTAACAGCCGTTCCCCTCCCTCTTCTTCCTTCTGGAATAGACCACTTCCCACGACAGATGCTGAAAATGATAGGTGCTCACTTCGTCAAACTCCCTTGGAGCTATGGCAAGAGGATATGAACTTATTTTAAGAATTTTCTTCCCTAGTGAAGAGAGATGCCTCAGTGGCACACAGCTGGTAAGTGGCCCCAACCTATATTTGTTGAATACCCTATCTGTTAATATCACAGCATCACTCTGTGGAATAATGGAATTGCAGAGTTGTAAGCTACCTTAGAAATTAAGCACTCATCTCTAGAAAGCAAAATGGACTCAGAACTCCTTTTTTTTATACTTTTGTGTTTGTTTTATTCTTCCCATCCAGCTTCTGAATTCTTCTTAAGAGAGAACTTTGTCATATTGTAACCGATCAAGATAGAGAGGAGTTTTGATAGCTGGTGAGTGTCATGGCGATATCTACAGGAAACCAACTAGATCTGGAGCCACCAGTAGGGATGGAGGGAAAACCAAGACTGAAAGGGATGGTCAACTGTGGGCCTGCCTGAGTCTATTCCCTTTGAATGTGAGGCTGGTGTCATTTCTCCAATCTGGAAGCTGGCAGCTGGGCTGTCAGAAAGCTTCAGAGGGCAGCCCTTGGCAACAACACTGAACAGCCCTGGGGAGTTTGTCTGTAGAAGGACGTGCTGGAAGCAATCGTGAGACACCTGCAGATTGACAACATGAGAGATGGCGAAAATTAATAGCATAGTGCCTTCATCTGAGGGTGCAAGGGGGACAATGAGAAAAAGTAATCAGCAAAGCCTGAGCTCGGTGAAGTCAGTTACAAAAGGTAATGTGGAAGGGGTGAGTTTGGAGCTGGGAATTCAGAAAATCACTGGATGTATTTGAGCCAGGAAAGGATATTGGAGATCTTCACATTTAGTGTTTTCTAATTCAAATTATACACGAGAGGTAGGCAAACCTTTTCTGTAAAAAGCCCAATAGCAAATATTTTTGACTTTGTGGGCATCCGTCCCCGTTGCATCTACTCAACTCTACCACTATAGCATGACAGTGGTCATCGACAATGACTAAGTGAACAGGTGGGGCTGGGTTCCAATAAAACTTTATTAACAATGGTAGATGGTGGGCCGGGTTGGCCTGTGGACTGTAGTTTGCCAGCCTATGCTCTGGGGGCCCAGAAAGACAGAGATACGGCATCTACTCTATGCCAGGCACTGTCTGGACTATGGGAATATATAGAAGAAAAAAAGCACTGACCTTTTTTCTAAGTTTTTACAGTTTCTCCTCTCCTGGTTTTTCAACTCCTCTTTTATCTTGGTCACCACCACCACCATCAGCTCTCTTCATGAAGCATCTTCTACAGGTCAGACTTATTCTAGGAGATGGATATGTATCTAGATATATGTGTGTGTGTGTGTGTGTGTGTGTATACACACACACACATATATATGTTATTTTAAAACTTCATACAGTCCTGCGACATAAGTATTTTCATCTCCATTTTGCTAACTAAGGAAATCAGAGATCCAACTTGCCCAAAGCTCTGGAGCTCATAGGTGCCAGAGCTGGAATGTAAACCTAGATCTTTCTTGTTTCAAAATACCTGCTTATTTCAAGAGGCATTATGGATTTAGAAGAGGGATCTGGAGACACACTGCTTGGGAGTGAATTCTGACTGTGTGACTCTGGGCAAGTTATTTAACTTCTCTGTGACTCTTATTTTCCTCATCTATAAAAATACTTACTTCATAGGGTAGGTGATGATAAATTAACCTAAGTAGATCTCTTAAGGACAATGCTAGGTATAAAATGGGTGTTACATAAGTATTTGCTATTGCTGTTTTTATTGAAAGAGGAACTAGACACGTGAAGAGGAAAATTACACTATCCCAGGTAGAATATTACAAAGGTTCTTATAGTCAGTGTGATGCAACGCTTCTTAACTGTAGGCAGTTTTGCTCCCCAGGGGACACTGGACAATGTATGGGTACATTTTTGATTGTCATGACTGGGGAAAGGGGACAGTTACGGCATCTAGTGGGTAGAGGTATGGAATGCTCCCAGTCTACACTGGGAGGGTGCCCCCACCCCCGCCCTGCCCTTGCCCCAACAACAAAGAATTGTCTGGCTCTAAATGTCAACACTGTTGCAATATTTTGAACAATGAGGAAGAACAGGAGGACCATGGAGTGATGTATTTGCTCTCAGCAAACAATTGTTTAGGGACAAAAATAGGATAAGAACCCTTATCTATAGAGTCCACGTCCTGAGTTCTTTCCTCCTCCCCCACATTGCTACAGGGACAACTGTGGAGTGAGCAGTGGCAATCTGGCTGGTGGCAACTTCATGTGCAAAAGCTTAGAAGCAGGGAAAATGTGGGTCTGGGACAGAACATCCTGATTCACTTGATTTAAATGGTCTCAGTGTGGGGGAGTCATGAGAAGCAAGAGAGGGAGGTGGGAAGGGGCCCCTGTGAAGAACTCAGAGTTAGTGGCAGAGGTGATAGGCTCCATGCTGGGCGTTTGAGCCAAGGAATTATCACTAGCTATTAGGACCAGGGAGGATCCATGCAGGAAAAGTCTGGAGTCTGGCGGGTCAGCTGACAGGTGACTGAGCCCCGAGCCCCTAGATAAGATGGGCAAGAGGAAGAAGAGGTGACTCTCAGAGACTTAGAGGAGGGGTCTCTGTGGAACTTGTCCATAACATGTGCTCTGCCTTCAGTCAGAGAAGAAAGGGAGCTAATGACCTCTGGCCATGCATGCAAACCTCCTTCTGCACAGCCCCAAGTAATTCGGTGTCTGCTAATGAGGTTTTCTGGAGGGCTGTTGAAGATCATTAAAAAGAAGTTTTTGCAAACCCAATATTAGTTTTAAGTAGTTAGCAAGGGTAAGCCCTCACTGCTCGGTGTTAACCAAAGCGAGTGAAGAGTTGCCATTCAGGAAACAGAGAGAGGCAATGGTAATCCTTCAGGTCCCGTGGGCGGTGGGCGGTGCTTCTGAATCAACTTTATCCCATTTATTTCCATTTGAGTCACAAAATGTTTTTTGAACACTCTTTCCATTACTAGAACTGTGCTAATCATTGAAGAATTATTAGTGATAATAGTAATAATAATAATTGTAAAAATAGAAATTTATTAAGCATCTACTATAGATTAGGAACTGTGCTAAGTGCTTTAAATAAACAGAAAACCTTCTCTGTAATCCTTCAACACAGCTGCAGAGTAAGAATTAACAACCCCATTGTGCACATGAGGATTTTGAAACTGAAAAAAAAGAAAATTGAGATGCTTTGAATCTGTCGATCTAATGGGACAAATGCTTAAACAAATGAATGTTATATCCTTTGATAAGACTGGAAACACAGTAATAATTGTTAACATTTATGAAATACTGTTAATGTGCCATGTGCTGTTCTACTTTCTTTCCATGTGAGAGCTCATTTATTTCTCACAAGGCATTATGAGGGAATTACTATAATCCCCATTTTTCAGACAGGGAAAGTGAGACACAGAGCAGTCATAAGAAACTTGGTAAAATTAGACAACTAGTCAGAGGAAGAGCAGGATACAAGCTCGGGTATCACATTAGTTACTCTAACCAACACTCATTTTGTTCACCTATATAACAGACTTAACAAAAATATTGATCTCACAGACGTTGCAAGGATTCAACCATCCAATGGACATAACATATTTAGTGGAATGCCTGGCATATATCGCATGCTCCATAACAGCCTCATCCAGGTGTTTTTTTCATGACCTTATCCTCAACGTCTAGAACATTGCCTGGTACAAAATAGGCAATCAACAAATATTTGTTGAATATATGTTAAAATGTCAGCTATCAAGCAATCATTATTATTGTTATTGAGGAGAGATGAAGGGTAATTTTGCATCACAATGTCTGAAGGAATTTATATGGCAACAAAGAATAAGGCATGCTGGGAAAGATGATTTGGGGAAACTCTTCTAACATATAATCATAAGATGGCTGAGACATTGCTGGTGCAAACCAGCATCCCAAGCTTGGAAAAATGCTCTTGAGGTATCTGAGGGAAGAGATGTGTATGTAGAGATGAGTGTGTAGCGGAGGTAGTTGCCATAGAAGCCAGTACATTCCCCAAACCAAGAAGGTGGACACCTAGGGAAGAAGAGCTCTGTGCTGAGAACAAAGGCCAGCCTTCCTCTGCAGCTGTAGCTCCTCCCCGTGTCCTTAGGAGAAAGGCAGCCCATGAGAGGGGAGGAGAATAAGTAGTTTGTCTCAGAAAATGGGGAGGTAATCTCAGAAATCCAAGGTGAAGAATTTTAAGAAGGAGGTCATCAACAATGTCGACACTGGAATTCTATTTTAGGACTCAATTGGACAAGGGAAAACTCACAGTAGGTCCTGTATAAGCAAACATACATGTTGAGTGGACTTGCTGAAGAACAGAGTCTAAGTGAACATCCAGGACTTGGACTCCAGTGTCTGACTCCCAAGCCATAACTTTGTGCTATCCCTATGTCAACTCTGAATGTTTCCCTTTGAATCCCCCAAGCTTCATCTCACACATCCCTTGAGCACACCTATGTTCATGCCCTTAATTCTTCCTGGCATGCCCATCCTCCTCTACCTATGTTGGTCAAAATTTTTGCAATGGTTTAAAAGATTCACTCTTCTTCCATCATGAAGTTGTATCTGATCCTTCCCAGCTATAAGTCATCACATGTTTTTTCTTCGGCTTCTCATCTATAATTCTCTTGTAACACTGATCTCATTGTGCCTTTTATTACACAACTGATTGTCTCTTGTTCTTTTTTGACTCACTTGGGGCCCCTTAGGGCAAGATGGTTCTCTTTATCTTGGTGTCCCCTGTGACACTCAGCACAGTGCTTTGGACATAGCACAGGGTCAATAACACTCGTGAAGTTGAAATAAGACATAAACAGGGTGTATTTCTCTCCATCTATTACCTCCCAACTTATCTTTAGAGATTCATGTTTTCTATAGAGTCAAAGATTTCATAAAATTTAAAGAAGAGCCTAAAAATACTCTTGGGCAAAAAGAAAGATGCATGAAAGAGTGGAAAAACTTAAATGCAGTACATCAACAAGGCACTAGTTGAATAAACTTTGAGTATGGCCACATGGCTATAAGAAGGAGTATGTTTATAAACAGCAGTGGAGTGATCTCAAAATATATTCTGGAAGTAAATTAAGCAAAATGGACAAAAACATGTGTAATTTAAGAAAATATGGGTGAGGATATAAATCATATATGTATATATATACGAATATTTATGTTTTTATACACCTTTATTGGAGTATAATTACCTCACAATGCTATGTTAGTTTATGTTGTACAACAAAGTGAATCAGCCATATGCATACATATATCCCCATATCCCCTCTCTCTTGAGCCTCCCTCCTACCCTCCCTATCCCACCCCTCTAGGTGGTCACAAAGCACCAAGCTGATCTCCCTGGGCTAGGCTGCTGCTTCCCACTAGCTATTTTACATTTGGTAGTGTATATATGTCCATGCCATTCTTTCACTTCGTCCCAGCTTATCCTTCCCCCTGCCCCGTGTCCTCAAGTCCATTCTCTACGTCTGCGTCTTTATTCCTGCTCTGCCCCTAGGTTCATCAGAACCATTTTTTTTTTTTTAGATTCCATGTATATGTGTTAGCATACGGTATTTGTTTTTCTCTTTCTGACTTCACTCTGTATGACGGACTCTAGGTCCATATGCATAATAATGCTGGGAAGATAAACCAAAAACGCAAATGAAAAAGGTTACACATACCTCTAAGAGCAGTGAAGAAACAAGATGAGGGACATAGGGGGTGAAGTTAAATATCTCTGAATTAGACTCAACTCTGGAACCAGCAAGACATTTTACATAATTACAAAGCAAAATCAAATTTAGAAGATAGCAATCTCTAAAGATTGAAAGCAAAGTGAATTTTAATTGTGTGTTCAATAACCAAATAGAGAAGAATTATTTCGAGTGACTTCAAAACACAATAATTTGACTGCATCTCTAGTGGCATATACTCCATGGATAAAAATAGCTATAGAATACACTTAAACACCTGCAGTAATGGTAATGTTGGTGTAGTGTTGGTATGTTTATTCTGAGACTTCTGTGTGTACATTGTGGGATAAGTTGAGTGCTTATATTGGTATCCTGAGAGCTAGAATTATTAGTGTGGGGGGAATGATGTAAAGGTGTCAGGTTGAAGAGAATAAGTAAAAACTCCTTAGTCCTGAATTTGATTTAGAAGTTTGAGTATGACTCATAATGAATTTCCTCAAATGAAAAAGAAAACAAAAACCTTATTTTCTAGCTTAGCCCACTGAAAAGAACTAGGTACAATGCCCAATCCTGTAGCAGTGAGTACCCCTAGCACTCATAGTGTGGTCCCCAAATCCCACTTCCAAATAGAAGAAACTAGGGCGCTCTGTAGAAATGTCTGACTCCAGATCTTGGACAGATAAAATAATAAGATGAGCCTGGACCATTTTCCTAGAACCCAGAAAGCGGTTATAACTTAATGGGAATATGTCCAAAAGACTTGGAAGCCCCCTTTATGAGACATCTATTGGCACAAAAGAGACTACAAAATATATTTAAATCTGTGTTCATAAACATACTTAAGCCAAACAAGATTTTTATTTTGGCTATAATGGAATAACTGGGACAAGTCTAGCCCTCCTGCTGTAAACAGCTAGAAAACTGGACAAAATATATAGGAAAAAACCCAGGTTTCAGACATTGAGCAAGAGATAGTACAGAGTCTGATTCCTGAAAGATTGTGAGCTCGTTGAGCGCTCTGGATTCCTCCATGGAGGCACTCTTTAGACCCTGATGCAGCGAGGGGGATCTCAGGAAAAACGTTATGGTCTTAAGCAAGTTGAGAAGACAAAGATCGGAGTTTGAGGAGATGAACGGCTGGAATTTGCGGGTAAGAGAATCAGAGAAGAGAATGCAGTAAAAAGAAAGCTCCAGGCATCTGAACACGGTTTTCTTGAGTCTGTTGACAAATACTAAATCACTGATACATTACACAAATGCATACGGTATAACTGCAAGGTTGGGCAAAGAACAACCAGGGAGCTGTAGGTTAAATAATTCCCAGATCCCATACAGGGCTGGAGACGTTAGAGCTCCCACCAGCTTGAGTGGAGAGTCCTTGTTGAACATCAGGCATTCAGTAGAGACCCCAGAGGGGTCTTTAGTACTAAGGATCCTTAAAGTAAGGATATCCTTACTTTAGTAGTAAGGATAAACTAGCCTGGATTAAAGTCTACTGTAAACGCAACCTAATGAAGCTTCAAATCAAACCTTAGAAAGAATGGGTAATTATCCAGTAACTTAAACACTTGCTAGAACCTTCCTTTGAAGGAAGGTTACAGATGGTTTCACAGGTATCTGTATATCAAAAGTTATCAGGTTGCACACTTGAAGCATGTGCCATTTATTGTATATTTATACCACAATAAAACTATAGATTTCCTTCCTTCAAAGGAAGATGAGTGAATTGCCAACAATCACATGAAAAGATACTCAGCAACACTGGAGATGAAGAAAAGGAAAATTAAAACCATAATGAGACACTACTACATACCTAGCTGAATGCCTGAAATCGGAAAGATTGACCATACTATATGTTGTCAGTGATATGAATCAACTGGAAATCATACACTGCTGATGAGAATATAAAATGATACAATCACTTGGAAAATTGTTTGATGGTTTCTTAAAAAGTTTAGCATTTACTTACCACACTACCCAGCCATACCACTCCTAGACATTTTCCCAAGAGAAATGAAAACATATATCCACACAAAGACTTGTAAATCACTTTTCCTGAAAGCTTTATTCATAATAGCTCAAAACTGGAGATAGCCCAATTGTCCATCAACTGAGGCTACATAAATTATTTGACATCCATATAGTGGTGGTACTTAGCAATAATATAACTACTGGTACCTTCACTGACGTGGATGAATCTCAAACACATTTTGCTGACACAAGACACAAAATGCAAATCTTATCTACAGCGATAGAAATCAGGATTGTGATGTTCTGGGGACAGCTGTGGGGGTCGATTGACTGAACATCCTGTTGGCAATACCTTAAAACATATTGGGAACCTAACCCTTTCTCACCACCAACACTGCCACATTCTGATCTAAGTCACCATTATCTCTCTCCTGGATCGTTTGCATAGCTTCCTAACTGATCTTGTTTCCACCCTGACTCTACTTTAACTTATTCTCTTTGCAGAAGATGGAGTGATCCTACTTCCTATGGAATTCACATCAAGTAACCCCTCTGTTCAATGCTCCCCCTTTTACTCAAAGTAAGCGCTGAACTTTCTATAAAACGACAAAGCCAAGTGTGACCTGGCTCCCACTGATTCTCTGAACTCATTGTGTGCTACTCCCCTTGCTCACCCTGCTCCAGCCACACAGGTCTCCTTGCTCATCACTGAACATGTCAGGCACGCTCCCATCTCAGAGCCTTTGCACTGGCTGTTCCCTGTGCCTGGAATTCTCTTCCTTCCAGATATCCACATGGGATGCTCTCCCGTTGCTTTCATAAATATCCTCAAATGCCATTGCATTCATTGCCTACGGCTGCCATAACAAAGTCCTACAAAATGGGTAGCCTAAAACAACAGAAATTGTTCTCTCTCCTTTCTGGGGCTTAGAAATCCAAAATCAAGTTGTTGGAAGAGCCACTGTCTCTCTGAAGCCTCTAGAGGAGGATTCTTCTTTTTACCTCTTCTTAGCTTCTGGTGGTTGTTGGTAATCCTTGCAATTGCACCACTCCAATCTCTGCCTCTGCTGTCACATAGCTGCCTTTCCAGTGTGCCTCTCTCTCTTCACATGCTGCTCTCTTCTCCATGTTTATGTCCAAATTTCCTTCTTATAAGGACAATAGTCATCAGATTGTGACCCACTCTAACCCAGTACGACCTCATCTCAATTTGGTTACATCTACCAAGACCCTGTTTCCAAATAAGGTCACATTAACAGGTACCAGGGGTTAGGACTTAGGCATACCTTTTTTGGGGGGGCACAATTCTACCCTCTACAGGCACTTTTAAGTGAGACCTTCTCTGGCCACCCCTATCTAAAATTGAAGCCCTTTCCCCACACCTCCTGTCACCCTTTCTTCCTTATTTCCTTAACACATGCGTTCAACATATCACATATGTTGCTCACTTAAAAGAGATTTCTGCCTTCTTCCAGTGGAATATGAGCTCCATGAAGGCAGGAATCCTTAGTTCTACTAGGCACTCGATACATATTTGTTGAACGAACAAAGGAATGTTGTGGAAAATTAGGTGTTTTGGCCACACAGCGCAGAACTTAATTTCTCCTGACTCTTTGCAGATTCATATTGACCTAAGCACAATTTTCCCTACATGAGAAACAACTTTGGTATAAACCTAAGAGTCTCCGCAAATAGCAAAATCATCTTACTCTACTCCCTTCTCACAGGTCAGTGTGTTTGGTTCCTGCCTAACTACTATTCTTGTTCTCAATTCATTTTCCCCGAGATTGTTGGTTATCTTAGGGGATTCATAACATCCATTTCACGAAAGGGACTAGACAATCATCGCTGAGACAAGAGGAGGAAAGGATGTTCTATTATATCTTCTTTCTGATCAATACTAGTCACTTGCTGTCATTGCCCAAGCTTTGATTCTTGTGTACATTTATTTCCACTGTCACCACCACACCAATTCTTCCACACCAATGCTTTTTGCAATCCATTGGTGGGTGGAAAAAACCAATTTACTTGAATGTGACTGGATTCTTAAAAAATATACTAAAAAGAAAGAATTCAAGTTGTGTTAGGAAGTTTTTGTAAGTATTATTTCCAGAAAATTTTGTTTGGGTTAAGTGTGTATGTTTATGGGTATGTGTGTCAGATCTTTAATTACAGGAGGAACTTGTTAAGAATGGATATTTGATGCACCATTTCCTCACATTTAAGTCTCCTGCTGTGCTTCTTGTCATTATAGCACGGTCATCACCTGAGCTACACATTACTGTGTACAAGGGGCATCTGGGGAGATCATTAAGAGGAGCTTCCCAGGCCCCGCCCACCCTAGGGGCAGCGACTCCATACGTCTGGGTTGAATTCAGCTGAGTCACTTTGCTGTACAGCAGAAATTGCACAACATTATAAATCAACTATACTTAAAAAAAAAAAATCTAGAGAAAAAAAAAAAAGAGAAATCTTGTCCCAATGGCTTAGCAGGTGGTACAACTCACTGTCACTCGCTCTTGGAAGGTAAGAAATATAAAGCAACGGGACTCTAGTAACCTGAGGTGTAACGCTGACTTTTGGACATTCAGGACACCGTGAGGAGTGAATGGCCTAGAGAGTTGCTTTCCTTTATTGCAAATACACAGAACTGATTTCAATTTACATAGAGTGATTGAGAGAGTGACCAGGCTGGGCTATCTAGTCCGTTCTACCTGTGAAGGAATGAAATGACAGGGACAGTGAAAGAAGAGGTCACATGTTTGCAGAGAAGGCAAGGAATGCAAACTCTCGCCATCCGGGGCTGAATTTACGTAGGCATTTCCTTACTGATGCACTATGAGGAGTGGTGTGGTGAAGGTGAAATTGAAGCCAGCACTCTACTTCAAATATAATGGAAAGTTAATAGATGTTGAGGGGATGAAGGCACTGCTCTAGAAACCTACAAATCTATAAATCATTACAAACATTGTTTCTCTGGGTAAAAGTGCTCTCCCAAACAAATAAATGACTTGGAAAGTAACATTTTTAGGTAGAACAGCATCCTAAATTGGTGAAAGTCTGTCTTAAAATGTTCTCCCAAGGAATGGGATATTAAGTTGTTCCTCTCCTAAACAATGGAATGCCTAATTATTTCTCTTCCAAATAGTTTCGTGCTCAACTGTTCCTCTCTCAAGCAATGGCACATTCAATCAGTCCTCTCCCAAACAATGGAGACCACTCAGTTGTTCCTCTCCCAACAGTTGAATACTCAATTGTTCCTCTCCCAAGCAACGGACCATTCAATTATTCAGGTGAATGCAGTTGAAAAGATTTCATTTCTAGCAGTGTAAAGCAAAGCTGTGCCCACAGCACTGTTTGGGGCCCAGCTCGCTTCTGTTGGAGTCAGGCAAGTTCATGGTTATTATCATGATCCTTTGGGATCATTTTGAAACTCTGAATAGGAGAATTTCAATAACTTATTGGAGCTTCACATTCTCCTGCCAACCAAGCAAGGTAGACAAGAATGGTCTCTCCACTTAACGTTTGAGCTTGTGGATACCATTACGGATATGTCACAGCTGAGGGGAAACTGAACAGAATACTTTAGTATCAGATCTGTATTCATTGAGCTCCTGCTACAAAGCTGAGTACCATCCCTGCTCTCAGGAGGCTCACATTCTAGTTGTCTAGGGAGATACAACACGAGAGAATCATTTGAGTGGTTGCCAACTGCCTGGGCGACTCAGAGGATGCAGAGCTCCACTCTGCCTGAAGAGTTGGGAAAGGCTGCCCAAAGACGACAGTCCACCTTGGGCCTTGAAAAATGGCAAGTATTTTGACAAAGGCAGAAGACTAGGAAGAATACATCTGGGCAGAGAGAAAAGCACAAGCATGGCGTGAACTGTCCCAGCTTAGGATGGTGGAAAGCTGTAGCTGGTATTGGTTTCGGATGCAGGCAGCAGTACGTGGCAGCTTGCAGCAAGCAGCAGCGAGAAGTAGCAGGAAGCAAGATCTTAGGTCCCGGACCGGGAGTCCTAACCACTGGACCACAGGGGCCAGCAGCTAGGGCCTGGGTCCCTAGTTCTTACCTGCCTTGTCAGGAAAAAATTCAGGCAAGGAGGCAGAAGGTAAAGACAAAAGTAAAAAGTTTATTGGAAAAGCAAAGTACATGCGGAAAGACGCATGGGCGAACTCTGAGAGTCGCACCTTTGGGATGTTTAAATCTTTTATGAGGGGGCAGTCTTCTGGGTCTTTGTCTTCTTTTTGGCCAATCGTATTGTTTGGACCCCATGGCTAATTTGCCTCTGGAACCTCCCCTGGGTGTGTACGCACCCTTTACTTAAGATGGATCCCACTGCAAAGGCCTCGGGGAGGAGATAACAGGACTTACTATGGTCTGGCATCTCCTGCCTTTTTGACCCCGTGAAGGCTTTTGCACATGCATAGTGTCTCCCTTGTCCCAAGGATGGGAAATGTGTAGCCTCTTGACCCTTTAATAGGGTTTAGTCCCACTCTGTCCCTGCCATAAAAATGCCCAATGTCTGGTTATTTACCCTATTCCTGTTGCTGGTTTTATATTGAGGTGCAGATCTCTAAATATAGACAGGAGTCCAGTCATAAATATGTAGTCCTGGAGCCCGTTTGTCTCTTGCTTCAGGAAATGTAAACAGGGGGCTGGTAATGAATGTCCGGCCTGGAGCTCATCTTCTTCTCACCCCAGGAGGTGTGAACAGGAGGTCAGTTGTAAATGTCTAGCCTGGAGCCCATCTATCTCCCGCCTCAGCATGTTTTAGATACAGGATACCTGGAACAAGGTGATGAGACTTGAGGCCGAATTTTGAAGGACGTGAAGTGACATTCTCTAGAGTTTTGCTTTTCTTCTGAAACCCTCCAATTATACAGAAGGCAAGAGAAGACGTGATTGACAGCAGAGAGCCCAGAGATTAGTACAGTCTCGGAGATGTCCATCTAAGCCCTGACTACACAGGACATGGGGTGAGGTCCCTGATGTCCATGAAACTGACGAAAAAGTGGAACATACACAAAAGTGCCAAGTTTGCCCGTGTCTGACAGGAGCCACATTTCTTGCCTGACTCCTGTTTCCTATCTGTAGTCTCCAGATCTTTGTGGTTTCTCAAAATTCTTCTGAAGGCAGGATGTGAAACAAATGCTCCAAGGAATGTCCCTACTACAGAGACCCTTCATCTGTCTTGGACACACAGATGAAGTGTTTGGGGGATATAAACACTGCACAGAGATGGAGATGGCACGCTGGTCATCTCTCCTCCTGGAGGTAGAAAGTCACCTCCAGCTACCGAGGAAGGGTCAACAGGATACCGGACACAGATAAGCTCCCCTTAAGCACCTAAAATCATCATTTAGGGGTGAAGCTTATGAAAATAACACAATCCTTTGTCAAAATTGCAAAAATCAGAATATATCAAGGCAAACAAATGTTACACGTAATGTCTTCACCAAGAACGAATTAGGTTAACATTTTACTACTCTTGATCACATCCTTTCTCTTCTATGCATAGGTATACATAGATCTTTAAAACATTTCAAGCAAAATTGGAATTATACTGGTAATGCATGGTTTTGTACTCTGCATTTTAATTTTACCTTCTCTCATGAGTATTTTTATGTGTTAATGTACTTTGAAAATATCAATATGTGAGGTCTTTATTTGTGAAACAAATATCATTTTTATCATGCTTACTGTGTGTGCCATTTTACATATCTTAACTCATTTATTTCTCACAGAGACTCTGTGAGGAAAGTGATTTTCTTTCCTTTTTTTATTGTGATAAAATATACATAACATTTGCCATTCTAACCATTTTAAGTGTATAATTCTGTAGCATGAAGTATATTCATACTATTGTGCAATCATCGCCACCATTCATCTCTAGACTTTTTTATCTTCCCAAACTGAACCTGTACCCATTAAACACCAACTCTCCACTCCCCTTCTTTCTGCCCTTGGTAACCACCATTTTCCTTTCTATGAATTTGACTGTTCTAGGTGCCTCTTATAAGTGGAATCATACAGTATTTGTCCTTTTGTGACTAGCATAGTATCTTCAAGGTTAATTCACATTGTAGCGTGTGTCCGAAATTTCCTTCCCATTTAAGCCTGAATAACATTCCATTGTATGTATATAGACCACATTTTGTTTACCCATTCATCAATCAGTGGACCCTTGAGTGGCTTCCACCCTTTGGCTATTGTGAATTATGCGGCTATGAACGAGGAGGTACGGATATCTGTTTGAGTCCCTGCTTTCACTTCTTTTGATATATACCTGGAAGTGGGATTCCTCGGTCATACGGTAATTCTACTTTTAATTTTTTGAGGAATCACCATACTGCCATTTTGTATTAGCCGGAGTTCACCAGAGAAATAGAACCAATAGGATATATATATATATATATATACACACACACACACACACACACACACACACACATATATAAAACAAATATACTTTATCTATCTATTGAAAGGGATCTATTATAAGAAATCAGCTCCTGTGATGATGGAGGTTGACAAGTCCAGAGACCTGCAGTCAGCAAGCTGGAGACCCAGGAGAACCAATGTTTCAGTTGAATCTCAAGGGCTGGGAAAACGCAATGTCCCAGCTCATAGGGAGTCAGGTAGGAGGAATTCTCTCTTATCTGGAGAAGTGTCAGCCTTTTTGTTCTATTCATGCCATCGATTGATTGATTGAGGCCCACATTAAAGAAGGACAATTTACTTAAATTAGTCTAAGCTCCCCCAAAACACCCTCATAGAAACACCTAGAATAATGTTTTAGCAAATATCTGTGTGCTCTGTGTCCCAGTCAAATTGACACATAAAATTAACCATTACACATTTGGAGGTAGTTAATATTATTATTATTTTTTTTTGCGGTACGCGGGCCTCTCACTGTTGTGGCCTCTCCCGTTGCGGAGCACAGGCTCCGGACGCGCAGGCTCAGCGGCCATGGCTCACGGGCCCAGCCGCTCCGCGGCATGTGGGATCCTCCCGGACCGGGGCACGAACCCGCGTCCCCTGCATCGGCAGGCGGACTCTCAACCACTGCGCCACCAGGGAAGCCCTCCCAGTTGTCTTGTTTATAATAACAGAAAGGTGGGCTGTGGTTGCCAGTGCCCCTTGCTCTAACCTTCTGTGGTCTGAGGTCAGGGTCATTAGAGTCATGAAATTGATGGGAGACTTCTGCAGCACTGGACCGGGAATCATGGATTCTGGATTCTGATCCTGTAGTTTAGTAACTAGAAGTGGATAATAATGATGATGTTGATACCAACTATTCACTGAACATTTATGATGTTCTAGCCTCTCTCTATGTACTTGGCCTGCACTATCTTGCTTAACCCTCAAAATAAACCTCAAGGTAGCTTTTATTATTTTCCATTTTACAGATGCAATAATGGATCCACAAGGAAATTAAGTAACTTATCCCAGGCCACAGAGTGAAGAAGAGGAGGAACAGAGACTGGAACCTGAGGAGTTTGGCCCCATGGCACTTGCTGCCCTCCTGCCTTCGCTTACACTTAGTCACTTCAGCTTGAGCTGCAGCTTCATAATGGAATCATTATAATGGATCAATGTTTACAGCACTTTAGAATTTATAAAACAGTTTAAAATCATGTTCATCTGATCATGTCCTCTTAACATTTGTTTTATTGCCTCGATTTTGGAACTAAGAAGACTGAAGATTGAAAAAGGTAAGTGACTGCACAGATTCACAAACTTGTTAGTAGCAGAGACGTTACTTAGATGGGTGCTCCATACTCAGAGTTCCGGCATTTTTTCTGGCAGCATGGCAGCTAACTCTGTGCAAAGAGAAATAATCATCTCCCCACGGCCTGCTTCAGACCTGAGAATGTGAGAAAGTGCTTTGGAAGGTGTAAAATGTCCTACAAACGTGTGTCCTCCTGGCTTTAAGTCTAAAAGCACTTTCCAACGCACTCCTTAACGAGCTGGCTGTGGTACTGAAGATGGGAAACGACGCAGGCAGCTGGTCCTCTTTCCCTTGGGCGTTTCAGTTGCTTGAGTCTCTGACACCCCGCAGGTCCCCATGGTGAGGTGGACATGACATGTTAATTCTGCAGCAGGCTGGCCTGGAGCAAGCCTGGCAGCCATGTAATGAGAGGGACCCTTGTCGCTGCTGGCAGAAAGGGGGAAAGTTAGATATGACAAGCGGATTATCAGAGACAAATTGTGTTATGAAGAAAGCAAAGTGATATCTCTTGGTTTCCCTGGAAAATTGTTCTATCCACCTGGAATGACTTGGTAGCAGGAGGAGGGACTGATCAGGGGGGCATCAGGCAGGCTGGTGACTATTTTGCCGTAAGAAAAATTCAGGATGCCATTGGAGGTTGACAATTGCACAAAATAACAGGAATGATTGCCCCTATTTTTTTAGGGTTCACAGAATCACAGAACCCATAGGGGCTTCACAGTAACTGACACTGAATCCTCAGTAGCTCTTGTCCGCCCTGACCCTGATTTTAATGCAGCTCCCCCTGCCCCCCATCCCCATGACCCATACAACCATTGACCTGTAAGGTGGAGCTGTGAACATGCCAACTCCTTTGGTGACAACAGTGTCTAGAGGAAACAGTCCAGTTCACCGTAGATCACATGGCCTGAGAGCAAACTCCCTAGAACCTTTCTTCCTGCCCTACCCTAGTTCTGTTCTAATTTGTGCCTGAATTTTGACCTGGCTCTTCACCTTTAGACTTGGTTGAATTCACTTTGCCTGGATAGGCTACTTCAAAACAGTAAGTGTTTTGCTTTGAACTTGCCTGTTCAGCTGTTCCCTCTCTCTTATGATAAGACACCTCAGTCTGGCTGTCATCTCTTATCATCCAGATGCCAGCACACTCCACTTGACTGACACCTGGCCAGGTCTCCCCACCGCCCACCGCCCCTCTTAGACCCAGACTCTTTCCCAGACTTAAGGGTATTGAATACGAAGTTAACTCTTATCCTCAGTGACTTACTCCAGGCCCCAGAGCAAGGAAGAGAATGAAGAATTTGCCCAGAAATAGAGTTGTGGGTAATAATACCAATACTGATATGACTACTATCACCGCTGTTACTGTTTGTAATAACAGTTACCAATGTACAATGAGCACTTAGGTGCTGGTCTGAACACATTCTCTGTGGTGGGTCTATTATTATCCCATTTTGTTGATAGAAAACCTGAGATGCGGAGGTTAAGTAATTTTCCAAAGATCAAAAGGGTAGTCAACACTCCAGAAAAGAGTGTGGTAATGGGGATTTACTTTTCTATAGCCCATGTTGATCCAAAGTGAGAGAAGAATAGTAGGAATCTCTAGGTAGTAAATTAAGAGGGAGTTCTGGTATTTCAAGCAATGGGAAGTCGACTCAAGGTGGTTTACAGGCAGTGATCAAAGAAACTAGAAGGAGAGCAGGTTTCAGGGTTTGTTTCATTTAGGGGCTCACCATGGATATGGGGCTGTAGGTCCATTTCCCCCGAGGTGTCTTGGGGCTGCAGGTCCATTTCCCCCCAGGTGTCTTGGTTCTACTCCTTTGTAGTTTGTCTTTGATCTCAGGCTGACTTCTCATGTCAATAATATAGATGCTGACAGCTCCCAGGGCTACCTTGTCCCCCACTCATATCCAGGAGCAGAGAGATGACTTTTTATCTACCAACCACTGAATAAAAGTCTTGAAGCTCATTCTCTTGTGACAAATCAGTCCTAAACCCACAGGAGAATGCCACATGCTGGTTGGCAGATGCCTCAGAGAGCGTACCACTCTGGCCTGTGTACCTTGTCTCCCGGGTTCAAGAGAGCACAGGATTGAGGTGACCACATTTGAGTTTGCAACCCCTGGATTTTGTGATTTCATGGGCCCTTTCATCTCTGGCATCATAAATATCTACAAAAAAAAATGGTGAATTGTGCCAGAAATACCTACTTCTTAGCCATCTTGTCATCTCTGCAACTGTAATTCCTAGGAAGTGACTGAAATCCATCCACCTCCCCCCATCGTGGGAGGTGGGAAGAGGAATACAGACAACTAGCAAGGGGGAGGAAATGGGCTGGAAGCCACAAGTTGTTCTCTGTAGTCACTTACCCAGTCTTTGAAAGGTGCTAAGATGGGGATGCTGCTGAGGTCTCCTCCCACTCTGTTTCTTAGGACTTGAAAGACAGAGTAGATGGAGAATGTAGATAGAGCATATAGGCTACACCCAGAGTCACTGGCAAGCAGAAGGGGCTCAGTGTGAATAGGGTAATAACTCCATCATCCCAGAAAGGACGTCAGAATCCCCCACTTACGTTCAAGGCACCTGCTCCCTCTGGTCACTAGCCAACCTCAGATCATGGGGGGAGCTGTGCTGATGGGTAGGCTTCTGTCCCACCAGAAAAAATACAAAAATGCAAGGACTGGGGCATGACTTGGTCTCAAGTTGGCATCTTCTGAAGGCTTGGGCCTCTTATCTCCTCTCTGCTCTATGCTTCTGTTTCCTAGAGGCCTCTTATTTCTGACCAAATGGGTTGGAATCCATTGCCTGGTTTTGACCTCAATGTTGACCCAGTTTTGCCTTTTAGTTCCCTTGATTCAGCTCCTTTAGGTTCATTCTTGACTTCTGAATTCTAACCCTCAGCTGTTTTCACGCTTTACGGTTACTCAGGGGATAATCATGACAACAGACACCATTTATCGAGTTCCTACTCCATGCCTTGAGTTTTACAGAGATTTTCTAACAATACTGAGGAGTTGGTTATTATTATTTCCATTTTACCTATGAGAAAACAGAGACTCAGAATGGTTAAATAACTTGCCCCAAGTCTCTCAATTTGTTAAATGGCAGTGTTGGGGATCAAAGTCATTTCTGTCTGACTTCTATATCTTTTTGCTTTTCACAATATCCCACCATACCTCACAGAACAAGTGAGAGCGGAGAATCAGGTTGGAAGACCATCTTCAGGGAAGAGGGGACAGATGTACACATGGCTCCCACTCCATTCCCCAGGGTTTTACCTTCTGTTTGGGCCTCTTCCTGGCTGGCTCCTCCTGTGACACCATGCCAAGCACCCAAGGGCCACAGCTACCCTTTCAATAGTTGAATCCGAGCCTGACAAAACTCCCTTTTCCTCTATCCCTTTAACACAACTGAGACAGGCTGGTAATTTCAGAAAGAGTTTTACTAAACACTAAGGGAAACTGAAAGGAAATAATTGCAGCGAATACAGGCAGTATAAAAATAGCCAGGGCTCCAAATACATCTTTCTGGCTCTAAGAATCACAGTGAGAACAGCAGAAAGCTTTTCTGTTGTCCAAACCTAATGCTAAAGAAGCTGTCCTCCGCCCCCTCCCCCCCTCCCCCCGCCAAAGCTGCTGTAAAGTCCATTTTAGTGGAGCTCAGCCATGTTCATATCTCTGATATGGGCTGGGAGTCAAGGTTCTGACTGGGAAGAAGGAATGAGTAGGGCAAGGCATGGCCGCAGGACCCACATCTCCCTGAAGAATCTCATCTAGTTCCATGACCTTGATCACCACCCATATGCTGATGCCTCTAGCCGGGACTTCTCTCCTGAAGCCTACTGGACATCTCTGCTTGGATATGCCATGGATAAATGAACTCCTCTAAACTTAAACCCATCATCTTTATCCCTCTAAAATCCTTCTTACTCCACCAGTAAATGGCACCACCAACTGCCCAGTTGAGCAAGAGAGATACCAGGATGAAAGTCATTCCTGACTATTCCCCCCCCCCCCACCGCGTGCACAGCTGGCCATTAAGTTCTGCCAGTTTTGTTTTGTTTCCAAAATCTCTTCATGCTTCGCTCTCACCTCCACTACTACCCACATTCCAGTCACCTTTATCTCTTCCCTGGACTGTTGTGTTGTCTCAGCCCCCCTCCTAACTAGTTTTACTACCTTTAGTTTTACCTCCTGGAGTCTATTCGCTATGCTTGGGGCAAAACTTTTAAAACACAAATTGCCTTATGCCATTGTTCCTACCTAAAACTCTCCAAGAGGCCTCTGTTGCCCTTACAACAAAATACGAAACATAATCTGACCCTGCTTATTCCTCCCTATACTTTTTTTTTTAACATCTTTATTGGAGAATAATTGCTTTAAAATGGTGTGCTAGTTTCTGCTTTATAACAAAGTGAATCAGTTATACGTATACATATGTTCCCATATCTCTTCCCTCTTGCGTCTCCCTCCCTCCCACCCTCCCTATCCCACCCCTCCAGGCGATCACAAAGCACCGAGCTGATCTCCCTGTGCTATGCGGCTGCTTCCCACTAGCTATCTACCTTATGTTTGGTAGTGTATATATGTCCATGACACTCTCTCACTTTGTCACAGCTTACCCTTCCCCCTCCCCATATCCTCAAGTCCATTCTCTAGTAGGTCTGTGTCTTTATTCCTGTCTTACCCTAGGTTCTTCATGACACTTTTTGTTTCTTAAATTCCATATATAAGTGTTAGCATACGGTATTTGTCTTTCTCTTTCTGACTTACTTCACTCTGTATGACAGTCTCTAGGTCCATCCACCTCATTGCAAATAGCTCAATTACGATTTCTTTTATGGCTGAGTAATATTCCATTGTATATATGTGCCACATATTCTTTATCCATTCATCCTAAGATGGACATTTAGGTTGTTTCCATCTCCGGGCTATTGTAAATAGAGCTGCAATGAACATTTGGGTACATGACTCTTTTTGAATTATGGTTTTCTCAGGGTATATGCCCAGTAGTGGGATTGCTGGGTCATATGGTAGTTCTATTTGTAGTCTTTTAAGGAACCTCCATAGTGGCTATACCAATTCACATTCCCACCAGCAGTGCAAGAGTGTTCCCTTTTCTCCACACCCTCTCCAGCATTTATTGTTTCTAGATATTTTGATGATGGCCATTCTGACTGGTGTGAGATGATATCTCATTGTAGTTTTGATTTGCATTTCTCTAATGATTAATGATGTTGAGCATTCTTTCATGTGTTGTTGGCAATCTGTATATCTTCTTTGGAGAAATGTCTATTTAGGTCTTCTGCCCATTTTTGGATTGGGTTGTTTATTTTTTTGTTATTGAGCTGCATGAGCTGCTTGTAAATTTTGGAGATTAATCCTTTGTCAGTTGCTTCATTTACAAATATTTTCTCCCATTCTGAGGGTTGTCTTTTGGTCTTGTTTATGGTTTCCTTTGCTGTGCAAAAGCTCTGAAGTTTCATTAGGTCCAATTTGTTTATTTTTGTTTTTATTTCCATTTCTCTGGGAGGTGGGTCAAAAAAGGATCTTGCTGTGATTTGTGTCATAGAGTGTTCTGCCTATGTTTTCCTCTAAGAGTTTGACAGTTTCTGGCCTTACATTTAGGTCTTTAATCCATTTTGAGCTTATTTTTGTGTATGGTGTTAGGGAGTGATCTAATCTCATACTTTTACAGGTACCTGTCCAGTTCACCCAGCATCACTTATTGAAGAGGATGTCCTTTCTCCACTGTCCATTCCAGCCTCCTTTATCAAAGATAAGGTGACCATATGTGCGTTGGTTTATCTCTGGGCTTTCTATCCTGTTCCTTTGATCTATCTTTCTGTTTTTGTGCCAGTACCATACTTTCTTGATTACTGTAGCTTTGTAGTATAGTCTGAAGTCAGGGAACCTGTTTCCTCCAGCTCCGATTTTCTTTCTCAAGATTACTTTGGCTATTTGGGGTCTTTTGTGTTTCAATACAAATTGTGAACTTTTTTGTTCTAGTTCTGTGAAAAATGCCAGTGGTAGTGTGTAAGGGATTGCATTGAATCTGTAGATTGCTTTGGGTAGTAGAGTCATTTTCACAATGTTGATACTTCCAATCCAAGAACATGGTATATCTCTCCATCTATTTGTATCATCTTTAATTTCTTTCATCAGTGTCTTATAATTTTCTCCATACAGGTCTTTTTTCTCCTTAAGTAGGTTTCTTCCTAGATATTTTATTCTTTTTGTTGCAATGGTAAATGGGAGTGTTTTCTTGATTTCACTTTCAGATTTTTCATCATTAGTGTGTAGGAATGCCAGAGATTTCTGTGCATTAATTTTGTATCCTGCTACTTTACCAAATTCATTGATTAGCTCGAGTAGTTTTCTGGTAGCATCTTTAGGATTCTCTGTGTAGAGCATCATGTCATCTGCAAACAGTGACAGCTTTACTTCTTCTTTTCCGATTTGGATTCCCTTTATTTCCTTTTCTCCTCTGATTGCTGTGGCTAAAACTTCCAAAACTATGTTGAATAAGAGTGGTGAGGATGGGCAACCTTGTCTTGTTCCTGATCTTAGTGGAAATGCTTTCAGTTTTTCATCATTGAGGACGATGTTGGCTGTGGGTTTGTCATATATGGCCTTTATTATGTTGAGGAAAGTTCCCTCTATGCCTACTTTCTGCAGGGTTTTTATCATAAATGGGTGTTGAATTTTGTAAAGCTTTCTCTGCATCTATTGAGATGATCATATGGTTTTTCTCCTTCAATTTGTTAATATGGTCTATCACGTTGATTGATTTGCATATATTGAAGAATCCTTGAATTCCTGGAATAAGCCCCACTTGATCATGGTGTATGATCCTTTTAATTTGCTGTTGGATTCTGTTTGCTAGTATTTTGTTGAGGATTTTTGCATCTATGTTCATCAGTGATATTGGCCTGTAGTTTTCTGTCTTTGTGACATCCTTGTCTGGTTTTGGTATCAGGGTGATGGTGGCCTCGTAGAATGAGGTTGGGAGTGTTCCTCCCTCTGCTATATTTTGGAAGAGTTTGAGAAGGATAGGTGTTAGCTCTTCTCTAAATGTTTGATAGAATTCACCTGTGAAGCCATCTGGTCCTGGGCTTTTGTTTGCTGGAAGATTTTTAATCACAGTTTCAATTTCAGTGCTTGTGATTGGTCTGTTCATATTTTCTATTTCTTTCTGATTCAGTCTTGGCAGGTTGTGCTTTTCTAAGAATTTGTCCGTTTCTTCCAGGTTGTCCATTTTACTGGCATAGAGTTTCTTGTAGTAATCTCTCATGATCTTTTGTATTTCTGCAGTGTCAGTTGTTACTTCTCCTTTTTCATTTCTAATTCTATTGATTTGAGTCTTCTCCCTTTTTTTCTTGATGAGTCTGGCTAATGGTTTATCAATTTTGTTTATCTTCTCAAAGAAACAGCTTTTAGTTTTATTGATCTTTGCTATGGTTTGCTTCATTTCTTTTTCATTTATTTCTGATCTGATCTTTATGATTTCTTTCCTTCTGCAAACATTGGGTTTTTTTTGTTCTTCTCTCTCTAATTGCTTTAGGTGCAAGGTTAGGTTGTTTATTTGAGATGTTTCCTGTTCCTTAAGGTAGGATTGTATTCCTATAAACTTCCCTCTTAGAACTGCTTTTGCTGCATACCATAGGGTTTGGGTTGTTGTGTCTCCATTGTCATTTGATGCTAGGTATTTTTTTATTTCCTCTTTGATTTCTTCAGTGATCACTTCGTTATTATGTAGTGTATTGTTTAGCCTCCATGTGTTTGTATTTTTTACAGATCTTTTCCTGTAATTGATATCTAGTCTCATAGCGTTGTGGTCAGAAAAGATACTTGATACAATTTCAATTTTCTTAAATTTATCAAAGCTTGATTTGTGACCCAAGATATGATCTATCCTGGAGAATGTTCCATGAGCACTTGAGAAAAATGTGTATTCTGTTGTTTTTGGATGGAATGTCCTATAAATATCAATTAAGTCCTTCTTGTTTAATGTATCATTTAAAGCTTGTGTTTCCTTATTTTCATTTTGGATGATCTGTCCATTGGTCAAAGGGGGTGTTAAAGTCCTCTACTATGAATGTGTTACTGTCGATTTCCCCTTTTATGGCTGTTAGTATTTGCCTTATGTATTGAGGTGCTCCTATGTTGGGTGCATAAATATTTACAATTGTTATATCTTCTTGGATCGATCCCTTGATCATTATGTAGTGTCCTCCTTTGTCTCTTCTAATAGTCTTTATTTTAAAGTCTATTTTGTCTGATATGAGAATTGCTACTCCAGCTTTCTTCTGGTTTCCATTTGCATGGAATATCTTTTTCCATCCCCTCACCTTTAGTCTGTATGTGTCTCTAGGTCTAGGTCTGAAGTGGGTCTCTTGTAGACAGCATATATATGGGTCTTGTTTTTGTATCCATTCAGCCAGTCTGTGTCTTTTGGTGGGAGCATTTAATCCATTTACATTTAAGGTAATTATCGATATGTATGTTCCTATTCCCATTTTCATAATTGTTTTGGGTTCGTTATTGTAGGTCTTTTCCTTCTCTTGTGTTTCTTGCCCAGAGAAGTTCCTTTAGCAGCTGTTGTAAAGCTGGTTTGGTGGTGCTGAACTCTCTCAGCTTTTGCTTGTCTGTAAAGGTTTTAATTTCTCCATCAAATCTGAATGAGATCCTTGCTGAGTAGAGTGATCTTGGTTGTAGGTTTTTCTCCTTCATCACTTTAAATATGTCCTGCCAGTCCCTTCTGGCTTGCAAAGTTTCTGCTGAAAGATCTGCTGTTAACCTTATGGGGATTCCCTTGTGTGTTATTTGTTGTTTTTCCCTTGCTACTTTTAATATGTTTTCTTTGTATTTAATTTTTGACAATTTGATTAATATGTGTCTTGGCATGATTCTCCTTGGATTTATCCTGTATGGGACTCTCTGTGCTTCCTGGACTTGATTAACTATTTCCTTTCCCATATTAAGGAAGTTTTCAACTATAATCTCTTCAAATATTTTCTCAGTCCCTTTCCTTTTCTCTTCTTCTTCTGGAACCCCTATAATTCGAATGTTGGTGCGTTTAATGTTGTCCCAGAGGTCTCTGAGACTGTCCTCAGTTCTTTTCATTCTTTTTTCTTTATTCTGCTCTGCAGTAGTAATTTTCACTATTTTATCTTCTAGGTCACTTATCCATTCTTCTGCCTCAGTTATTCTGCTATTGATCCCATCTAGAGTATTTTTAATTTCATTTATTGTGTTGTTCATCGTTGCTTGTTTCATTTTTAGTTCTTTTAGGTCCTTGTTAAATGTTTCTTGCATTTTCTCTATTCTATTTCCAAGATTTTGGATCATCTTTACTATCATTATTCTGAATTCTTTTTCAGGTAGACTGCCTATTTTCTCTTCATTTGTTTGATCTGGTGGGTCTTTACCTTGCTCCTTCATCTGCTGTGTGTTTCTCTGTCTTCTCATTTTTCTTTTCTTACTGTGTTTGGGGTCTCCTTTTTGCAGACTGCCGGTTCGTAGTTCCCGTTGTTTTTGGTGTCTGTCCCCAGTGGTTAAAATTGTTTCAGTGGGTTGTGTAGGCTTCGTGATGAAGGGGACTAGTGCCTGTGTTCTGATGGATGAGGATGGATCTTGTCTTTCTGGTGGGCAGGTCCATGTCTTGTGGTGTGTTTTGGGGTGTCTGTGGATTTATGATTTTAGGCAGCCTCTCTGCTAATGGGTGGGGTTGTGTTCCTGTCTTGCTAGTTGTTTGGTGTAGGGTGTCCAGCACTGTATATTGCTGGTCGTTGAGTGAAGCTGGGTGCTGGTGTTGAGATGGAGATCTCTGGGAGGTTTTCGCCATTTGCTATTACGTGGAGCTGGAAGGTCTCTTGTGGACCAGTGTCCTGAAGTTGGCTCTGCCACCTTAGAGGCACAGCACTGACTCCTGGCTGCAGCACCAGGAGCCTTTTATCCACACGGCTCAGAATAAAAGGGAGAAAAAGAAGAAAGAAAGAAAGAAAAGAAGGAAGGAAGGAAGAAAGAAAAGAAAGAAAGAGGAAAGGGGAGAAAATAAAATAAAGTAAGATAAAATAAAGTTATTAAAATAAAAAATAATTATTAAGAAAAAAAATTTTTTTAAGAAAAACATACAAAAAAACGGACAGATAGAGTCCTAGGACAAATGGTGGATGCAAAGCTATACAGACAAAATCTCACACAGACGCATACACATACACACTCACAAAAAGAGGAAAAGGGGAAAAAATCATAGATCTTGCTCTCAAAGTCCACGTCCTCAATTTGGGATGATCCGTTGTCTATTCATGTATTCCACAGATGCAGGTACATCAAGTTGATTGTGGAGCTTTAATCCGCTGCTTCTGAGGCCGCTGGGAGAGATTTCCCTTTCTCTTCTTTGTTCTCACAGCTCCCAGGGGCTCAGTTTTGGATTTGGCCCCGCCTCTGCGTGTAGGTCACTGGAGGGCGTCTGTTTTTTGCTCAGACAGGACGGGGTTAAAGGAGCCGCTGATTCGGGGGCTCTGGCTCACTCAGGCCGGGGGTGGGCGGGGTACGGAGTGCGGGGCGGGCCTGTGGCGGCAGAGGCAGCGTGACGTCGCACCAGCCTGAGGCGCGCCGTGCGTTCTCCCGGGGGAGTTGTCCCTGGATCCGGGGACGCTGGCAGTGGCGGGCTGCACAGGCTCCCCGGAAGAGGGGTGTGGATAGTGACCTGTGCTCGCACACAGGCCCCTTGGTGGCGGCAGCATCAGCCTTAGCATCTCATGCCCGTCTCTGGGGTCCGCGCTTCGCGTGGCTCGCGCCCGTCTCTGGAGCTCCTTCAAGCAGTGCCCTTAACCCCCTCTCCTCGCGCACCAGGAAACAAAGAGGGAAGAAAAAGTCTCTTGCCTCTTCGGCAGGTCCAGACTTTTCTCCGGACTCCCTCCCGGCTAGCCGTGGTGCACTAACCCCTTCAGGCTGTGTTCACGCCGCCAACCCCAGTCCTCTCCCTGCGCTCCGACCGAAGCCCGAGCCCCAGCTCGCAGCCCCGCCCGCCCCGGCGGGTGAGCAGACAAGCCTCTCGGGCTGGTGAGTGCCGGTCGGCACCGATCCTCCGTGCGGGAATCTCTCCGCTCTGCCTTCCGCACCCCTGTTGCTGCGCTCTCCTCCGCGGCACCGAAGCTTCCCCGCTCCGCCACCCGCAGTCTCCGCCCGCGAAGGGGCTTCTAGTGTGTGGAGACCTTTCCTCCTTCACAGCTCCTTCCCACTGGTGCAGGTCCTGTCCCTATTCTTTTGTCTCTGTTTTTTCTTTTTTCTTTTGCCCTACCCAGCTACGTGGGCAGTTTCTTGCCTTTTGGGAGGTCTGAGGTCTTCTGCCAGCATTCAGTAGGTGTGCTATAGGAGTTGCTCCACGTGTAGATGTATTTCTGGTGTATCTGTGGGGAGGAAGGTGATCTCCGTGTCTTACTCCTCCGCCATCTTCCCGATTCTCTCTGCCCAGCCCTATACTTCTCATACTTCATAACTTGTACCTGGTCCCTGCTCTTGTCATTCTGAACCACGTTGATTTCCTCTGATGTGTTCTTTGACATCAGGGCTTTGAATACGCTCTTCTCTCTGAATGGAATACCCTTGTCCCAAGCCCCCTTGCCTACTTTCACTTGTTAGTTTAACTTAGATGTAACTAGCTCCCAAGTGTTCTCTGTATCCCATAAAACTGGAGTTAAGTGTCTCTCCTATGGGTCCTGAAGTAATACTTATCACTTTTAACATCTTCTAGCTTTTATGAACATCTGCCCAGTAACAGGGATGTGCGGGGAAAGTGACCGTGTTATCTGGATCACTGATATGTCACCATATATTATCACAGTGACTGGCACAAATGGGTCAGCGCTCAATAAACATCTGATAAATGGATGAATTGATGGACGGGTGAATGAAAATAGGGTGACCAGAACTTTGGAGGGGGATAACGTGATTAAACATTGGTATAGAAAATATCAGTAGACTGGTTCATTTAACAAACATTTCCAGAATATCTGCTCTGTATCAGGCTGCTTGCTGGGCAATATGGGCCCAAGACACAGGGACCAGACTTCTTTCTAATCGGCAAGACCCTGATCTTGGACCACCTGGCTCTTGTTATATATTTACTACTGTGAATCTCACTTTTAGCAGGCCTGAGTACTCCAAGCAGGTTCCTAGGGGTCTTGTCTGGCTCAGTTTATAGCAGCAGAATTAAATTTTAAGAGAAAAATTAGTTCCTTTCCCTTTCTTCTTCTCTCCTTTCCCTTTTTCTTTTTTTAAAAATTTCGTCTCCTTTCCTATTTAAATGAAAACTATGCCATGCCTGTCTTCCCCCACTTTCACCTTCCTCTTTTAATTCATTTGTGATGCTCCAGATCTCACTTTTATTGTGATTTACTTAATGTGAAATGTATTGGTGGGGCCAGAGCTAATGCATTTCTGAAGGTGCTGTGAGAACATCTTAATTGATTACCCAGGATCCTCTGTGATTGACAGATTCCCAGTGGAGCCTCCAGGCAGAGGAGAGCGCTGGTGAGTTGGAAAGGGATTAGTGTTAATTCCTCCCAGACACCTCCTTGTGATGTTTCTTGGTCAATAAGAGATTAAATGGGGGAGAAGGTTTAAACACAGTCCTGCCTATTCTCATCACCTGCTAATACCTTCCTCTCCATTCCCACAATAGGCCTTGGTGCCAGGGTCTTCGGCGTGTATCCACTGACACACACAGAGCACTCGAAGGCCTTCTTTCCTGTTCCTGGACCTGTCAGGAGAGCCCTGAGCAGCAAAGACTTCTTGTGTTGTTTCTAGGCAGATGCGAGATGTGATCAGAAGCTGCATGGTCTACGGGGTCGGGGTCGGTGGGAGGGCAAGATAGGAAAAGAGTGAGTGATAGGCACAAGATAAGGAGAGAAGAAGTAAGAAAGCAGCGGAGGTTCTCACCAGCATCTTGTCATTACTGTGTTCTACAGCCCCAGTGGTTATGGCAGACAGACTCTGGGGTGGTCTCTGAGATCCTCAACCCTGGGTGTTTACACCCTTGTATGAGTCCTTCCCTTTCAGTGTGGATGGGCCCTGTCACTTGCTTCTAACCAATGGATATGTCAGAGGTGATAGGACCTCCTTCGATTATGTTATGTAAGGCTCATTTTGCTGACCAGTTCACTCTAGACTCTCTTTCTTTCTCTCTGTGTCTGGCTCTGAAGAAGCGAGCCACTAGAAATCCTACAACTGCAATGAACTGAACGCTCCCAACAACCTGAATCATCTTGGAAGAGGACCTCTAGCCTCAGATGAGAACCCAGCTTTGGCTAACACCGTGAATGTAGCCTTGTGACCCCTGAGCAGGGAACCATAAGCCATGCTGGAACTTCGGATGCACAGAGACTATGAGATAATAACGTGCAATGTCACTAAAAAAAGTGTAATGTCTGCAGTGGCAGAAACCAACAGTGATAGAATATGAATGGAGTGGTCCCTTTTCCTTCCGGCCTTGAGCACCAGGGCCTGGATGTTTTTATTTTCTTCAATCATCAAAAAGGTCTCTTGGGAAAGGACAGTAAATCCGTTCATACTAACGTGAACTTGACTAGCTACCCTCCCAACAGAGGCACTCATACACAGGGAGCCTTAAAATCTGTGTCTCCTTGTAAAAAAGTCTGCTGCATATTAACCCCTTATCAAATATATTAGGAACTCATACAACTCAATAGCAAAAAAATCAAAAAATCTGATTTAAAAATGGGTAAAAAACTTGAATAGACATTTTTCCAGAGAAGACATACAGATGGCCAACAGGTACATGAAAAGATGCTTAATATCACTAATCATTCAGAAAATGCAAATCAAAACCACAATGAGATATCACCTCATACCGGTTAGGATGGCTATTATCAAAAAGACATAAAATAACAAATCCTGATAAAGATAGAGAAAAGGAACCCTTGTGCACTGTTGATGGGAATGTAAATTGGTACAGCCAGCGTGAAAAACATCATGGAGATTCCTCCAAAAATTAAAAGTAGAACCACCATATGATCCAGCAGTCTCACTTTGGGTATGAATCCAAAATGAAATCACTATCTTGCAGAGATATCTGCCTTCCCACGTTCACTTCAGCATTGTTTATAATAACCAAGACATGGAAACAACCTAAGTGTCCACTGATGGATGAATGGATAAAAAAGTTGTGATATACATACATACATATATATATATAGTGGAATGTTATTCATCTATAAAAAAGAAGGAAATCCTGCCGTTGTGACCACATGGATGGACCTTGAGGGCATAATGCTAAGTGAAATAAGTCTGACAGAGAAAGACAAATACTGTATGATCTAATTTATACGTGGAATATAAAAAAGCCTAACTCATAGAAATGAACAGTAGGATGGTGGTTACAATGGGCTGGGGGTGGGGGAAATGGGGAGATGTTGGTCAAAGTGTTCACACTTCTATAGCTATAAGATGAATAAGCTCTGGGGATCTAGTATCCAGCATGGTGACGATAATTAACAATGCTGGATAACATACTTGAAAATTGTGAAGGCCCAGATTTTAACCGTTATCATCACCCACACAAAACGATGGTAATTAAGTGAGGGGATGGAAGTGTTGACTGACAATTTTATGATAATTTCAGAATATATACATGTATCAAATTATCGCATTGTACACTTTAAACATGTTATATGTCAATAACATCTCAATAAAGCTGGAAAAAAAAGATTTACTGGTCGTTTGTGACTATTTACTTTAGATAATTCATTATGTCTTGAATTATATCCCCTTTTTGGGGGGGTGGGGAGGTGGGTTGTGATAGCACTTTTAATTTTTCTTTCTTTTAAACTATTCTACGCTTGACAGATTTTCATGATCTGCTGTTTTCACTCTACTGGGGAGAAGATTACTTTCATTGTTAACTTCAAAATCCCTTTCTCAAAGCAAATCCTCTTTAGCCCAGAGTGGGTTGCCCCAGGCCAGAGGCTCCAGGCTAACTCAGGTTCCCAGTTAAAAGATAGCACTGCATCCCTGGATCTCTTGTGGATGGAAGCACTGTTCTGAGAGGACGCAGGTATGAGCACCGGGTTTGGATGTCTGGATAAGAACAGCTTTTACTCTTTTCACTTAATTTGAAGGAACACGAGCTCTAAAATCAGAAAGAACTAAACATTACTGTCTCTGAGCTATTTGCGGGCAGTGAGCAAGTTATTTAACCTGTCTTGTCCTGGTTCCCCATTTTTTTTGCGGTACGCGGACCTCTCACTGTTGTGGCCTCTCCCGTTGTGGAGCACAGGCTCCGGACGCGCAGGCTCAGCGGCCATGGCTCACGGGCGCAGCCGCTCCGCCGCATGGGGGATCTTCCCGGACCGGGGCACGAACCCGCGTCCCCTGCATCGGCAGGCGGACTCTCAACCACTGCGTCACCAGGGAAGCCCCTGGTTCCCCTTTTAACACATGATTATCGTGAACAGCGAGTGAGGTAACGTGGTGAAGAGTCCTCAGCACCATGTCTAGCCCCTGGCTTCTTATCCAATACATGCTAATTTTTTTCTCCTTTGTGTGTTTAGAGGAGGGATGTGAGCAGGAACAAGGACAAAACGAAGCTCCTCGGGGATGAAAACCCACATCTCAGAGCAGTGGGCTTGCTTCTTCTTTGCTCTTTTCCTCTGATTTCTCCTCTTTTCCTTCCTTCTCCCTCCTGAGCAAATACATTCAAAGTGTTTAGAACAGGGCCTGGCCACAAATGCTAATTTTTCTGCTGTTAGTATTTTTCCTGTAACTGTCATTATCACCATCACCGTCACCATTGTTATTGTCGTCATCGTCTCCATCACCACCATCAGCAGCAGCAGCTTTTTCCTTCCAGCGCATTTTCCTTTCTCCAGTAGAGGTAATATGCCTTTACCTCTTTCTGTAATGCTGAGGCTGGAAGCCTGTGTAAATTACATTTCCTGAACACCCCGGCCATCTGGCTTCTTGTTCAGTTTTGCCAACACGGAGATACTGTCAGAGGGGGAAAAGCCTTATATTTGTTTTCTCTCTTTCTGCTTTTGGCAGTGTCTCCAGAAAAAGCTGCATCCCTTTGGGATGATCCTAGCTTTAGCCACAGCAGCCTCCTTCTTGGTGAACATAGCATCATCAGGATGGCCCTCTTCAGTGCTTCAAGCGGCATCCCCCCTCTGTGGTTTCAGTGCAGACTTGGCTATCTCTGGTGGTGGGTGGGTGAGGGGAAGGGGACGTGGGAGAGAAGGGGAAGTGGGGAGAGGTGGAGGAGGAAGACGGCAGGGCAGTGGAGCAGAATGGAGAAGCAAGTGGGAGCAGCACAGGCTGTTACCCTGCTTTTCCTCTAAATGTGTTCGGATGAGTAGTCATTTGTTATCAGTCTAAAGATTAGTTTAAAAAATGCTGAAAATGGCAGAGCAGAAACATGGAAAAAATCTGAGTCCTTGACCACATGGTTGAGTTACTGGATCAACTAGCCCTGGAAGCTTCCTATGTTTAGACTTTGCTTCCTTAAGATAAACTTCCTTCCTTATTTTTATTTATTTATTTTTTTTTGCGGTACGCAGGCCTCTCACTGTTGTGGCCTCTCCCGTTGCGGAGCACAGGCTCCTGACGCGCAGGCTCAGCGGCCATGGCTCACGGGCCCAGCCGCTCCGTGGCATGTGGGATCTTCCCAGACCGGGGCACGAACCCGTGTCCCTTGCATTGGCAGGCGGACTCTCAACCACTGTGCCACCAGGGAAGCCCCCCCCTTATTGTTTTTTTAACCAGGTTCAATCAGTTTCTGTTAGTTTCAGACATCACCATCCTACGAAGAAATCTCCCTCTCTTTCTCCTCCTTCCCTCCTTCCCCTCCCCCTCACCTCCTCCTCTTCCTCTTCTCCTTCCTGTCCTCCTCTTCCTTCTTCTCTTTCTCTTGGAAAACAGGTAGCATTGTCCACAAGCACCATGATGTTAGCTTCCTCTCATATCTCATTGACTACAATCAGAGCTCATGTCCATACCTAAGTATGTCTATAAAAGGGGACAGAATTGTCACAATTAGCCTAGACTGTGTGGTGTAGGGTGTGACATGGAGTCAGCTGTCAAGGACTGTGATGTACTGCTACATTTCCCTGGATGCTGGCAGTAGACATGAAATTCCTGAGTTAGAACCAAAGGGCATTGATTGCTCACAGCACAGCAGGCAGCATGAGCTTCCGATTTTCCTGGCCTCCCAAATCCCACAGGAGCAATATAGAGGGGCCCAGGAGTGTTTGCATCACTGCTCAGGAACCCCAACCTTAGAGAACTCACGTATTTCATAATAGGCTACAAGAAATTCTGCCATGTTCTGTGCATGGATGTCAAACAATCTAACATATGTGTTTAGAATTTCAGAAGGAAGTGGGGAACAGAAAGAGTATTTAAAGAAATAAGGGCTAAAAAAAGTCCATATTTGATGAAAACTATATGCTCACAGAACCAAAGAGCTCACGATTCCTAAGAAGACCAAACATTAAGAAAATTAGCAAAACAGAAATAGAGTCACAGATGTAGAAAAGAATCTTACGGTTACTGGGGGGAAAGGAGGGGAGAGATAAATTGGGAGATTGGGATTGACGTATGCACACTACTATATATAAAACAGATAACTAATAAGGACCTACTGTAGAGCACAGGGAACTCTACTCAATACCCTGTAATGACCTATATGGGATAGGAATCTAAAAAAGAGTGGATATATGTATATGTATAACTGATTCACTTTGCTATATAGCAGAAAGTAACACAACATTGTAAATCAACTATACTCCAATAAAAATTTCGAAGGATTAAAAACAGAAAATTACACAAATGTAACTAAATTGCTAAAAACTAGTAATAATGGGAAAATAAGAAAAGCCAGAGCAAAAGAAAATCATATACATGCAGAGGAACAAATTTAACCATCACAGCAGACTTCTCATCAAAATTTATACAAGCAAGAAGACATTGGAGTGACATATTTGACTGAACCAGAAAAATTGTTTATTCAATGAAAATATTTTTCAAAAATAATCGGAAAAATAAAGCTGGGCCAATTTAAGAACAAAATACATTATGAGAATTGTTAAGCTGTTTAGACAGAAGGAGAATGATATCAGATAGAAATTTCAGTCTACTCTGAGTAATAAACACCACCAGAAGTGGCCAATATTGGAATAAATATAAGATACTTTCTCTCTCTCTCTCTTTTTTTTTTTTGGCTGTGCCACCCAGCTGGCAGGATCTTAGTTCCCCCACCAGAGACTGAACCCGGGGCCACAGCTGTGAAAGCACTGAATCCTAACAACTGGACCAGGAGGGAATTCCCTTTTTCTTATTTTTAATTATTTTAGAAGTTAACTGTTTAAAGCAAAAGTTTTAGCAATATATTGTGAGGTTTATAACACATGTAGGAAAAGAACTGTAAGATAAAAATATCACAAACAAAGGATGTGAAGGGGGACAAGGAAGTGCATGGCTATAAAATCCTTATGCTATCCATGAAGTGGTATAACATTGTTTGAAGGTAGAGTGATTAAAGTCGTATAATGTAAACTTCAGAGCAACCACGAAGAAAATAAACGAAAGAAGTATAGTCAAGAAGCCAATCATAGAGAGAAAACAAAATACTAAAATATACTGAATTAATTCAAAAGAAGGCAGGAAAATAGCGAAAAAGGAACAAAGAACAGATGGAATAAAAAGAAAACAAATGTGCAATATGGTATTTTAATACACAATCATACTAATGATTACATGAAATCAAAATGGTGTAACCCTCCAAAGATGCTCAGATTGGATAAAGAATAAACACGAGACTATGTTATTTACAAGAAACCACTTTAAATATAAGGACATAGGTTAAAAGTAAAAGTATGGAGATACACACACACACACACCATGCAAATACTTAAATGCTTATCGAAATACCAGGCTGTTCTTAGTGCTTTATTTACATGCATTACCTCAATGAATATTTAAAATAAGTTATGATGAACAAGTCATCATTTTAAAGATGAAGAAAGTCTACGCTCTTGACTACCATAAGTAGTCTTGACTACTTTAGACTTCTGGAAGGTGGGAATAATATTGTATTCATGTTTATATCTGCAGTGTCTGAATATCTAAAACATGAGAACTGACTCATGATAGGTGACTGAGAATTCGATTTTTAATGAATAATGAATGGATGATTGGCTGCCTGGCTGGATAGTTAGATGGACGGAGGAAGAAATGAATGCACCTGGAGATGCAGTTATGCCCCGTCAGTCCATTGGTAGTGTGTGCCCTGAACAGACCTCAGTTTGAAAATGAGAACAAACATTTCCAGCAGCAGATAATGTCACACATCAATGATCAAGGTAAGAATTCAGGTTCTTTTGTGCAAGGAGCATGTCTAAGTTGGTTACTAAGACCAAGCAGGGGACCCTTCCAGTCCCTGGGGTTGAGAATGGGGTGGAAAAGGTAAACCCTTAACATAAAGTCTCTTCCTCCTAAGACTACTCCCTCCTTGGCTCTGAGAACAAACATCCCACCTCCTACAATCCCCTACACGGCATCCTGTCTAAAAGCAGTGTCTGGTCAGATGAGAATTTAATGAGTTATTATATATTTAAATACTGGCAAAGAAGCATATCATTACATCTGTCTTGCAGTTTTAGAGCATAAGGATAATGTGTTTGCCAGAGCTGTTAGGATGATCAAACTCATCAAAACCATTCAGAGTATATCCAATGGGCTGATGCCATTATACTTCTCACAGTACATTGTATTTCTTTGTTTAAAAGCTCCATTCTTATAATTCTTTAAGAGTAAATTATAGATATCCACTGGAGATTGCTAAAGCAAAAATATATATATATATATATATTGGAGGGATCAGAGGGCTTCATTATAAAAACATATGTCTCATGTCACCCAAGGGAAAGAAAGTAGCTGAGTCTCAGGAAAAGATTGGAACCAGAATCTGGAAAGACATCAGGACAATCTCTTTAACTCATATGTTTACTTTTCTTTGAGCCATTATTTCATATTCTTCTAAGGCTTTCTTTTTTTACTCCTCATTACACATGCCAAGCTATCCTTGGCCACACAATAGAATCTTGAGTTAACATCGTCTGTAAGTATAGGTCAGGCTTAACTAGAATATCTATAATCAAATTTTAAATTTCTGGGAGAAATATTCAAATTGGTCCATTTTGATTCAGTGTAAAGTCACCTAGAGGAATCGTAAATGTTACTTTGCTGGGTAATGAAAGTAGAGTCTTTTTTTTTTAATCTAGATAAACATTCCAAGGATATAAACTTCTTGAGAGCAGGAATTCTCACTCATTTTCATGAATCTTGGCACAATGCCTGACATATGATAAGTAGTTGTAAGTGTTTTAATTCCAAACTGTTTAATTCCAAAGCCCTGAAGTAACTTCTACTTGAGTTGCTCTTTTTCTCTATCTGTACATAACTCGTTTGTTCTGCTCTATACCAGTTAGTACAGGCTAAGTTATGCCACATAACAACTGAGCCCCCAAATATTAGTGGCTTCGAACAGTGATTCTCAAAGTGTGGTCCCTGGACAGTCAGCATCAATATCACCTAGGAACTTGGTAGAAATGCAGATTCTTGGTCTCTACTCCAGACCTCCTGAATGAAAAACTTTGCGATGGGTCCCATCTCTCTTGTTTTACCAAACCCTCTGGTTGCTTTCGGTGTACACTAAAGTTTAAGAACCACTGGCTGAGAACAATAAAGGTTTGTTTCTCATTAAACTTACAGGAGCCCTGGGGGTTGTCTGTAGCTTTGTTCTACATCACCTTACTTCGCTAGCTTATGGAGCAGACCCCACTGAGATGGAAAAGAGAGACATGAACCAAGAGCTAGCTCTTAAAACTTTGCTCTGAAGTTACATTCCACTCTCCTCAGCAAATCTAATGGGGATGAGGCAGAAACATATAATCCTATCACAGAGACGGGTTACCTAGGAAGGAAAATAGAACTACCGTATTCATTTTTAAATTTTCTCATTTCTCTATAGATTTCTAAACGGTAGTAAGCGTGATGTTTTGACAAACATTTTTCAAGGCCAGGGAACAATCATAATTGTTCCCGTTGTTAAGATTGCTTTGTGCCACTTGCGTGACCATTTTTATTATCTCACGCTCCTGTGCACAGCGAGGTCTGCCTATATTTGGAAGAGCAGTGATATAATCTACCACATAATTCTCCCTACCTCTGCTCAAATGTACCTTTGCAGAGACGTTTTCCCTAACCTGCCTTGTTTAATATTGTTCTGTTCCTCCACCTTCTGTCACTCTATCACATTACCCTATTTAATTTTCTTCACAGCACTTACATCAAGCTGAAACTACTTTATTAGTTTAATTATTCTAAAATTTATTACCACATCAGCTTCATCAGGACAGGGACTTTGTCTATATTACTCACAGCTTTATCCCCAGAACTTAGAGCAGTGCCTCACGCAGAAATGTTCATTAAACATTTTGAGATATGAATGTGTTGTTATCCCCTGAGATGGACCAACTAAACTCTCACTGCTATTTAAAATGGAGCTGGGGCCTGTCCTGAGTCTGAGCCAGGAGCAGGGGATGGCAGATAAGAAGGCTTCCCATGTGATGCCCAGACACAGAGGCCAATACTGGTCTGCTGGGTAAGGAGCTCATTTAAAGAAGCTGTAAGCTTTTAGCTCACGATTCCACCCTGGTGTCTATCTTCTTCCTTCCCAATTTTGAGTATACGTAGCCTTTCAAAGGAGGCTTCTCCTACCTCTTATTAACGAGAGAGATCAAATATCCTGGGAGAATTCCTTATCCCCATTTCTAGAAAGGATATTATTTGAGTTGTATAATTCATTCATTTGAAAAATATTTATTGAGTCCCCACTGTTTGCCAGGAAACATTAATGAACAGGACAGAAAAATCCTTACCCTGATGGAACTTACACTGCAGGAAGGCAGACAAGGAACTAGTTGAAAAAATTAATCTATAGTATGTCAAGTGGTGAGAAGCAATATGAAAAATAATTTAAGCAGGCTAGGGCAGATAGAGATGGTGTGCTATTTTATACAATGTGACCGGAGAAGACCTCTCTCATCAGGGGAACCTTGAGAAATGATTGAAAAGAAGTGAGAAAGCAGATATCTGGTGCAAGAGAATTCCAGGCAGAGGGCAAAGTCCTTCAGGCAGTGGTATGATTGGCATGTTGGAGAAATTAAAAAGGAATCTGAATGATCGGAGCAGAGGTAGCTAGGGCTCAAACTTTTGGACCATGACCCAGAGTGAGACATAAATTTTCTATTGGAACAGAGTACACACACACTCACTCACTTGCACACACACATGCATACTTACATACACACGCACACACACACACACACTGAATTCAAAATTTCACAAAGGAATACTTACCCTTATCCTGTGCATTGCACTCTGATGTTGTCTATTCTATTTATTTCATTAAAAATTCTGGTCATGACTATCTAAATTGATTATATAACCTATTAGTAGATCAGAGCCCACAGTTACACTGAGATAGGTTGAGAGTGATAGGAATTAAGATCAGAGAGGTAGTGAAGGGCAGAGAATGGGCTTATTTAGGTTCTGGAAGGGGACTGGGTGAGTAAGAAGGCTGTTAAAACATTTAGAGTTAGGGAGTGATTTGCGTGTTTAAAACATGAGTGTGGCTGCTCTTTGGAGAATGGAATGTAATAGGCCAAAAGTGGAGACAAAGAGAGCATAGCCCACATAAGAGATAAGGGTGGTTTGGACCAGACAGGTAGTAGAAGTGATGAGAAGTGGTCTGATTATAGATTTATTTCAAAGATAGACCCAACAAAATTTTCTGATGGATTGGATGTGGGGCGATAAAAGTGAAAGACAAAGACAATTCCAATACTTTAGAATTGAGTGACTGGAGGAATAGAGCTGTCATTTACTGAGGAGGGTCAAACTGAAGAAGAATTAAGTTTGGGAGAGCGAATGAGATCAGAAGTTCTGTTTGGGGCACGTAAACTTTGAAGACACCTAAGTGGAGATGTTCAAAAGTCAGTTTTATATTTAGATCTGGAAGTCAGGGCTGGAGACATAAATTTTGAGTGATGAGTTTATGAATGGTTTTTAAAGCCTTGCTGGATTATGTTACCTAAGGATTGTGTATGAGGCACAGGGCCATGAGGTCTAACTCCTGCGCCCTGAGGCATACCAACATTTGGAAGTTGGAAAAGATGGGGAGAAGCCAGCAGAGGGACTGAGATACAATGACCAGAAAGAGGGACCAAGAGTGAGTGATATCCTGGAAGCAAAGCAAGACCATGTTTCAAAAAGGAGGGAGTTGTCATGTGTATCAAATGCTTCTAATGGGTTAAGTAAATGAGGACTGAGAATTGACTCTTGGATTGGACAATGTGGAGATTATTGGTGACCTTCAAAGAGGCAGTTTCAGTGGGATTGGTAGAAAAAAGAAATAGCTTGATTGGATTTGGTTCCAGAGAGAATAGCTGGAGGTGAAGGAGAAACAAGAGGGCATGGAAAAATGATTGGGCTGGCCAAAAAGTTTGTTCGGGTTTTTCCTTAACTACCCGAACGAACTTTCTGGCCAATCCAATATTTTGATGACCCTCCCTGTAAAGGGGAACAGAGAAATGGTGTGGTAGCTGTTAGGTGGGATGTAATACTTGTAGCTGTAGCAAGACCTTTTGACCACAAGGGAAAAGCCAAGAAAACTTCAGAAACTTTGGCCAGAGACCTTACATTGATGAGGTACTGAATTTATTAAGCAAATAGTAACTATTCTTAGGCTCTAAGCTACTCTCAAACAATCTGTTACTTGCAGCCAAATGTATCCTAGTGGAAATGGCACCAAATATGTGCTTTCATCAGATCCTTAGGTTCCTGGCAACATGGCAATGTAGCTTGGGGTATGGGCATTGGTGTGAGTTCCTGATGGGCTGCTGACCAGCTATGTGTTCTTGGGTAAATTATTTAACATTCATAAACCTCAGTTTCTTCATCTAAACAATTGGTATATAATTGTTCTGAATCCATAGGGTTATTTAGAGGGTTAAATGAGATAATCCTTAGAAAGCACTTATACAATGCTTTGAAAATTATAAATGCTTAATAAATATAAGTGATTACTGTTTACTTTCTATAATCTTCACCTAATAGCTCTGGTTAAGGAAAATCCTTTGCACATGCCCAGAAGAGGAGCTGCTGAGCTCTGAGTCCTTGATATTTTTCTGCCAGAGCAGTAGAGCAGCACAGTTCCCTTCACAGCTGTCCCCTTCCCTCCCCTGCCCCCCCCACTTTGATAGAGTTATTCAGTTGTTCATCATGTCACAGTGGCCACCAGAATGTCCAAGTTCTCTGCAAGCCTCCTAAGTGTATTTGGTGCTGAGCAATGCTGCCTCAGAACAATTAAACCAAATGACAGTTGTCAAAAGTGTTGGCAGTTCTTGGGCTTGTGATTGCCAGACTCCACTTCCTTTGTAGGTTGGCACCTGGAATTCGTTATAAACCTGCCTGGCTCCCTGCCCCCGTAGTTCTCCAATCCCCTACACCACAGGCCATTTAGCCCCCATAGCAGCCTTGGCTTGCCTCAGGCTCTGGAACTAACCAGCCTCTTAATCAGAGGAAAAAGGAATATCCTTGGATACCTAATCTATCTGAGGATCTCATGGTGACGTGTCCTGCAGCCCCAGGGTAAGCCTGGCTCTTATTTCTTCCAAACCAGGAATTTTAGTACTTGTTCTCATTCTTGGCTTGTCATCCTACTTTTGAATCCCCCTCAGACCTGCATCCTCCTTACTTTGCCACCTGAGGCCCCCTGACCTCCATCTTCAGCTCAGCCTTCTACCTAATCTCTAGGGCCTTATTTTGGTCTGACCTGGGAATGGCACCACCTCTACAGAGTCCTGGCATTGCATTAGAAACTTTATGTATTTCATTCCTTTTATTGCCCCCGTCAATCATCTGAGGAAAGTCAAAGCAGAAGGACCAATGACTGTCCCAGGGGCACACAAATAGTAAGAGGGAGGGATGGGTTTTGAGGAAGGCTAGGTTTTTAGGATGTGAGATGCATCCAAATGATTTGTCTCCCTTCCCCCTGCAACCTTGCTTTCCTTTCACCCTTCACGCAGGATTTCTTCATGTGATAGGTAAATTTGAGAAATCTGATTACGCTCTGTATCCTAGTGGGTAGGGTGACTATTCGTACAAAGGCAGCACTAGGATGATAATAGCTTCTCTCTCTTTCTTTTCTCTCTTCCTGTCCTTCTCTCTTTCTCTCTCAAACTTGAATGTTGTCATCTGGTGAATGCAGGGTTTGGTCCCATGGGGTTGGAGTAGATCCTTTTCTCCCAGGCTTCAGGTGAACCTCTTCATTCTCCAGTTAAATTTATCAGAGAGCTCTGCAGGGGCCTTTAGGCACAAGCCTAAGTAATAATAAAATTTTACTGAGTTTTCCCATTTGTGATTGTTCTTTGTATGTGTCTCTGATCCAGGGTGGCTGGATCTGAGTACGGTTTTGGGTTCCAAAGACCAAAACCTTATGATGAATTCCTGAAATCAAGTCTGCCAGGCTTCAAATCCAGTGCTCTGAAAGTACAAAACTTAGTATAACCCAAGGTATTAAATGCAGCAATAAGGGACTTTCCACCACCTAGCCAAGCCCGAGCTCTGATGGGATCTCCTATGTATAATAAAATGCTAAGCATTTGCTCAAACATGCCTTTAATCTCAGACAGAAAATTCCATCTGCAAACTTCCACTGGATATTCTACAATGGCTTCAAATTTCTTATGTTGGGCTGAATAAAATACCATCACTTCAATAATGGGAAATATAAAGGCTTTTCAAAGCACTGTGCTGTACAAGAAAGCGTTCTTTTTATTTTATTTTTTAAACTTCAACAGTTGACTTTTAATATCTGATGTTTGAATTTGTTGTTAGGGATTTTTAAACAGTAGGCCCATACATTTTGGGGGCAGGAGAGAGAAGAGAGACTTAGGTTTATTAAAAGAACAATAAAACATCTATGAGAAGTTGTTCTGTGTTGGGTTGGTTGTAAGGAAAATGAGGAAGTGGCAGGTCTGAAAGAGGTTACCCTGCATCTCAAAGACACCTCCTTTGGCAGAAGCTGAGGACCCACCCATTGATGCGGAGATTTCCCTCCAGTTTTGGCCTTGAACTCACCCTCAGCAACCTTCCTGCTGATTCACTCAATCTACATTTCCAGTTTTACTCTGTGACATCCTTTAGCACTTGCTTTTCTGTACTGCTTCCATCAAACTCAGTTTCCTAAGAGATTTAGGATAAGCTCTATTCCAGCCAAATGCTCATCTTGATTCTAGGATGGAGATTCTGGCCTGAGTCCAGATCCTGTTCCCTTTCACATCTTGGAACAGGGAAGTATGGTGGGAAGAATATGGGGCTGAAAGGAAGATTTTAGTTGCATCTCAGCCCACTCATTTCATAACTTTGGGTGAGGTGTTATTTAGGGTGATATTGTATGCAATGACAAATGAAGTGCCAAATGTAAGGGATATGTAATAGATGTTTGTTTCTTGTGCACTTAAGAGTTTGACATTTGTGCTCCTTGTTATTGGGTGGCCTTCCATATGGTGATTCAGGAACTCAGGTTCTGCCCATCTGGGGGCTCCACCCTCTCAGAAGCCCTCAGAATCCTCTTTGTTCAATCTGAATACGGGGGAATAGAGGATAGAAGAAGGGTAACCACTTAGCCAGCTCAGCCTGGAGGTGACACACATTCCATTGGCAAGATCTTTGCAAAGGGCCCAATTAGATGAAAGGCGAACTTGAAATGTAATGTTTGGCTCATCAATTACTTTGAAGCAATAACCTATACTACTGAAGAGTTAACAACAATCTTTGGTGGGTGGTTAGCTATTTCTAAACCTCTCTAAGCCTCCATTTCCTTATCTGAGAAATGGAGCTCCTAGAGATGTTAAATAAATTATCCAAGGTCCCACTGTGGGTAAACAATGGGATTAATACCAAAAGCATTATCTCCCAGCTCATATGCTATACTGTCACTACCACACCTCTGAAATCATAAAAACTTTTCAGGTTAGTGTAGACCATGTCCTTTCCACTTTTTCCTTATGTCCTAGTATGAAGCTTAGGAAAGAACTATTTTGAGTTGACTAACATCTAGTTGTCTTTATACAACAAAGAAATGGATGATGAGGTTCAGTAGTGGGTTGAATAGTATCACCCAGAACTATCCATTTGGAACCTCAGAATATGACTTCATTTGGAAATAGGGTCTCTGCAAATATATTTAATTAAGGACATCAAGATATCATCCTGGATGTAGGGTAGGTCCCACATCCAATGACTTGTTTCTTTATAAAAAGAAGAGAGGACACAGAGACACAGGGAAGAAAGCCATGTGAAGGTAGAGGCAGAGATTGGAGTGATGCTGCCACAACCGAGGAACACCCAGAGCCACCATAAGTTGGACGAAGCAAGGACAGATTCACCCCTAGAAACTTCAGAGGGTGCGTGGCCTTGCTGATGCCTTGATTGAACTAGGGACTCCTGGCTTTCAGAACTGGGAGGCAATACATTTCTGTTGTTTAAACTTTTCACCACAAGTGTGTGGTAACTTGCTGTGGCCGCCCTACAAAACCAATACTGATGCTTCCCAGGAACAAATGGTGGAATCTCTCATTTCACTCAAAGGGGAGGTGGAAACGGAAACTCTCCAAAGCAGGAGGCTTTCTCCTGAGGCAGGGAAATAACAGTGCACATATTCAATCTGTGGTGAATCACCCCCGTTTCAGTGACCCTCAATACCAAATGAGGAAGTTGCTTTACTAGCACCACTTATTTGGGAGCCAATCGATTCTTTGTTGCCTGGATCCAGCGTCTTAAGCTGTAGCACTTCTGTGGTTGCTGCAAGAACACACAGTTAGAGTGAGACCTGGCTTCAGATCTGGGTTCTTCCATCATACCCTTTCTATGATCTGGAGGCAGTCCATTTCCTCACAGAGTGGCACAGTCTCTACCCCTTCCTTGTCAAATTAAATGATACAGTACATGCAAAGCATCCTTCATAGTGTTGGCACAGAGCAGGCACTCCTCTGCAGTCTCTATACAAAATGTTATTCCCTTTCTTGTCCAGCACGTGTTCCCCTCCAGGTTGAGGGGGATCAAAGAAAAGGGGGGGTTGAAACTGCGTGCAAGCTCGTGTCCCTTTTGCTTTAGTCTCCCAGGTCCTCCCCTGAGCCTCAAAAGGTTGGTTCAAGAGTTAATGATTGGGAAATATGAAGATGTAGAAACAAAGAATACTTGCTGGGCCGGGAAACTGGTAACACTTTAGACTACAAACCAGCCACTTAGCAGAATTACCAAACTCCCAGTTCCCTGAGAGGTACAGATAAAGGTCTGACGCACATTCCTAAGTTGTTTTAACAAGAAGCAGACCTCCACCAGGTGAAAACTGCTAACCGCAAGCACATAGACCCCAGATGGGTTGAAACTAGAAGGTTGGTGATGCTCAAAATTTCACCTTGATGCCAACCAACCCTAGAACTGAGCACAAGCTGATCACACACCCTGCAGCCCATGCCCTCACACTGCCTTGAAAAGCTTTGTCTCCTAACTGGCAACTTGAACATGGTCTTAGGACATTAGTCTACCATCTGCCCAGGTTGCTGGCTTCCTGAATAAAGCAACTTTCCCTTTTCCGCCAACACTTGTCTCTCAAGTATTGGCCTTTTGAGTGGCAAGAAGCCGAACTTGGGTTCAGTATCAGCCTCGTCCTGTTATACTTTCAGCTTCTTCCCTGTGTCCTCACCACTTATCCGAGCCCCTGAGTTTAACTTTGGCTTTGCCCACTACCTATTTTCAATAGATTTTAACCTCCGTATGGTTAAAGACTGTATATGGGACACTGTTATAGCTCTAGCACCTGACTGGTGGGGCAAATAATTGAATTTACCTTGCCCCTGGTCTAAGTTCTTTGAGAATCGGGGCCCCATTCTCTTATTTATTTTGTATTCTATACAAGGGTATATGCTCAGGGTGCTGCTTTGATTGAATTATTATGAGAATGAGTGAGAATGAGAAGAAAGGTCTTTGGGTCCAAGAAGAGAAGGATTTGAGATGAATACATTTGGGGTCTTTTAATTGTCAAGGACTGCTGCTTCTCAGAATTGGAGCACTTCATTATCTTTTTTACTTGTGCATATACAGATTTATGAGAGCCTGTTTCAAGAAATGCATTCAGGATCATTGACTCCAAAGAAATCGTGAAGCACAAACCATTTTCTCTTTGGAAGGCTGGATTAAAAAGTCAGGGCTCTTAAAGTCAGCAAAATAATGCTTTCTCTCTCTTCCTCTTTTTCTCTCTTTCTTTTCAAAAACTTTCTAGGAAGAAGAGCCCTGGAACTTGCTGGGACAGAGGGAGCCTTGTAGCGGGCACGGTTCCCAGAATCTTGGGTTCTGACTTCATGTCTCCTGGAGTCGTCTGCCAGTCCCTCTTGTCTGTCCTTCCCTTGGGCCACATGCACCTGCCCATCCGACGTGGCCCAGTGACTGCTGTGGAACTTGGCAGCAGCATGAGGGGGGCACTGCTGGCTTGGAAGACACTGGTGGGGAAGCATGTGGAATTTCTTCACTGGCTAACAAGGCAGATCTGGGGGTAGTGAAAATCCCTGAGTTGGTTTCAACTGGAACTTGTTTCAGTGGCATTCTCCCACTTTTGAAATGGTGAATATGTTAATTAACTTGACTGTGTTAATCATTCACAACGTATATGTATATCAAAACGTCATGTTGTACACCTTACATACCTGCAAGTTTTGTTTGCCAATTATACCTCAGTAAAGCTAGAAAAAAATTAATGCATTAGCAACATCTATTATGGTCTTACAATGTGCCAAGCACGATGCTAGGCATTTTACACCTCTTTCATTTAACCCTCATAATTATCCACTGAATTAGGTACCATCAGTATCATCTTTCACAGCTTTACAGATGGGAATCCAGGGCTCAGAGAGGTTAAGTAACATGCCCAATGTCACACAGCTCAGAAGGGAAAAGGTAGAACTGGAACCTGTGTTTTTACACGTGGGCACTGAGAGGAAGAAAAGGGCATCTAAGTGCTAGGAGCTAAGCCCATTGTTTTAGAGACTCCATTCAAATGGTTTCACATTCTGTGAAATGGTTAAAGTGGAAGAATAAAGTGGAACATTCCCTCTGAGACTCCTGACAACAGTGGGATAAGGGAATAAATCAGCACAAGTGGGATTTGGCCAATAACTTCACTTCTCTACTTCCTTACTGACCTCCAGGGTGGTTCCAAGATGTCCCCATTGGAAGCTAAGCACATTTTCTGGACCACCATATGCCAAAGATGTCTTTAGTATCTTCTCATTCTCTGTCCCCTACAGCTGGGGCCACTTTGACCTCAAACCTGATTGCAAAAAGGGGGGTTCAGAAAGTCAAAGTTGAAATTTGGGGGCACTCAACATTAAGTCTTACCCCTTCTTGTATCTGCTTGGAGTACAAGTTCCAAGACACTGGCTTCTAACTTAGCCTGGAGAGTGAGGTTCCTAAAGCAGTGCCCATGATATGATCTAAACAATTCTAGGTTGAGATCCTCAAGCAAATGATTTTAACCTTCTTCATTGATGTTTCTTCACCTGAGTCCAAACTCTTCTCTGGCCAAATTTAAATCCCTCTGCAGGCTTTGAGTTCTACCTCCTTACAATCTGGAATGCAGATTAAGGATTCTTAATCTTAACCCATTCCATGGGATCTGACCTTACGTCATGCTGGTAAGGCCTGAGATACAGCCCTGGTGTTAAAACAGATCAGGCCTTGAGTCTTGTTGGGGTTAGAAGTGTTTAAGCTTATTTTAGGGGAAAGGGTGCTGTACGTTGCCCTGCCCATCTTGCCAGAGGTCTCTGCATTGGACTTTCAGCCCAAGTCCCAGCTAATAAAATCAAGGATCACTTCGCCTTCCATTAATTGGACATTGTCCTGTGTATATTTCTCTGTCAAGGGCATGGTGAAGTGATCATTGATCACAAGCAAAAATTAGAAAGTCACTAGGATATAGGAATTAAGGCATGAGTTCTGGAGCTGGACTGTCTAGATTTAAATCCTGGTGCTGTCACCCACTAATTGGGTGACCCCAGTTTTTTCATCTGTAAAATGGGTGTGAGTGCTTACCTTGGAGAATATTAACCTTTTTCATGGTTTCTGTGAGAATTAGGTGAGTTATTTCATGTAAAATGTGCTTAGAGCAAGGCATGGCACATAATAAACACTCAACAAATGTTAACTGGGATGGTTATTGTGGGTATAATGTAATTTCTAAGTTGAACTTGGAATTCAAATTTGACCGGGGTTTACAGCTTAGTTCTGCCGCTTGTGAGCTGTGTGACATTTGCTGAGTCACTTAGCCTCTCTGAGCGCCAGTTTCTCATCACTTGTAAAATGAGACTGAATGCTGCACCCCTGATGCACTTTCTCCCACCCATCCTGTCATTCGGTTCTTTCTTCATCATTCTCCCTCCCAGGTAAATGCTGCCTTCAGGAAATACTATGTAATAAGCTGACACAGGAGTGTAAGGCACAAAAACACCTCTCCCGGATCTCTACTTTCACATCCTGGCTCCTGTCCCAGAGAATCAAGCCCTGTACCCCCTAGAAAAGGCCTTTCAGAGAACAGTAAGCAGTTCTGGGTTTTGGGGGGGTTCAGCCCAATCTAACACCATGGGGCAGGTGGTGGTGAGGTTAGGTAAGATAAAGAAAGTTCACAGGTAGTAAGGACAGGTAGGAAGTTTTGAAACAGAAGGAGTGGGAGGGAGAGTGTGAAAGCTCAGAGGGGAAAGGGATGTTTGATGCGGGAGGAGGCATTTGTCTTTTATGTCAAAGTCCGTGACAAAGTACCCTGCTATTCCCAACATGGGCCACTGGTTTTACTCCTACTTCTTTTATTCCATTTCGAAAGGGAGTTGCTGCTGCCCATGATGAAACTGGTCAGTCAGGCTCACTTTACCTCCTCGGCCATTCTGTCTTTCAAGGGATCTTGGCCTGAGGTCTGGTGTTCTGATCTCAAAGAGGGGAGGTCTTAATGAACAAGAGGTGGTGGCCTTCAAGTTGGGGTATCATGACTTCTCTGGGGCCACGCCAAAATTAATACCCTGGCTCAATCCCTATTGTGGAGTCCTTAGGACCACACCCATCCAAATCCTTCTCACCTTCTCTGCAGGGGTCCATGAGGGTGCCTCATAACGGACACCAATGGCTGCACCCAACATTTCCTTCTAACCCTGGCACCTGCTAGCTCTCCCTCCCTTGATACAGACCACTAAGTGACGCTTGAGCTGAAGGGTCATCCTCTCTCTGCTTCAAGGCTACTGAGGTGAGATATCCCTCCATCTCCTTAACAACTTAACAAATGTCTTCTGTTCCAAAAATCATCAAGTGAATCCCTGGGGATTCACCTTCCGTTTTACCCACACTGCCTTCTCTCACTGGGTTATAAAGCTTTGGTTTCTACCAAAAGATGCAGAGATATAGCTATTTCATCAGATTCAGTCTTACCGTAGCATCAACCTGCCACCCTATCCCACCATTCTGTTCCCTAGGATTTTGGTTCAAGTTCCTAAACTGAAAGTCATTGCTTGTCGCCATAGAAGCATTGATTCCAGCTTTTCTTTAACTTTCACCCATTCCTTGCTACCACTTTCTATAAAATAAATCTCTCTCCAATTTATTTTTCTATCAAGGATGCCAAGCAAGAGTTTATACGGTATCTTTGGGAAGCACTTCGGTGCGATATCCATGAAGCCAGGGTCCATGTCTATTTCATTCACCATATTTCCAGACACTAGCAGAGGATCCGGCACGTAACGTAGTCTCAGCAAACACATGTTGAGTAAACTAAATATTTCCACAGATGTTCTTCTCCCTCTCAATCATCCAATGAACGTGTTCTTATCCTACAGTATTCGAGCTAAGCCTCCTCTCTTCCTGGAAGCCTTCCCTCTATCCCCTGAATCTGATTAAGAGGCTCTTCCTCTGAGCCCTCACAGTAAAATGCTTGCCGGAGGCATGGCGCTTTGCTCAAAGGACATAATCATTTATTTACATGTCTGTCTCGTGCAAGCTCCTTAAAGTCAGGGACAATCTTTTATTTGTCATGTTTGATAAATGAAAAATAAAAAGAATGAATGAATGTGTGGCCTTGGTCCCTGATCACACCACGTGTTTAATCGGCCCTGCCATGTGCTCCTTGGACTCTCATATAAATAGATCTTCAGAGTCTGGAAATGTCTAAGAATGTAGGGGGTCCGTAGCTCAAGATGTTATTCCAAGATTCCATCCCATAACATAATACACATCCCATCACTTAGTAAACCAAGGACGTGACTTGCTTTGAATTCAACTGGCACCAGATATCTTTATTTTTTGTGGAGATGGGGCAGACACAGGACCTGGAAGATGGAAAATCCTGAAGACGGAAACTCTTGCACTCCACCTGGAAGAGCAGCCTGGTCAATTTTGATGCTTAGACGACAGCTAGCAGGGAGTTCCTGGGACTCAGTATCAGAAAACTTTTGTCCCTAGACTTGCTCTGGCCCCTGTGCCTCCACCTGGGTCGATGTGGCTCAGAACTTCCCTGTAGTCTAGTTCCCATCCAAGGCGCAGCATGTTGCATCATTTTAATTTTTTAAAATTTTTATACGATTTTGAAAGGTTACTTTCCATTTACAGTTATTACAAAATATTGGCTGTATTCCCTGCGTTGTACAATACATCTTCGAGCCTATCTTACACCCAGTAGTTTGGACCTCCCCCTCCCCCTCCCCTATCTTGCCTCCACCCACACTGGTAACCACCAGCCTGTTCTCCATATCTGCAAGTCTGCTTCTTTTTTGTTATATTTACTAGTTTGTTGTATTTTTTAGATTCCACGTATAAGTGATATCACACAGTATTCGCCTTTCTCTGACTTATTTCACTTACCCCAATGTTCATAGCAGCACTATGTACAATTGCCAAGATATGGAAGCAACCTAAGTGTCCATCAACAGATGAATGGATAAAGAAGGTGTGAGATTATATATATATATATATATATATATATATATATATATATATATATATATAAAATGGAATACTACTCAGTCATAAAAAAGAACACACTTTTGCCATTTGCAGCAACATGGATGGACTTGGAGGACATTATGCTAAGTGAAATAAGTCAGACAGAGAAAGACATCTTTTTTTTCTGTATAAAATACAGAAAAAAATGGAGCTCTGAGCATGAAACCTATTCTGGTGAAGTGGATCCTTGCTGCCTTAGCTCAGGGTGCCCAGATGCTGACCAAAACCTAAGGTCTTGGATGGCCCCCCCTCAGATTTCCAATGTCATCCCCACAGGGGCTCCGGTCTTTGGCTGACCTGCTAGAAATGTGACCCAGACTTGTCTCAGGGACTCGGCTCCTCTAAGCTGCCCTGAGCCTGGTAGATCTAGTCTTCACCTTCTGTTCTGGCATCTTAGCTCCAGGAAGAGGAAGAGAAACAGACACTGCATTTGTGAGAGGAGAGGAAACAACTGCTTGCCCTCAGTAGTTTCAATGTCAGCATTGCCAGGTGAAGACTTTCTGACTGGGAGGGTGCCCAGAAGACCTGTCATCTCCTGGTTGTCACTGGGATAACATGGGGTGACATTAACCATCCTTTACATATCCAGGGAGCACTGTTTTGTCCTCAACATTTTCAGGGTTTTTTTTCCTCACTTCACTCTCACAATAGCCTTGAAGAAAAGGAAGGGTCAAGTGGTGTTATTGTGGAAACATGGTCCAGTGGTCAAGTTGTACTGTTCTTTTCTACTGTCTGACTCTGATCATGTGTCCTGCTCTACCTGTACACACGATGCTCGCCTTACCTCTCATCACTATGTTTCTTGTCTCCAATCCATCCTCTTCCACCCCATCCCACTCCATTCCACTCCATCCCATCCCATTCCATACCAAAGCTTCTTACTGAAGTAATAGCAGCACATGAGAAAAACCATGAGCTTTGATGTCAGACTTAGGTTCAAACCCCCACTCTACCTCTCATGAGCTGTGTGACATCACATATCCCAGCTTCTCTTTTTGTATTGTAAGATGTGGAGATCAATACCCAATCCATAGGGGGATGGTGAGAACTGAATGTTGGGGTTGAATGAAAGCTTGATATAAACTGAAAGTCCACATACCAATGTTGTGATCGTTATAATTATTATGTGGAAGGCATGATGCTAGCCACTGGGGCAAATTCAAATGCTAGAATATATGGCCTCTGTCTTGTAGAGTCTTGAAATTTATAAAAGGGGATGATATTAGTGTTCCTGTAAACTATATCTGCTAAAATGTGTTAAGTCTTATGAGAAATACAAAATATAGTGAAAGGAAATAGTACCTCTAACCTGAAGGGTGTATGTGTGTGTGTGTGCATGTAACAGAAAGAGCTTCACAGAGAAGAGAGCTTTTGTGCTGGGCCAGGAAGTAGGGTGACATTTTGTTTGACAGACAGGAAGTGTCAGCAGAAATTTTAGGTAAGTTATTTCACTTCTCTGAGCTTCAGATTCCTCAAATATAACATGGAGAAATATTTTCCACCTCGTACAGTAAGTGAACAATAATAATAGTGAATGCTTATACAGAACTTAATTTTGCTTGGACCTGTTCTAAGCGAAGTGTACACATTATTTCATTTAATTCTTACAACATCTTTATGGAGTACATAGGTACCATTTTAATCCTAATTTTCCAGTCAATGCAACAATAACACCAAATGGTTAAATACATGTCCATGGTCTCATAGTATTATGGAAAACTGGTATAAATATGAAATGCTTACACTAGACCTGGGGGATCCAGAGAACCATGCTGCCTTCCAGCAGGGGGAAGATGGAGGTGGTCCTGGAGGTACCTTTGAGTTCCCAGAATGTGCTCATTCATACTCTGGTCACAGAAATTTTTACACTTCCCCCAACATGAATTCTGAGGCCGTATTCCAGAGCCTAGTGTGGTATATCAGTGGAAGGAATAGCTAGAACAAAGTTTTGCTAAACCCTTTGTAAACCCTTCCTAAATGCTGATTTACCCCCTTAGAGGGCATCTAAGAAAGAAGGTTCATCACTGCTCCTTAAACAAATGTGTTCTGTGAGCAATTCTGCGGCAAAGTGGAAAGAAAGAAGTGGATTCAATGGCCCCAGACTCACTCCAGACATAGCTATCCCAGGGTAAGAAGATGGAGCCCACTGGGTAAAGAAATGAAAATAAGCCCCATGGATGAGTTCTGTTTAGTGTTCAAACACTCCGGCTGTTTCCTTTCCTCCTGTTCCCGGGTAAGAAAGGCAATTTCTGTGGTGAGAGAGGTTGGGACTTGACTCGATTAGGAATCATTTGCAGGTAACAGAGACTACAGTAGATATTTTCAGCAGGAAGTATTTTTAGCCGAGGAGTAAGATGTCTCAAAATCTTTGGAAGTGTTGGAGGAGTGGCCAGCAGTCTGGGCTCCTAGAACACCCCAGAACTACACTGCAGAACCAACCCACCCAAGGAGCTGCTTCTTTTGTCTCTCTTAAGAGTTTGGGGAATTAAGAAGTTCCAACACTAGAACTATTGGCTCCGGCAACAAAACAACTGAGCTACAATCCAGGGGCCAGGAAACTTCAACTCCTGTTTCTGAGCCTACTCGAGGGAGCTGGGCCTGATGTTGGGCGTACACCCCTTTAAAGTTCTGAAGCCCTGCCTTACAACTTGACTGCACCGCTCTCTTATGGGTGACCTCGTGGACATTACTTCACTTCTTCAAGCCTCAATTTTCCCATCTGTAAAATGTGAATAATCTTCCCACCTCTCAGGTTTTTGTGAGACCTCACTGAGAAAACTCGTGGAAAGAGGCCAGCAGTGTCACCTCTTTGGCCATCCCTTCACCTGACAATACAGTGTGGTTTCAGGTTTGCGGACCTACATTCCCAGATCCTCATATACTCCCCTCTGCCTGTCAGGAGGCTTACAGTTTCCACAGGATGATAATAGATTGTTAGAGACAGAAGGAAAGTTGTTAGGATCTCATCGTTTTTAACACCCAAGCAGCCCTGTAGCTATTTTCCCCCTGGGATTGAATGTTTCAGAAGGCGATATCTAAGAGTGCATCTGTTAAGTAATAATTAATTTGTACTCATGCTTTTTGAAAACCAAAGACATTCCACAAAGAGACCTTTTGATGGGCATGAATTAATCAGTTTTCCTACACTGAATGAATATAGTTTGAATCTTAGGTTTAAAGAAAAAGGAAAGAAAACTTGACATTTCAGTTTGCTTGACTGACCTCACTTTGGGTACATGTACTATTTCCATTTGGCTTTTGTCTCTCAACCTGCACACACACATTCTTCGTGTGAGAACCTGAGGGCCTTGCAGCTGTGTGCACTGATTGGCTTGGGGCCACTTGATCTGAAAGAGAAAAGCTCCCTGAGATATGTGAGCTAAGGTGGGGGAGGGGGAGGTTCCTCAGATGGAAGATGAAGGGTAGTTAACTCACAAAAAGAGTAGAAGGAGTGCTGGGAGGCCAAAACCCAACAAAGGCCCTCTCTTCTAGAATTTTCCATTCATTCTTGACAACAAGCCTGTGAGGTTGGCATTTATGTCATCACCATTTTACAGATGAGAAAACTGAGGCTCAAAGAGGTCAGCATTTGCACAGCAAGTTAGCATCAGAGCTAGGCCTCCTGGTCCTGAGGCCAGTGTTCTTTCCACAGGCAGATGTTCGGATGGGGATGCTCTGGCCATCAGCCTGGTCTCCGTCAGCTCTCTCCCTCCTGGAATTCCTCCTCCCCACTCCCCCCTTCATCTCTAGGCTCAGCCTTTCATACCAGAGAGCCCTCAGGGTCCAAACTGCTTCACAACAGAGGCATTGCCCAAGTAGAGGTCCTTGGAATCCACATAGCTACAAGCCTGACAGCTTCCCACTGTGGGCTGCGAAATAATTATTGTCAGTAATTAGAATTAAATTACTCTTGTCAAAACACACAAAATTGCAGAACCAGCACTGCATCTTCTTAGGTCCCTTTGTCCCAGTTGTCTCCCTCTCTCTCCTCCTAGCCTAATGGAGACCCAGGTGGCCTCAACAAATTCCCTCTCAATTCTGGACTCCAGGCGTGGGTCACAGTCACCACAACCTTAGATCTAATTTGCAGCTGTGAGAGGAGGAGGTTGGGTTTCTGAGCTCCCATTTCTCTGGACTGTGAGGCAGGAGGAAAGCTGGTGATAATAACAGTGGTCGTTCATGGCAGCTGAACAGAAGGAGACAGAACCGCAGCTCAAAGTGCAGTGGAATTCCAGGAGCTCATATTCAGTGAAGGCACCCTGCAATTATACAGAGCTGAATAAAGAGAGGAAGAAAGAAAGAAGAAAGAAAGAAGAAAGAAAGAAAGAAAGGAAGAAAGAAAGAAAGAGAAAGGAAGGAAGAAAGAAAGAAAGAAGGAGAAAGAAAGAAAGAAAGAGAAAGAGAAAGGAAGGAAGAAAGAAAGAGAGAGAGAGAAAGAAGGAAAGAAAGAGAAAGAAAGAAAAAGAAAGGAGGGAGGGAGGGAGGGAGGGAAAGAGGAAGGAAGGGGGAAGAAAGGGAGGACTTCTATTGTTTCCATTCTGATTATGATAGCAAAACAAGTCAGTCTTAGAAAATTTAGAAAATAGAGAAAAGTATAAAGAAAGAAATAAAAGTCATCCCAAATCTCAATATGCTGAGACAACTGGTATTCCTATTTGGAGTATTTTCTACTAGTTAGATTTTTATCCTCTCCTTCTCTCTCTCTCTCTCTCTCTCTCTCTCTCTCTCTCCTCACACACACACACACACACACACACACACACACACACACACACACACACAGGATAACTGGATTCTCTCCTAAGCTCGTTAGAAAGGTACCGAGGGATATATTATTTCGTTTCTGCCATGTAGCAAATGGAGGGCTGAATTCTACTTGCCCCAACAGGGCAATGAACATTTTCTCCCCCAAGTGTGGGCTTTAGGGCTGGAACTCCTGTGAATAGGAGAGGTCCAAGCCTCTGTAGAGGGAGCTGGGAAGAAAGAGCCCGGAGGAAAGAAAAGAACAATGGTGCCCACAGCATTGTTTGGTACTGATTCTGTCCCTCTGGGCCCTCAGGTGACCTTAGAAAGAGGAATGATCTACCCACTAATGGCCCTAGAAGCCAGATTCCATTCAGATCAGAAAAAGAACACATTTTGAAATATTTTTTAACCTGAAGTTTGTGGAGTAAATTCATGCTTGCTACACTGGTGACATCGCGCTGAATGTACAAGCTTTGTTCTGCTGACTTCCTCATGCCATCCCTGGGCTTCTCTGGGTTCCTTGGGTGGACATATCTTAGAAGGTTGGCTGGGCAAGGTCAGGACCAACAACTGTGGCCTCAGGAAATAAGGGGCCCCTGGGAAGCCTCTTGGCCTCACTAAGACTGGGTGGGAACTCCTAGTGCTAACAGTAGATTTGCAACTAGAGAGGAGGCCCAAGAGGGCTGGTGGCTGCTGCTGCTTCCACCAAACATAGGAGTTCTTTGTGTACTTGGCTCTGAAGTTACTAGTAGAGCGACCTAGTGAAGTTTGCTTAACTGCTCTGTGCCTCAGTTTCCACTTCTGGACAATGGGGATGATAAGAGGGCCAAGTTCAAAAGATGCGTGTAAAGATTAAATGAGAAAATATTTTAATGCATGGGACATCATAAGTGCTCAGGAAATGGTAACCGTCAGACGGAGTTTCTCTTCTTTCTGCTCCAACAAAGGAAACTAGAGTAACCCTTCGCATGCCTGTGGTATTTTAATGGGAACGACCAGGGAAGTTGGTAATTTCTGGTGCCTGATTGTCGTTCTGGCCCTTTGTCTCCCACCAACACAGCAGCCTCTCACTCCAGGTTATCTTGTCCATGGCCCTTCAACTCCCCAACACCCATCCATCCTGTAGATCACAGCTGTCATTTCCTCGGTGATGCCTTTCCTGACCTTCTCACCCTCCTTCAAGACCCTTGGAATTTGCTCTTACACCTCTGTGATCTCTACATTTCTTCCCAACATGAAACAGTTATTAAGTAAATAATTGAGCAATGCCTTGTTAATATGTAACTAGACTGTAGAACCTACCACGATAGGAACCACGTCTATTTTTCTCACTACTGAATTCCCATGGCCTGGCACGGGGTGGGTACTGAAAAGAGTTAAACATGGTGGTATTGAATTGGAAATGAGAGGACTGATATGATAAGGACCTGCATCTTCTGTCTATTGGAAAAGGGAATCACTTGGCGACTTTGGTCCTTTAATTATTAGGAACCAACTAACTTTGCAACATGCCTCAGTATTCTTACGTTTAAGAATCTATGCTCCATGCATGCCTCATTTTCTCCTTCTTCTCCCATTTAAATAATAAATACTGGCTCCAGAGTTAGAAATTAACTCCTCTCCCTTGGGCAAGAGAGACAGGGGACAGGAGATACTGAGGGACTGTCGGAGGAAGCAAAGGATGGCCCGCTGAATGTGTATTCGTGCTGGCTCCCTGCTTTACACTCTTGTTGCAGAGAACCCTGGGCAAGGGCTTTCTCATCACTCTTGATGCAGATGTGCTCGCCCTTCTGTGAACTGAAAGTTGGAGGTAATTACGGGCAGAAGCGCAGCTCCAAGAGACACATTAGGCTGTCGGAGACTTTGCTGGACCACAAAGTGTGCCTCTAATTAAGCAGTTGCTGATGCAAGGAGCACGGAATCTAGTTTACAGGCTTGCTCAGGCCAGAAGCATCTCTAGCTGTAAGTGGTCTGAGATGGTGTAGGAGAGGGAGAGTGAGGATGGGGTTGGGGACAGGTTGAGTGGGGAGATTAAAGGAGGGAAAGAGAGGGTGGGAGGGAGAGAAAGATGGAAGGAAGGAGGGGAGGAAGGTAGAAAAGAAGGAAAGAGCATTCTGTTTTCACATTCTAGGAAAGAGCACCAAACTTCGTTATAGAAGGCCTGAGCACCAATCCTTGGTGTGATACCTTTGGACAACTGCCTGGCGTTATCTACCAAAGCTGAACGTATGACAAATATATGACCCAGGCAATCCTTGTCCAACTCCAAGTTTTATATCCAAGAGAAATGAATATATATGTCCACAAAAACGTATACAAGAATATCATAGCAAATCTGTTCATACGAGATCCATACTGGAACAACCCTAATGTCCATCAAAAAGAGAATGAAGAGATGCACTGAGGTATTTTCTATGTATGAGCAAAACAAAACAGATACAGAAAAGGACATTTGGTAGAATCCTGTCTTTGTCCAATTGAAGAACAGGTAAAACTAAGCTAATGAAACAGAAGTCTGAATGATGGTTACTTTTTATGAAGGAGGTATTAACTAGACGGGGGTTAAGAGAAGCTTCTCCGGGGCTGTAACTGTTCTATATCTTGATCTGGGTGTGGTTACATGGATGTAAAAACTATGTATGCTGAACATTTGCATACTTTAGTGTATATAAATTATAACTCAGTAGAAACCTTTTTAAAAAGAAAAAGACGTATTTACAAAAACAATAGGTGAAACATTCTATCTTGTAGTTCAAACTTTCATTTCTTTGACTAAGTAAGGAAGAAAATCTTTCACATGTTTATCTGTCTTAAGCATGTATTTGGTGAATTTCCTGGGCATATTCCAGACCCAGGTTCCAAACGGAATTTTTGTTCTTATCTCACTAATTTGAAAAGCCTTGTTAAGTAACAGTGTATCTGAGTCCTGGTCTAGTTATTTATTGCAAATCCTTCTTCTCCAGTTCATCATCTCTCAACCTCTTACTTATCATGATTTTTTTTCAGTGATGACTTTTTATGTAAAGAGGGTGTAAAATTTTATGTAATCAAATCTGTCAATCTTTTCTCTTAGCGATTTCTTCCATTGCCTGTTTCTGTTTTCTTCCCAAGCTTCTTCTGAGGAACTGATGAATGCAATGTAGCCGGAGAAGAAGAATGAGGGAGAGGAGATGAGCAAATTTGGGATTGGAGAGGCAGTGAGGATCAGATAACATGAGTTTTCAGATTTTGGAATGTATCTTAACTGCAATAGATTGCCAGAAAGGGAAGTAAGAAGGGCAATAATGTAAATAAATTTGCGTGTGATGAAGGTCACTTTTGTTACTGGATGGGGGATGGACTGGAAGGACACAAAACCAGAAGACCCCTGGAGACAATGGCTGTGGTCCAGGGGAGAGTGGCCTGGGCAGGTGAGGTGGCAGAGGATCTGGAGAGATGGGGAGGCATTAGAGACAGGCTATAGCGCTCAGTTTCATGGGACTTGATGAGGGGCTAGATGGGGGTGGGGTGAGGGGTGAGGAAGGAAGCAGGGCTTGATAAAGAAGCTCTCACTAACTGAAGACAGTTGAAAACTCCCCTGCACTCCCCCCCTGGATTTCTGATTTCTGGGTTTGTTTAAACTTTCAACTCTTTATCAGCACTGAATTGTTTGTAGTGGCTTGGTTGAGGCTAACCCGATGGTGAATCTTTCCATTAAAATATCCTGAATAGAAAAACTAAAAAACAAAAATAAAATAAAATATCCTGAATAATCTCTCACTTCCTCATTGATGTGTGAGGTTTCCCTAGTCAATGAGGATCTCAGTTCCCCTACCAGGGATCAAACCTGGGCCCATGGCAGGGCATTAATAGCGCTGAGTCTCAACCACCAGACCACCAGGGAAGCCCCAAGGACCAGTCCTGTTTCTTTAACCACCCCCCTCTAATGATATTTCTCCTTTGGCTTTTATCACACATTTTAATGGTTGTTTGTTTTGTTTTGTTTTATACATCTTTATTGGAGTATAATTGTTTTACAATGGTGTGTTAGCTTCTGCTTTATAACAAAGTGAATCAGTTATACATATACATATGTTCCCATATCTCTTCCCTCTTGCATCTACCTCCCTCCCACCCTCCCTATCCCACCCCTCCAGGTGGTCACAAAGCACCGAGCTGATCTCCCTGTGCTATGCGGCTGCTTCCCACTAGCTATCTATTTTACGTTTGGTAGTGTATATATGTCCATGCCTCTCTCTCGCTTTGTCACAGCTTACCCTTCCCCCTCCCCATATCCTCAAGTCCATTCTCTAGTAGGTCTGTGTCTATATTCCTGTCTTACCCCTAGGTTCTTCATGACATTTTTTTTTCTTAAATTCCATATATATATGTTAGCATATGGTATTGGTCTTTCTCTTTCTCTTACTTCACTCTGTATGACAGACTCTAGGTCCATCCACCTCATTACAAATAGCTCAATTTCGTTTCTTTTTATGGCTGAGTAATATTCCATTGTATATATGTGCCACATATTCTTTATCCATTCATCCGATGATGGACACTTAGGTTGTTCCCATCTCTGGGCTATTGTAAATACAGCTGCAATGAACATTTTGGTACATGACTCTTTTTGAATTATGGTTTTCTCAGGGTATATGCCCAGTAGTGGGATTGCTGGGTCATATGGTAGTTCTATTTGTAGTTTTTTAAGGAACCTCCATACTGTTCTCCATAGTGGCTGTATCAATTTACATTCCCACCAACAGTGCAAGAGGGTTCCCTTTTCTCCACACCCTCTCCAGCATTTATTGTTTGTAGATTTTTTGATGATGGCCATTCTGACTGGTGTGAGATGATATCTCATTGTAGTTTTGATTTGCATTTCTCTAATGATTAATGATGTTGAGCATTCTTTCATGTGTTTGTTGGCAGTCTGTATATCTTCTTTGGAGAAACGTCTATTTAGGTCTTCTGCCCATTTTTGGATTGGGTTGTTCGTTTTTTTGTTATTGAGCTGCATGAGCTGCTTATAAATTTTGGAGATTAATCCTTTGTCAGTTGCTTCATTTGCAAACATTTTCTCCCATTCTGAGGGTTGTCTTTTGGTCTTGTTTATGGTTTCCTTTGCTGTGCAAAAGCTCTGAAGTTTCATTAGGTCCCATTTGTTTATTTTTGTTTTTATTTCCATTTCTCTAGGAGGTGGGTCAAAAAAGGATCTTGCTGTGATTTATGTCATAGAGTGTTCTGCCTATGTTTTCCTCTAAGAGTTTGATAGTTTCTGGCCTTACATTTAGGTCTTTAATCCATTTTGAGCTTATTTTTGTGTATGGTGTTAGGGAGTCATCTAATCTCATACTTTTACATGTACCTGTCCAGTTTACCCAGCACCACTTATTGAAGAGGCTATCCTTTCTCCACTGTACATTCCTGCCTCCTTTATCAAAGATAAGGTGACCATATGTGTGTGGTTTTATCTCTGAGCTTTCTATCCTGTTCCATTGATCTATCTTTCTGTTTTTGTGCCAGTACCATACTTTCTTGATTACTGTAGCTTTGTAGTATAAGTCTGAAGCCAGGGAGCCTGATTCCTCCAGCTCCGTTTTTCCTTCTCAAGATTGCTTTGGCTATTCGGGGTCCTTTGTGTTTCCATACAAATTGTGAACTTTTTTGTTCTAGTTCTGTGAAAAATGCCAGTGGTAGTTTGTAAGGGATTGCATTGAATCTGTAGATTGCTTTGGGTAGTAGAATCATTTTCACAATGTTGATTCTTCCAATCCAAGAACATGGTATATCTCTCCATCTATTTGTGTCATCTTTAATTTCTTTCATCAGTGTCTTATAATTTTCTGCATACAGGTCTTTTGTCTCCTTAGGTAGGTTTATTCCTAGGTATTTTATTCTTTTTGTTGCAATGGTAAATGGGAGTGTTTTCCTGATTTCACTTTCAGATTTTTCATCATTAGTGTATAGGAATGCCAGAGATTTCTGTGCATTAATTTTGTATCCTGCTACTTTACCAAATTCATTGATTAACTCTAGTAGTTTTCTGGTAGCATCTTTAGGATTCTCTATGTAGAGTATCATGTCATCTGCAAACAGTGACAGCTTTACTTCTTCTTTTCTGATTTGGATTCCTTTTATTTCCTATTTTTCTCTGATTGCTGTGGCTAAAACTTCCAAAACTACGTTGAATAAGAGTGGTGAGAATGGGCAACCTTGTCTTGTTCCTGATCTTAGTGGAAATGCTTTCAGTTTTTCATCATTGAGGATGATGTTGGCTGTGGGTTTGTCATATATGGCCTTTATTATGTTGAGGAAAGTTCCCTCTATGGCTACGTTCTGCAGGGTTTTTATCATAAATGGGTGTTGAATTTTGTCAAAAGCTTTCTCTGCATTTATTGAGATGATCATATGGTTTTTCTCCTTCAATTTGTTAATATGGTGTATCACATTGTTTGATTTGCCTATATTGAAGAATCCTTGCATTCCTGGAATAAACCCCACTTGATCATGGTGTATGATCCATTTAATGTGCTGTTGGATTCTGTTTGCTAGTATTTTGTTGAGGATTTTTGCATCTATGTTCATCAGTGATATTGGCCTGTAGTTTTCTGTCTTTGTGACATCCTTGTCTGGTTTTGGTATCAGGGTGATGGTGGCCTCGTAGAATGAGTTTGGGAGTGTTCCTCCCTCTGCTATATTTTGGAAGAGTTTGAGAAGGATAGGTGTTAGCTCTTCTCTAAATGTTTGATAGAATTCACCTGTGAAGCCATCTGGTCCTCGGCTTTTGTTTGTTGGAAGATTTTTAATCACAGTTTCAATTTCAGTGCTTGTGATTGGTCTGTTCATATTTTCTATTTCTTTCTGATTCAGTCTTTGGTTGTGCATTTCTAAGAATTTGACCATTTCTAAGAATTTGTCCATTTCTTCCAGGTTGTCCATTTTATTGGCATAGAGTTGCTTGTAGTAATCTCTCATGATCTTTTGTATTTCTGCAGTGTCAGTTGTTACTTCTCCTTTTTCATTTCTAATTCTATCGATTTGAGTCTTCTCCCTGTTTTTCTTGATGAGTCTGGCTAATGGTTTATCAATTTTTTTTATCTTCTCAAAGAACCAGCTTTTAGTTTTATTGATCTTTGCTATTGTTTCTTTCATTTCTTTTTCATTTATTTCTGATCTGATCTTTATGATTTGTTTCCTTCTGCTAACTTTGGGGTTTTTTTTTTATGTTTTTCTTCTTTCTCTAATTGCTTTAGGTGTAGGATTAGTTTGTTTATTCGAGATGCTTCCTCTTTCTTAAGGTAGGATTGTATTGCTATAAACTTCCCTCTCAGAACTGCTTTTGTGGCATCCCATAGATTTTGGGTCATCGTGTCTCCATTGTCATTTGTTTCTAGGTAATTTTTTATTTCCTCTTTGATTTCTTCAGTGATCACTTCGTTATTAAGTAGTGTATTGTTTAGCCTCCATGTGTTTGTATTTTTTATAGATCTTTTCCTGTTATTGATATCTAGTCTTATAGTGTTATGGTCAGAAAAGATACTTGATACAATTTCAATTTTCTTAAATTTACCAAGGCTTGATTTGTGACCCACAATATGATCTATCCTGGAGAATGTTCCATGAGCACTTGAGAAAAATGTGTATTCTGTTGTTTTTGGATGGAATGTCCTATAAATATCAATTAAGTCCATCTTGTTTAATGTATCATTTAAAGCTTGTGTTTCCTTATTTATTTTCATTTTGGATGATCTGTCCATTGGTGAAAGTGGGGTGTTAAAGTCCCCTACTATGAATGTGTTACTGTCGATTTCCCCTTTTATAGCTGTTAGTATTTGCCTTATGCATTGAGGTGCTGCTATGTTGGGTGCATAAATATTTACAATTGTTATATCTTCTTGGATCGATCCCTTGATCATTATGTAGTGTCCTTCTTTGTCTCTTCTAATAGTCTTTATTTTAAAGTCATTTTGTCTGATATGAGAATTGCTACTCTAGCTTTCTTTTGGTTTCCACTTGCATGAAATATCTTTTTCCATTCCCTTACTTTCAGTCTGCATGTGTCTCTAGGTCTGAAGTGGGTCTGTTGTAGATAGCAAATATATGGGTCTTTTTTTTATATCCATTCTGCCAATCTGTGTCTTTTGGTGGGAGCATTTAGTTCATTTACATTTAAGGTAATTATTGATTTGTATGTTCCTATTCCCAGTTTCTTAATTGTTTTGAGTTCGTTATTGTGGGTCTTTTCCTTCTCTTGTGTTTCTTGCCCAGAGAAGTTCCTTTAGCAGTTGTTGAAAAGCTGGTTTGGTGGTGCTGAACTGTCTCAGCTTTTGCTTGTCTGTTAAGGTTTTAATTTCTCCATCAAATCTGAATGAGATCCTTGCTGGGTAGAGTAATCTTGGTTGCAGGTTTTTCTCCTTCATCACTTTAAATATGTCCTGCCAGTCCCTTCTGGCTTGCAAAGTTTCTGCTGAAAGATCAGCCGTTAACCTTCTGGGCATTCCCTTGTCTGTTATTTGTTGTTTTTCCCTTGTTGCTTTTAATATGTTTTCTTTGTATTTAATTTTTGACAGTTTGATTAATATGTGTCTTGGCATGATTCTCCTTGGATTTATCCTGTATGGGACTCTCTGTGCTTCCTGGACTTGACTAACTATTTCCTTTCCCATATTAGGGAAGTTTTCAACTATAATCTCTTCAAATATTTTCTCAGTCCCTTTCTTTTTCTCTTCTTCTTCTGGAACCCCTATAATTCGAATGTTGGTGCGTTTAATGTTGTCCCAGAGGTCTCTGAGACTGTCCTCAGTTCTTTTCATTCTTTTTTCTTTATTCTGCTCTGCAGTACTTATTTCCACTATTTTACCTTCCAGGTTACTTATCCATTCTTCTGCCACAGTTATTCTGCTAGTGATCCCGTCTAGAGTATTTTTAATTTCATTTATTGTGTTGTTCATCGTTGTTTGTTTGCTCTTTAGTTCTTCTAGGTCCTTGTTAAATGTTTCTTGCATTTTTTCTATTCTATTTCCAAGATTTTGGATCATCTTTACTATCATTATTCTGAATTCTTTTTCAGGTAGACTGCCTATTCCCTCTTCATTTGTTAGGTCTGGTGGGTTTTTATCTTGCTCCTTCATCTGCTGTGTGTTTCTCTGTCTTCTCATTTTGCTTATCTTACTGTGTTTGGGGTCTCCTTTTTGCAGGCTGCAGGTTCGTAGTTCATGTTGTTTTTGTTGTCTGTCCCCAGTGGCTAAGGTTGGTTCAGTGGGTTGTATAGGCTTCCTGGTGGATGGGACTAGTGCCTGTGTTCTGATGGATGAGGCTGGATCTTTTCTTTCTGGTGGGCAGGTCCACGTCTGGTGGTGTGTTTTGGGGTGTCTGTGGACGTATTATGATTTTAGGCAGCCTCTCTGCTAATGGGTGGGGTTGTGTTCCTGTCTTGCTAGTTGTTTGGCATAGGGTGTCCAGCACTGTAGCTTGCTGGTCGTTGAGTGAAGCTGGGTGCTGGTGTTGAGATGGAGCTCTCTGGGAGATTTTCACCATTTGATATTATGTGGAGCTGGGAGGTCTCTTGTGGACCAGTGTCCTGAAGTTGGCTCTCCCACCTCAGAGGCACAGCACTGACTCCTGGCTGCAGCACCAAAAGCGTTTCATCCACATGGCTCAGAATAAAAGGGAGAAAAATTAGAAAGAAAGAATTAGTAGAAGTAGAAAGAAAGAAAGAAAGAAAGGAGGGAGGGAGGGAGGGTCGGAGGAAGGAAGGAAGGAGTAAAGGAAGGAAAAAAGAAAGAAAGAAGATAAAGTAAAATAAAATAAGATAAAATATAATAGTTATTAAAATAAAAAATAATTATTAAGAGAAAAAAAGAAAAAAATATTTTAAAAAAACAACAAAACAACAAAAAATGGACGGATAGAACCCTAGGACAAATGGTGGAAGCCAGGCTATACAGACAAAATCTCACACAGAAGCATACATATACACACTCACAAAAAGAGGAAAAGGGGAAAAAAATCATAAATCTTGCTCTCAAAGTCCACCTCCTCCATTTGGGATGATTCATTGTCCAAAGGAGGGAAGGAAGGAAAGAAAGAAAGAAAGAAGGAAGATAAAATAAAATAAAATAATTAAAATAAAAAATAATTATTAAGAAAAAAATTAAAAAAAAAAACAAAACAACCCGGATGGTAGAACCCTAGGACAAATGGTGGAAGCAAAGCTATACAGACAAAATCTCATACAGAAGCATAGACATACACACTCACAAAAAGAGGAAATGGGGAAAAGATCATAAATCTTGCTCTCAAAGTCCACCTCCTTAATTGGGGATGGCTCATTGTCTATTCATGTATTGCACAGCTGCAGGGTACATCAGGTTGATTGTGGAGCTTTAATCCACTGCTTCTGAGGCTGCTGGGAGAGATTTTCCTTTCTCTTCTTTGTTCTCACAGCTCCCCGGGGCTGTGCTTTGGATTTGGCCCCACCTCTGCGTGTAGGTCGCTGGAGGGCGTCTGTTCTTCGCTCAGACAGCACGGGGTTAAAGGAGCCGCTGATTCGAGGGCTCTGGCTCACTCAGGCTGGGGGGAGGGAGGGGCACGGAGTGCGGGGCGGGCCTACGGCGGCAGAGGCCGGCGTGACGTTGCACCAGCCTGAGGCGTGCCGTGCGTGCGTTCTCCCCGTGGAGTTGTCCCTGGATCCCGGGGCCCTGGCAGTGGCGGGCTGCACAGGCTCCCCGGAAGTGGGGTGTGGATAGTGAGTGACCTGTGCTCGCACACAAGCTTCTTGGTGGCGGCAGCAGCAGCCTTAGCGCCTCATGTCCGTCTCTGGGGTCTGCGCTTTTAGCCGCGGCTCGCGCCCGTCTCTGGAGCTCCTTCAAGCAGCGCTCTTAATCCCCTCTCCTCGCGCACCAGGAAACAAAGAGGGAAGAAAAAGTCTCTTGCCTCTTCGGCAGGTCCAGACCTTTCCCCGGACTCCCTCCCGGCTAGCCGTGGCGCACTAACCCCTTCAGGCTGTGTTCACGCCGCCAACCCCAGTCCTCTCCCGGCGCTCTGACCGAAGCCCGAGCCTCAACTCCCAGCCCCGCCCGCCCCGGCGAGTGAGCAGACAAGCCTCTCGAGCAGGTGAGTGCCGGTCGGCCCTGATCCTCTGTGCGGGAATCTCTCCCCGCTTTGCCCTCCGCACCCCTGTTGCTGCGCTCTCCCCCGCGGCACCGAAGCTTTCCCCCTCCGCCACCCGCAGCGTCCGCCCGCGAAGGGGCTTCCTAGTGTGTGGAAACTTTTCCTCCTTCACAGTTCCCTACCTCTGGTGCGGGTCCGTCCCTATTTTGTCTCTGTTGTTTCTTTTTTCTTTTGCCCTACCCAGGTACGTGGGGGGGTTTCTTGCCTTTTGGGAGGTCTGAGGTCTTCTGCCAGCGTTCAGTAGGTGTCCTTTAGGAGTTGTTCCACGTGTAGATGTATTTCTGGTGTATCTGTGGGGAGGCAGGTGATCTCCTCATCTTACTCTTCCGCCATCTTCCCGGAAGCCTCGGTTGTTTGTTTTTTGTAAGAAAATTCTCTCTAATCACTCTTTTTAAAAAGTTCTCAGTAGTTTTCTTATTAATCTGATTTGTTTGTATTATTATTGCTTTTTCCCCCAGGAGAACTTAACATTCCAATAATTAAGTTCCAAACAAATTCCATTAGGATTGTAATGAGGATTTCATTAAGCTCATAAATTAATCCCAGAAGAATTAATGTACAAATCTTTCATACATGACTTTTTTTGCCTGTATATTAAAAATGTTTATTGTTATTTTTCAGCAAATTTTGGAGTGTATCCCATAAACCCTACTTATTCTTCAAGAAGTTTTTTTTCCTCAGAATTTTATGTTTTGGTTACCATGGTAAAATGTCTTTTTTGTCAATCTCTCACGGATTATCATTGATATATATGAAAAATACAGATCTTAATACCTTCAGTGAAGCTATTTTACAAAACGAACTTGAAAGATGTTTTAAAAATTCATTCTCTGGAGCTTTATAAGAATATAATTGCATTATTGTACAAAGTGATAATTTTGTCATCTTTTCGATAATCATATCTCTTCGTGTTTCATGTTAATTGCATTGCTGAGAATTTTCGGAACAATGGCAAATGATAACAATGACAACGAGCATCTTGTTTGCTTGCCTGCTTTTGCCTATGGTTTTAATAGGAATTCTTGTTAGTTTTTCATGGTTAAAGATAATGTTAGTAGTTTCAGATTCAGAGTCTTAATATGTGAAAAAAAATCTTCCATTTCTATTTCCCCCCAAGAACAAATTTGGGAGGTTTATAGGATGTACTTTGAAAGTTACTGTTTTTTCCTCCTCTGTTAGAGTTGTTACACCTCTCTTCTCCTTAAGTATATTCATATGAAATGTTGCATTAATAGATCTCCTTATAAGTGATCTTTGCATTTCTTAGATGTCGTATTTGGTCATTGTGAATAATTCTTTGAATTTTACTGCTGGATTTGGTAGCTTTGCAGTAAGGAAATCAGGAAGTGTAAGTCCTCCAACTTTATTCTTCCTTTTCAAGATTTTGTTTGGCTATTCAGGGTCCCTCAAGATTCATATGAATTTTAGGAAAGATTTTTCTATTTTTTTTTTTAAAAATGTTATTGGGATTTTAAAAGGGATTATATTGAACTGTAAATCACTTTAATTCCTTTGGTTTTAAAGAAATTATATATTCAGTTATATATTGTCTATCTGCTAGCTCCCATATCTACAGTCATTGTGAGTATGATTAGTTGTTTCTGCTGCCTCACATTGTCGTGGCTTAATTTTTCCCATAGCTCCTACGATTGATGATTATAAGATGATGTTTGTGAAGCATTATCTGTGGGAATTTTTGAGGTGTGAATTTAAGGTACATTTCTCCAGAGAGAAATACATTTGCTACTGCCAGTGGCTTAGGGAGGGTTCTTATTCCAGGACACTTTACATTATATATATTTTTTTATTTTTAAGGGCAATGGTCAAGGTAGTTAAAACTCATGTGAGTATAAACTTGGTGTCAAGGATTCCCTGGGTGAAATCTTGCCTTTTGCTTTTGTTTTTATTTCTTATTTTTCACGTAAGCCTGAGTCAAGTTCAAGAGAGACCAGAATCCATATTGTCTGTCTGTCTCTGAGGGTGTGTGTGTGTGTGCGTGTGTTTAGTTTACCAAGGATGGCATTGCTCTTAGAGGGGTTTGGATGTGTGCGAGGGTCTTCCATCTGTGTGTTCTAGGTTTTGACTTATGATTACATGTCTAGTCCCCATCACACGTGGAATCCTTTAAAACTCACACTCCAGGCCACCAGGGGATGACAAAATTGCTGAGGGCAAATGGTGCTACAAGGCTCACTTATCTCTCTACATTTTTTATTTATTTAATTTTTTAAATTAAATAAATAAGGCTCAGGGGTGCCTTCCCACCCCTGAGCCCTAGACACCACTTACCTACTCTCTGACCCTATAGATTTGCCTATTTTGAACATTTCATATAAACTGAATCATAATTTTTTTTTTCTTTTAAGATTTTTATTTCTTCTAGCCAGCTGAACCATGTGTTTAAAAACTCAAGGCCCATATTTTATCCAGCATTTTATATGCTGTTCTGAGAAGTCTTTCTGGACATCATGTGTTAGTCACATTCTCATTATTAGAATCCAGGAACTACTTCCAAAGTTTAATTAAGAATTCTATTTACTTGTAATTCACAAGTACCTGCTTTTAACATTATCATTTCCTCTTTTCTTGATGTTGATTTTAGTGTTATTTTAGTTAGCTTTTTAAAGATTGAATGCTTAGTGATTCTAATGACATTATTTTCTATTTAATAATGAAAGCTTTTAGGGATTTGACTTTAGATAAAGTGTAACCTTTTCCCATCGGTTTCGATAAACGTTTTTCTCATTTTTGCTATTTTCTAAATAGCATGTAATTGCACTTTTTATTTCTTCTTTGAACCAGTCCTTATTTAACAGAATGTTGTTTAATTTCCAAATGGTTTTTTCACATTGTTTTGATTACACTTTGTGATTAATTTCTAGCTTTAATGCAATGCAGAGACTATGGGCTCTACAATTTCTACTATATAATTAAATTCTGTAAACATCACACGAATGCTTACAAAGGTGTGTTTTCTGTTTGATGTCGATATAATTGTATACGTATCTTATTAACTTTATCATATTGTTTAAAAATTAAATCTTCTTTGTCATTCTCTTCTTTTCACCTCCTATTCTGTCAAAGGCTGAGAAAGGTATATTAAAGTCATTCTCAAGGATTGTTTTTATTAGTTTCTCATCTAATATATAAAAGTTTTGGTCTTATTTTTGACCTTTAAAATGTAAAATTCTTTTATATTCACTCTGAAATTAATATTTTATTCATTTTGATGACCTTTTTGAAATGATTATTGCCTAGAATTATTTTTATGATATTCTTGAGGCATTTTTGTTTAAATTTGCTCAAACTTTTCTCTTTTTTCTTTTTTGAGATGTAATTTATGTATCATACACTTTACCTATTTAAAGTGTACAGTTTGATAGTTTGTCTATTCACAGTTGTGCCACCATTGCCAGGATCTATTTTAGAATATGTTCATTAACCTAAAAAGAAGCCTTGCACCCGTCAGTAGTCACTCCCTATGTTCCTCCCCTGCCTTCCCACCCCTGAGCCCTAGACACCACTTACCTACTCTATGACGCTATAGATTTGCCTATTTTGAACATTTCATATAAACTGAATCATAAAATATGTGGCCTTTTGTGACTTGCTCCTTTCACTTAGCACAGTGCTTTCAAGGTTCATCCACATTGTGGAAACTATCAGCACTTCATTACTTTTTGTTACTGAATAATATTCCGTTATATGGACACCACATTTTACTTATACATTCATTGGTTGGTGGACATTTGAGTTATTTCTACTTTTTGGCTATTAAGAATAATGCAGCTATGAACACTTGTGCACATTTTTGCATGAACATTGGATTTCATTTCTCATGGTGTATACCTACCTAGCCATGTACCCTACCAATACGATTTAATCAAAAAGTTTTGCTCTGGGGGGCTTCCCTGGTGGCACAGTGGTTGAGAGTCTGCCTGCCGATGCAGGGGACACGGGTTCGTGCCCCAGTCTGGGAAGATCCTACGTGCCGCGGAGCGGCTGGGCCCGTGAGCCATGGCCGCTGAGCCTGCGCGTCCGGAGCCTGTGCTCCACAACAGGAGAGGCCACAACAGTGAGAGGCCCGCGTACCGCAAAAAAAAAAAAAAAAAAAAAAAGTTTTGCTCTGTACTGTCACAAGTATGCTTTTCCTTTCCTTGTATTTTTGGTTACTATTTATTTAAACAACATCAACTTTTATTGAGTCCCATTAGTCCTACCTCTTGGTCCCATATTTCTCTGATTCCTTTCCTGCCATATTTCTTCTTCCATGAATATTTTCATAAAGGGCTTTTTAAAGGTAAATATTGTGAGAACTTAAACATTCAAGAATACATTTTATATTAATTTTAACTTCTAGTTTAGTGAAATATAAAATATAAATCCAAAATCCCCATCATGCAGCACTTTAATATATTATGTCATTGTCTTCCAGCATCTGGTGCTAATTTTACAATTTTTACATAAATAATAGTAGTAAACACTTGCATATCACTTCCAATGTGCCTCATCTTATTCTAGGTACTCAATGTATATTAATCCATTTACTGTTCATAAAGACTCTCATAAAAGTGGGTATTACCATTATTAGCCCTTTTTATAGACAAGGAAACGGAGGCACAGAGAAGTTAAGTAACTTGCCCAATGATATGTTGCTAGTGATTGGTCCAGCTGAATTTGACTATGCTATATTGCTTGTTTTTTTTCTTAAAGAGGGTCCTTATTTATTTAAAAAAATTTTTATTTTATACTGGAGTATAGTTGATTAACAATGTTGTGTTAGTTTCAGGTGTACAGCAAACTGACTCAGTCATACATATATATGTATCTATTCTTTTTCAAATTCTTTTCCCATTTAGGTTGTTACAGAATATTGAACAGAGTTCCCTGTGCTATACAGTAGGTCCTTATTGGTTATCTGTTTTTCTTTGTTGTTGTTTTTTGTTTTTTTTTTTGCGGTACGCAGGCCTCTCACTGTGGTCTCTCCCATTGTGGAGCACAGGCTCCGGATGCGCAGGCTCAGCGGCCATGGCTCACGGGCCCAGCCGCTCCACGGCATGTGGGATCTTCCTGGACCAGGGCACGAACCCATGTCCCCTGCATCGGCAGGCGGACTCTCAACCACTGCGCCACCAGGGAAGCCCTGGTTATCTGTTTTAAATATAGTAGTTTGTTTATGTCAGTCCCAAACTCCCAAAAGCCAATTGTTATCTCTTTTTACTTGGCCTGCCATTTTTCTCTATAAGCAATTATATATTTTTTCCTTGTCCTTTAAGTGCTCAGTTTCAATATATATGTTGAGTTGATGGCTTCTCTTTTCTATCTTGTTTGGTATTATATGAGTTTTTTTTCAATATTTTGTCTTATTCTTTATTTTGGGAACATTCTTGCACATTGTAATGGTTAATTTTATGTGTCAACTTGACTGGACCATGTAGTAACATGAGTAAAGCAGATTGCCCTTCCTAATGTAGGTGGGCCTCGTGCAATCAGTTGAAGGCCTGAATAGAACAGAAAAGCAGAGTATTTCCTGAGTAAGAGTAATCTCCTCCTGCCTGACTGCCTTTGAACTGGGACATCATTATTTTTCCCCTTCAGACTTGAACTGAAACATTGACTCTTTCTGGGTCTTGAACCTGCTGGCCTTCAGGCTGAAACTACACCACCAGCTCTCCTGGGTCTCCAGCTCACCAGTGGCAGATATTGGGACTTGTCAGCCTCTAATATCACAGGAGCCAATTCCTTCATATATATGTACACCATTGTTTCTGTTTCTCTAGAAAACCCTGACTAATACCCACTTGTAATTTCTCCACAGATTTTCATTCCTCTGTTTCTAATTTAATCTCATTCTGAGATTTCTATTATCCCTCTTGTATTAGTCAATAATCATTATATTAATGCTACATAAGTCCACCGTAAAATGCAGTGACATTTAATAATAAGCAGGTATTTCTCACTCAGGTATTCACAGATGGCTCTGCTTGGAGCTTAAGTTCTGAGTGTTGGTCAGATCAGCTCTGTTCCACATATCTTTTGGGAGGCACAAGTCAGAGGAGCATAGCTTCTTTAGACGTGTTCTTCCTATAGTGATATGGTTCAGAAGCACAAGAGGGAAAATCTAAACAGGCGGCATATTTTAAATCTTGACAATGTCATACTTGCTAAAACCTCACTGAGCAAAGTGTTATTCTCTAGAACCCCATCCTGTGTGTGACTGCAGGGACATCCCCACTGGCACACATCTTAGAGGGCTGCTGGTCAAGGGTTTGTCTAGAGCACCTTCTCATAGCAAGAGGAATATTTTATGGAACAAATATTAAGTGACCAGCCAAAGGCTCACAGCTAATGAGTATGCAGCCGAGAACTGAATTCAGGTATTTAGACCACCAGAGTCCATGCTTCTACTTCATCTCTTCCTCCCGAAGTTACTCTCCAAACCTACAATGTGGTGCAGAGACCAGGGTTCACATAGCCTCAATCATCACGCCCCTGACAATGGGCACACCCAGGATCACCCAGGATAAGCAGCTGTCCTTTCACTGGGAGCGGCTATGATTGCTCCTGCAGGATTTCTGTGCAGATGGGTCGTAAAACATGGCCTAAGGTGATGCCATAGGTGCTTGATAATCAGCGTCTGATTAGGTAGGTGAGATAAGCACATCTTTTCATTCAGCAGACATTTATTGACTCAGTAGTAAGAGTAAAGCAGGGTACTGGTGAGAAGACGGGGCAGGAATATGTATGGAATTGTCCCAGCCCATCAAAGGACTTTTGGAAAATATTTATAATAAATCTCTCTCTCCCTCTCTCGCACACACATATACATATTAATGGTAGTTATGTTTTCTTTATATACATACATACATGTGTATGAATAATAAGAATTGACATGTACATACACAGTTGATTCTCATTATTCACAGTAGTTATGCTAGATGTACACACACACACACATACATATTATGTATACTATATATGATATGCATAACATATGATATATGTGTGCATGTATTTCTGTCTATAGTTGATTCTCATTTTTCATAGTAGTTATATATATAAACACATACACTCATATTCATATTATATATGCTACATATGATATATACACACAATATATGTGTGTATGTATTTATATCCACAGTTGATTCTTGTTAGTCACAGTAGTTATATTCTATAAGTCACTGTAAACACTGAATTAGCAAATACTGATCCACTGCTCCTAGAGGAAATACAGGGTTAGTTAGGTTCCTGCAAACCTCTGGTCACAGGATTTCCATTAACCAATCAATACATAGCTTTGTTTTTGTTTCTGCTTAAAGACACCTTGTTTAATATATATGGTTGATTCATTAACATTGAACTCATAGCCAACAGCACCATAACTCATGTCTGCATGAGTTTATCAAACACACCTATTTCCTCCATATGGTGCATTATAGCCTTCTTGTACTTAGGACACTAGACAGCACTTCAGCACCACAGCACTATGCTTGGGGGCCATTTTAAAGAGCAAAATTCCCAATAAAATATAAAAAGGTAGCACTAAATAGACTGTGAAAAGGACACAGTCTTACAGTCTTACAGTATGAGCTGCAACAAGAAGGCAGACCAATGCCTTGTTCAACCTCAGCTGAGAACATGCATGTTGGAAACATATTTCGTCTCTCTACACGTTTGCCAGTGACAGCAAAAGTGCCATGAGCATTGATTTTGGGTTGCAAATAATTTTAGCAAGTAGACAAATTTGTAACTATGAAATCTGTGAATAATGAGGATTGATTCTCTCTCTCTCTCTCTCTCTCTCCCTCTCTCCCTCTCTCTGTATGTATGTGTGTATATATATATATATATATATATATATATATATGCCACAAGGTGGGTGGATAGATATTAAATTAGGATATTTTAGTTACCAGTATACTGAAATTAGAAAGGCAAAAAGTAGAATTTGTTGCAAGGGTACCCTGGTATCAGCTGGACTTCAGAATGGCAGGCAGTGTAGACATGCAGCTAAACGGGACATGGAGGTTTTGAGCACCACCTGGATGCCCTTTGCCTTGGTCTTGCATCTCTGCTTCAGTCTGTTCCAACACACACTGCTTTCTCCACTTGGTATAGGACAGAGCCACTGATGAGTTCTACATTTTTAATCTTGCTGTTTCCACTTTTTCAGAGTCTCTCCTTTGTTTGTTTCATGTCTGGACCAATCCACTGAGAGTGGAGAAAGGATGAGAGATGTGGTATCATGATGGACTGGTTTGAACTTGGTGTAATCAGGGAGATAGGGTTTATAAGAAGACAGTGGTACCCACTTGAACACCATGGCTGGAATTGCAGGAGGAGAAGCTCCAGGAAAAGAAATTGCTGTTCCCAGTGGAAGGGAGACATTTTGGGAAGACCTAATAATTTATGTCCATTATAGGCACAAGCAAAATGCCTTTAAAAGGGCTAGTATATTTGAGGCATAGGTAATGACAAGATTCCACTCACTGACCATAACCCTGGCATGTAAAGGATAAAGAGATATAATATCTAGCTGAGATCAGAAGCAGCATCATGGAAGAAATGGCACAGAGCTTCTCCTTGGCTGATGAGCAACACGTGAACAGTTTGTGATGCAGGGGCATCCTTCATCTTGTGGTTTAGAAGCATGGTATCTGGGAGACAGAAGGATGCAGGGCAACAAGTCAGTTTCTAGAGTTTGAATCCCATATTTGTAATCTACTAGCTATGTGCCCTCGAGTAAGTATTTGCTAGTCTGAGCTTAATTTTTACTCTTTGTAAATTGGAGAGGAATAATGTCTCTCTCATGGTGATTTTAAAGAGGTGAAATAAAATCATGTACTTAGCAGTCTGGCAGAGTAAGCATTCAATAATGCTAGTTCCCTTCTGTTGTCAGGGTTCATCTAGCTACTTAGAGGCAGATAGGTGACTCGAACCCAGAACTCCTGACTTAGAGGCCAATACCCTTTCTGCTCAGTGCCCCAGCACTCTGAACTATCATGCTCTTGTTTTTTAATTGATTGCACCCTTTTTTTTTAAACATCTTTATTGGAGTATAATTGCTTTACAATGGTGTGTTAGTTTCTGTTTTATAACAAAGTGAATCAGTTACACATATACATATGTTCCCATATCTCTTCCCTCTTGCATCTCCCTCTCTCCCACCCTTCCTATCCCACCCCTCTAGGTGGTCACAAAGCACCGAGCTGATCTCCCTGTGCTATGCGGCTGCTTCCCACTAGCTATCTATTTTACGTTTGGTAGTGTATATATGTCCATGCCACTCTCTCACTTTGTCACAGCTTACCCTTCCCCCTCCCCATATCCTCAAGTCCATTCTCTAGTAGGTCTGTGTCTTTATTCCTGTCTTACCCCTAGGTTCTTCAGGACCTTTTTTTTTTTTTCTTAAATTCCATATATATGTGTTAGCATACGGTATTTGTTTTTCTCTTTCTGACTTACTTCACTCTGTATGACAGACTCTAGGTCCATCCATCTCACTACAGATATCTCAATTTGGTTTCTTTTTATGGCTGAGTAATATTCCATTGTATATATGTGCCACATATTCTTTATCCATTCATCTGTCGATGGACACTTAGGTTGCTTCCATGTTCTGGCTATTGTAAATAGAGCTGCAATGAACATTTTGGTACATGACTCTTTTTGAATTATGGTTTTCTCAGGGTATATGCCCAGTAGTGGCATTCCTGGGTTGTATGGTAGTTCTATTTTTAGTTTCTTAAGGAACCTCCATACTGTTCTCCATAGTGGCTGTATCAATTTACATTCCCACCAACAGTGCAAGAGGGTTCCCTTTTCTCCACACCCTCTCCAGCATTTATTGTTTCTAGATTTTTTTGATGATGGCCATTCTGACCGGTGTGAGATGATATCTCATTGTAGTTTTGACTTGCATTTCTCTAATGATTAATGATGTTGAGCATCATTTCATGTGTTTGTTGGCAATCTGTATATCTTCTTTGGAGAAATGTCTATTTAGGTCTTCTGCCCATTTTTGGATTGGGTTGTTTGTTTTTTTGTTATCATGCTCTTAAAATCACTGCTTCCTCCTGACCTGATCTGCTCCTACTGCAACTGTGGCTCCCAGTCTCACAGGACTGTAACTGTCTTGAAGGGCTCATTAGGCCCTTCCCTTGCTCCTTGCCTCCCTCACGTTAGGCACATCCGTGATAGAGCCAGCGATAATGGAAACGCTGACCTCTGAGGGCAGTGTAATTAATTATAGGCTGATGCCATGAACACCTTTACCAATCAATGCAGGACTGAGTGAGGACTCTTTTGCACACAGAGGTCTTGTCTCTCTTGATTAAAGGTGATCACTTTGAAAAAAATGATTAGGACTCTAACTCAATTCACATAAAAAGGAGACCTGCCCACTTAGGCTAATTTGGAATTTCACTAACAGCAAGATGAAAGATGGGTGAGACGTCAAAGCAAACAGATGCCGAATTGTGAAACGAGTGTTTGTGTGAAGATGCATAACCTTCCTGGGCCTCATTGTCAAAACTAACAACATGAAGTAAAAACAAAACAAAGAAGTAACAAATCTAGATAAACTCTGTTGAGACCTCTGGAGTGTCAGAAACTGAGTTCTTTCCATCTATTGTCTTCTTTTATCTTCCTGTAACCCTATGAGCAGGGTAGCTCTGTTATCTATTATCCCCACTGCATAGGTGTGGGAGGTGCAGCCCAGAGAGGTGCCGAATCTATAAAATGGGTCAGAAGAGGACCTCTATGCTCACGAGGGGAGTGTGGAAGTGTCTTCTTTTTTAATTTATTTTTTATTGAAGTATAGTTGAATTACAACGTTGTGTTAATTACTGCTGTACAGCAAAGTGACTCAGTTATACATATATATGCATTCTTTTTCATATTCTTTTCCATTATGGTTTATCACAGGATATTGAATATGGTTCCCTGTGCTATACACAGTAGGACCTTGTTGTTTATGCATTCTGTATATACCAGTTTGTATCTGCTAATCCCAAACTCCCAATCCTACCCTCTCCCACCCTTGTCCTTCCTGGCAACCACCAGTCTATTCTCTATGTCCCTGATTTTGTCTCTGTTTCATAGATAGGTTCATTTGTGTCATATTTTAGATTTCACATATAAGTGGTATGTATGGTATTTGTCTTTCTCTTTCTGACTTACTTCACTTAGTATGATAATCTCTAGGCCTATTCATGTCACTGCAAATGGCATTATTTCGTTCTTTTTTATGGCTGAGTAGCATTGCATTGTATATATGTACCACGTCTTTATCCATTCATCTGTCAATGGGCATTTAGGTTGTTTCCATGTCTTAGCTATTGTGAATAGTGCTGCTATGTTCACAGGGGTGCATGTACCTTATTTGGCAGTACTGTGATGGTGCTGGTTTCATGGCTGAGTCCAGAAAGGAAGTCAGGATCCCCCCCGCCCCCGCCACCATATAATGGAAGGGATATTTGAGAGCTGGTATCTAGGGAGAGCTTTTGTGTTCCATCAATATAGTCTGTGTTTGTTCCCTTCCTTTAGCCAGTGTCTGCTCGTAGGTTAGAAAATGGAAGTACAGCTGACCCTTGAACACAGGTTTGAACGCGCAGGTCCACTTATACGCAGATATTTTTCAATAAATACATACAGCACTACACCACTTGGGGTTGCCTGGATCCGCAGATGTGGAATCATGTATACAGAGGACCGACTATGGCTCTTGAGCATCTGCTGCAGTTCCTGGAACCTATTCCCCATGGATAGTGAGGGCGACTGTAGTTGTAATTGTTGAGGGTTGTTATAAATACACACATAATTCCCCTCTTTCCCCTGCCTGTGTCCTGAGCCAATTGAGAGAGAAAAAGGAATCCAGCGAACAGTGAGCAAGGTATTAGCATTGTTAAAGGTAGGTCAGTGGCTTGGATGAGTTGCCACCATGGGCTTCTGATACTAAGCTTCAGAATGAGACAGGCTTACCATCCACCTAAGACAGGGTTGGGAAAAGTTTCACCCACAGGAGGGGAGACTTTTCAGGTAAACTTATCACATGGTTCAGAGCAGGGTGTTCCCAGAGAGATAACAGGAATGGAAGAGGTGTATCTACACATACCTGGTTCTTCTCAAACTCATTATCAGAACAAGCACTGCCCCTCCCACTCAGAGGAGGAGGGAGTGAAGTGTCAGCAAGAGGCAGGGGAATCACACTAGTGGATATTAATTCATGTGCGAGGAAACATCAGGTTGTAGGAATAAGACTTCCTCTCTAACAATTCTAAAGTGGAAAGGGGTGGAAGAGGAGCTGCTCTGTGTGTGTGTGTGTGTACTCGTACGTGGGCATAGGTGAGTGTGTACCAATGTAATATGTATCAATATGAATTGATGAGTACCTGTACTATCCAAGCAGTAGTTTTACTAATATTTTACCTTGACGAGATACAGAAATTGAAATATCACAGAAACTATCTTTAAAGAGCAGAAACTTAAAAATTACAAGTGTATGGGCAGTCTTTTGAAAGACTAAAGCCTTTACAGTGTATAAACATTCCCTCTTTTTTCCCCCCAAGATTTAGTATCTGCCTACATTCAGTTAAGCTAAAGTCTAGATAGGCCAGCTAATGCTGGTATCTCTAAGAGTTTGACTTAGGCCTTTGAGGTCTTTGCAGTTTGGGCACAAGTCTTTTGGAAAGACCAGTGGTCTCCACAAGAATCAACAGGGGTATAAAAACTTCGTTAAACCACAAGTGGAATAGATTGGATTACACTGACAGTGATAGGAAAGAGCAAAAGGAAAAAACTGTCAGCCTCTCCCCGTCATCCTGCACCCCTGGAAAGAAGGCTGTTTTGACCCTACTCTTTTTTGTAATGAAAGAGAAGAACAAGATATACATGATAGCAGGTTCAGCATCTTAAGATGGATTCTTAGGAGGAAGGAGTCCAAGCTGAAACACTCCTTAGTTTCATTTAAGTAAAAAAAAAAAAAAAAAAAATCCATAGTAATGCAATATTAGCCTTGCAGTAATGTCATCATTTGTAGACATGGGACAAGGATACTCCTTCAAGAAACACTATCTCCCTCTTGATGCAGCTTCTAAGAGGCATATTTGAACAGGCAAAGAGGAAAGTAAAGTTCTACTATCTCAGCAAGCTAGAGGGTAGGAGGATGATAAAACTTGAACCGATTTGTCTTAAATTTTGCTCACATCTCTCCCTATCAACACACAGTAAGATGGAAAAGGTACCAGGTTGGAAGTCAGATAGAAACAGATTTGAATCCTGACTCCCCTCACAGCTTATTACTTGTCATCAGTGCCTAGACTCTCTGAACCTGTTTCCTCTTCCATGAAATGAATGGAATGATGACAGTATGTTTTCAATTGACAAATTTCTAAAACAAAAATAAAAACAGAATTAGCAGAGAACCAAAAGCCACATGGTTGAAAAGAAAAAGAAAGAAACTTTGCTTTATTTGGTCAAATATTTATGATGTCTTGAACTGGATTTTGTTATTAACTATAGTGTTGAGAAGAACATTACAATGTTAATGTATTCACTCTTCACCTGACAGTTATCGACTGAACACCTACATTTTATTTGACAGACTGTGCAGTTGTGACACGATTTGACTTCTAAGAAGAGCTCAAGGTTTCTTCTGCCTTATTTTACTCCAAAGGAGAGTTTCTTTGTTTGTCAAAGGCACGGTCTTGAGCTGTGATCTTGGGGGAGGGGGAAGGAGTGGAATTTGGGGATGGAAAAATCAACTTCTTATTGCATTTAGGTACATTTTTATTTTGTGATTTGTTTCAAATTTGAGGAATTTATGATGCTCGTTTTCTCGTTCTGTCTTAGACTTTTCTATCTCTTTCTCATATGAATTTTTCTCTCTTTTTCTTTGCCATATGACTGGCTTGATAAGACAGGTCAAGCGAGATGCCCCTTCTTGGGAGAAATCTTCATCCTGAGAGACCCAGGCAGGAATCAGAGTGTGGTTTATTGAAAAGAAAGTGTTGTTCAGGCCGTTTAGATCTGCCCTCTGATCTAGGATAGAGGAACCAATGGACTAACCTTCACAGCTAGGATGGGGACAGGAAGACCTAAGTGAGGTGATTCACTGGGCCTTCTGACCTTGTAGGAAACAGAATTCACAGGTGCAGCAAGCTTTTTCCTGCTTCAGAATTTATGAAGGATGGGAAGAGGATTAATTAAAACTTGATGTAGAAAACAAATATCATATAATATTGCTTATATGTGGAATCTAGAAAAATGGTACAGATGAATTTATTTGCAAAGCAGAAATAGAGACACAGATGTAGAGAACAAACTTATGGATACCAAAGGGGGAAGAGGGGGAGGGATGAATTGGGAGATTCGGATTGATATATATACACTACTATGTATAAAATAGATAACTAATGAGAACCTACTGTATAGCACAGGGAACTCTACTCAGTGCTCTGTGGTGACCTAAATGGGAAGGAAATCTAAAAAAGAGGGGATATATGTATACGTATAACTGATTCACTTTGCTGTACAGCAGAAAATAACACAACATTGTAAAGCAACTATACTCCAATAAAAATTAATTTTTAAAAAACTTGATGAAGACAAAATGGGATCTACTGTAAATTCTTAAGTCTGCAAGCGACTGGTCAGAAAGCAAAGAATAAGAGAATGCTTAAACTAAAAGGGAATTTATAAATAATTTAGTCCACCAACTTTTATTCTTTATTGTTTCTCCTACCATTTTACAGAAGAGGAGTTTGAGACCTAAGGAGATGGCTTCATTTTGCAGCAGTCAGTGCAAGTTAACAAACCAAGTTAACGAACAAGTTAGTGCAAGTCTAACGAACCAAGTTTCTTGAATTGTTCCTACGTGTGCTCTCCATGGACTAACTTCAGGGTATTTCTTGTGAAAAATTTCCCAAAGACTCTCCTGTGTGTCCCTGAGGCCAAACCCTCCTGATAAATTTGGTTTCTTGTCAAAATACGATTGTGAGACACAGGAAAATTGTTGATGAGATATTGAGGAGGTGAATCAAGGTGGATTCCTAAGTTGGGTGGTTGAGGGCACGGAGGGACCACCATTTAAAGCAGAGTACGAGAGAAACAGGTTGGGAGGGAGAGGAAAACTATTGAGTTCAATTTCAGATATGCTGAGTTGAAATCACAGTGAATGGCCAAATTTGGAATGTCCAAAAAGAAGTTGCATAACTGAGCTCAAGAGAGGGAACTATCTAAAAGCCTCTCCTCTTGTTTGTAACCCTTCAAAATCCTACCTACTTTGCAAGATCCGGTCTAAAGCTACCCATTCTGTGAAGTATGGGTAGTGAAGTATGGGTAGTGAAGTATGGGTAGTGAAGTATGTGGGTAGTGAAGTACCCACCCTCTCCAGCTTCTTCTTGTATGAACCCATAGCACATTGCTTGTACCTTCATTAAGCTCTTCCTCTGTTCAGGTGTGTGAAATTGTCTTCATAAGTGTCCCTTGAAGCAAAGCAAGCACCAAGAGGCCATGTGGCATGGTGGTCAACAACACAGACTCTCGGTCCAAACTGCTTGCATTCAACCAGAGCTCCACCAATGTTTTCGATTTTTTTTTTTTTTTTTGCGGTACGCGGGCCTCTCACTGTTGTGGCCTCTCCCGTTGCGGAGCACAGGCTCCGGACGCACAGGTTCAGCGGCCATGGTTCACGGGCCCAGCCGCTCCGCAGCATGTGGGATCCTCCAGGACCGGGGCACGAACCCGTGTCTCCTGCATCGGCAGGTGGACTCCCAACCACTGCGCCACCAGGGAAGCCCCACATTTTTGATTTTGAGTGATTTATTTAACTTAGTGACTCAGTTTCCTCATCTGTAAAAGAGGATGATAATCATGGTATTTGACCACTCAGGTTGTTGCGATGTTTAAATGAATTAATAAGTTTTTAGAATAGCACCCAACACTAAGCATATACAAGAATGACAGGGTTCCCTTCCTTTTCTTATTTCTTACAATAAATCTCTTGTTTCTTTGATCCCTCATCCATCTGCGGGTCTTAACAGTAGCATCTCTTCAAGGAAATAAGTTCCTTCATTCAGAATCATTTTTTTTCCTTTGGCTCAGCAAGGATTCTATGCCCTCAACCAGAATTCCCCGGAGGCTGGGTTTGATATTTGAAATTTTAAACAATTCCAGGGAAAAAAATTCTGTTTGAAGATGGTACCAATTAAAGACCAGAGAATGGAAGTGGGGCAAAATGCCCTCTTCACTGACCCGAGAAAAACCTCTGGGGACTCCCCTGACCGGTCCTCACACGCAGTCACAGTAACTTAAGATTCAGTTTGGAGAACAATGACTGAAAAGTGTTCTTTTTTTTTTTTTTTTTTTGCGATACGTGGGCCTCTCACTGTTGTGGCCTCTCCCGTTGCAGAGCACAGGCTCCGGACGCGCAGGCTCAGCAGCCATGGCTCACGGGCCCAGCCGCTCCGTGGCATGTGGGATCTTCCCGGACTGGGGCACGAACCTGTGTCCCTTGCATCGGCAAGCGGACTCTCAACCACTGCGCCACCAGGGAAGCCCCAAGTATTCTTTTTTAAAATCCTTCCCTGCCAATTCTGACTGACTGAGTTGTGGCTAAAACAGAAAGGGCTTTGAACCGTAACTGGCATGTCCGTAGATACAAATTCGACAATAACATACTTGTTAAACTGAAGGAGAGGTGCGAGTTGGCGGCTTGGATTTCATTTTCACTCTCGTCTGCTGCCAGGAACACTGCTAACCTGTCTTCTGTGCTTTATTTCCTGATGGGATTCAAAGCAAACTGCAGTCCACTCCATCCGCTTTACCAGCCCAGAAGCTGATCTTCTTAACCCCTTTTGGGCTGCTGGGAGACTTCAGCAGGGTCATTGGTCCTAGATGTGGTTGATCAGGAGCCAGCGGGCCAGCTTTGCCCTGGCACTGGCACATTAATAGCATGGTGTCCGTGGGTGAAAATTTTGTGTAACATTGATGTTGAAGAGGTAGGGGGAGGGGACTAAAAATCTCACTGCTGCTTGGAGTGAGAACTGGATTTGAGTGTTGGTCCCACTGCCTTGAGCAAGTGACATAGCCTCTCTTCACCTTAGTTCTTTTCTGTAGTGGGACATTATAACTCACCACACTGCACTGTGTAACAATCGGAAGTCAGAGCATTTAAACATCTAGTTCGCTGCCTGGCACTGGAGATGCCCTCAGTAGTGGCTTCTGTGAGAGGTTTCCCAGTTTCTTGAGAGCAAGAAAACACGGCAGAGAAGATGACCGGTGCCTGCCAGTTAATATAGTACTTTGTGAAAATTATAAACATTTGCAATCTCCAGGTGGCTACTCCTTGCGCAAGGCGTCTGGTTTGGAGGGATGCACAAGCTGGACTTCAGCCCCCACTGGTCCCTGCAGCTAGGTGCCTTTGTGCAGTGCACAGCTTCAACAGTTGTGCCTGGTGACTCTGAACACTGGCATTTGCATTGTGGCCTGATCGTATATTTAGCTGCACTGATCTCAGGAAAACAGAATGGAGTCCAGGCTCACATAGCAATGAAGAGCTTTTAGGATGTGACCTACAAGCTAGTTTTTCAGTTTTATCTGCTGCTTCTTTTCTGTAGAGATGTTTACTCCATACAAATGGGAATTCTTGTTACCATGAACTTGCACATGAGCATGCTTTTGCTTGTGATGTGCTTCAGCTGCAATGCCTGATTGACCATCAGAGGGCAGTATAGCATAGTGGCTAAGAGAAGAGCCAGACTGCCTGTTGTAGTCATGCCTTGGCACTGGGCCATCTTGGCCAATAATTAATTCCTTTGTGCCTCAGTTTCTCATCTGTATAATGGGGAGAATAATAGTACCTACCTCATAGGGTCGTTGTAAGGATTTAAATGGTTAATACATGCAAGGCACTAAGAACAGTGCCAGGCACATAGTGAGTGCTCAATTAACAGGAGCTATCATTACTGTCTCACCCTCTCAGCTCTGCTTTATCCATCAGAATGGAACCATGGTCTCAAATAGCTATAGGTGCATGTCTTTCCAGATGGGAAAAGCCCTCTTATTTCAGAATTAGGCATGAAATTCCCAGGGAAGCATTCTGATTTCCCTATCCTGAGTCAAGGTTTTGTTCATTAACCAATCATTACGGTTACAGATATAAGGTAAGCAGATAGCAATTCACATTATGTTTGTGGAAACAGCTTGGATGACTGGAGAGATGGTGGTGCCATCAGCTGAGGCAGGGAGCATGAGAGGACTGAGCCTGTATGGGAGGCAGTGCCTGAATTCCATTTTGGGTATTCTGGGTTAGAAGAATAAGTAGGACATTCATTCAGGTCGATGGGTCTGAGGGCAATAGAACATATGAATTGAAGAATGAGGACAGAGCTCAGGACTGGAGATATGAATATGAGTTATAAGAATATAATAAATGGTTTTTAAATGTACAAAGAGGACTTTTATTTCTAAGTGATACGTTGTAGGTTGTAGCAGGCTCACATTCCCATTGTATTAACTGGAAAAAAATTAGTGAACTGCAAAGTTCATATGTTAAAAGATATCTGAGTGTTGTGAAAGCAAAGGAAAATAGAAGAATGAAAATTCTCGAGAGAGACAAGTCTTTTCTAGGTGAGCTGATGTTTGCGAGCCACCAATTCCCCAAGGGTCCTGCCACTCTAGACACAGGCTGAGAATCAGGCATGTCATACGCAGATGGACTCTTCTTGGGGAGAGAACAACAGGGCATGTGCTTGTCATGTGGGGCTAGTAAAATTGGCTGGAAACTATCGAGGCCTCAAAAGAAAGGCTATATTTTTCCCCATGGAATAGACTGTTAGAAATACACAACTGATAGAAATACAAGAGTCTATCCTAAGAATTCTTAACCACAAACGTATACTCATGGAATAAAGCAAAAGTATTAAATAGAGGCGAAGTATAGCTTTTAATGCTTACAGTCCTGAGTAGATGGAAAGAAATGAAATAAACATCCAGCTACAGAAGTTACAGATAAAATATGTGCAAGAATCCAAAGAAAATAGATGGAAGGAAATTAAAGATGCAAATGTATAAAAAGAAGATAAAGTCATTCTCTGTAAACAATAAAGTATTTGTCAACCTCTGTCAAGGTTGGCATGCCACCCCCCAAAAAAAGAGGAGCCAGAGATAAAGAATACTGTAACAAAAGAGAGCCATGACTAGAAATAAAACAATGACTAAAAAGAAAATATTATGAATAACTTTATGCTGATAAATCTTAAAACTTAAGTGAAATCACAAATTCCCTCCAAAATGTATATTACCAAACCAACTAAAGGAGAAATAGAATAACTGAATGATCTTATGACCATTTCAAAACATGAGGATAATTAAAATCTACTCACAGAGGCTCAAATGGTCTTATATGTGAATTCTATAGAACATAAAGAGACTGATCATTCCAATCTTTCATAAAAACCTTTTGAGAATTAAAAACTGACTGACTTTTGGTGCAGGCTGAGATGAAATTTGTTCTTTATAGCCTATCTTTCCCACTGATTACAACTAAGAACTCTAGATCCCCCCCAAAATAAAAATCAACTACCTGAGGATTCTGAAAAATAATTAATAACAGGCCAGTTGGAGGAGGAAATCAAAACTTGAAAACTGACCAGTATTGTAAGGGTGAGAAAATATTTGTAAATCATATATATGTATTATATGTATATGTATACATATATGAATATATAAAGAATTTTAAAAGGGCAACAATAAGAAAACAGATAACCCAGTTAAAAAATGAGCAGAAAATCTGAACAGATACTTTAACAAAGAAGATATATGGATGGAACATGGAAAAATATTTAACACCATTAGTCACTGGTCGAGTTATCACTGCACATCTCTGCATTTGGAGGTTGAAATAGAAAAATAAACCATACCTAATGTGCATCAAAAAGAATGAATTTTACTATATGTAAAGTTAAAATAAATGTTTTAAAGTAAATTAAATGATGAAAAATTTCCCAGCTCTTTGTCTTTCACATCTTAGACAACAAAACCATACTATAACCTTCTATTATAATAACAGAAAATTATAGAGCAATCTCACTCCGGAATACATACATGTACTCCAAATCTAACAATCCATAAACATATAAATACATAATATAACATGACCAAGTTGAGTTTCTTCCAAGGATGTCTGGTTGTTTCAAAATTTAGGAAACTTTATTATTATAATCATTGCTTTCCAAGTTAAAGGGAAATTATTAATAAATGATCACCTCAATGAATTTATCAAAATTCCACACCCACTCATGATAATATTAAAATGCTTCTCAGATTTGGAGTTAAAATATTATTCCTGGGCTTCCTTGGTGGTGCAGTGGTTAAGAATCCACCTGCTATTTTAGGGGACATGGATTTGAGCCCTGGTCTGGGATGATCCCACATGCTGCGGAACAACTAAGCCTGTGCGCCACAAGTACTGAACCTGCACTCTAGAGCCCGCGAGCCAAAACTACTGAAGCCCGCACGCCTAGAGCCCGTGCTCCACGACAAGACAGGCCACCAGAATGAGAAGCCCATGCACCGCAACGAAAGGTAGCTGCTGCTCGCTGCAACTAGAGAAAGCCCATGCACAGCAACAAAGACCCAACACAGCCAAAAATAAATAAATTAAATAAATAAAAAAGCAACTTTAAAAAGATTATTCCTATGCTAACCCTGCTGTAAATATCATACTCAGCTATAAAATATTTAATGTATTCCCTTTACAATCAGAAAAAGGATGAGAATGATAGCTATCACCAGTTATTTTCAGTATTTTATTGGAAATTTCTAGTCAACAAAATAAAACAAGAAAAGGAGGTAAAACATAAATGCACTGAAAACCAAGAATAAAAGTGTCATTACTTGAAGATGAGATCTTCTATATCAAAAATTTCAAAGAATCTATAGAAGATTCTTGTAAAGCATAAGGGAGTTTAGCAAAATTTCCAGGTAAAAGATCTATATACAACCGATAGCTAGTGGGAAGCACCCGCATAGCACGGAGAGATCAGCTCGTGCTTTGTGACCACCTGGAGGGGTGGGATAGGGAGGGTGGGAGGGAGGTAGATGCAAGAGGGAAGAGATATGGGAACATATGTATAACTGATTCACTTTGTTATAAAGCAGAAACTAACACACTGTTGTAAAGCAATTATACTCCAATAAAGATGCTAAAAAGCTAAAAAAAAAAAAAAAACAGCATCTGCCTGCTCTGAGACACGCCCCCCCAAAAAAAATTCAATTGCATTTCTATACATTAGCAACAGTCAAGTCGAAAATACAATGACCAACAATACTTACAAAAAATTAAAATCACCAAAATATATGAGAAGTTGTCCAGGACTTTTATGGTGAAAAATGTAAAATGTTATATGAAAGTCATTAAAGAAAATGCAAATACTAGGAAAGAGATACTATACTAGTGGACAGGAAAACTCAGTATCATAAATATGTCAATTCCTTCCAAATTCATCTTTAAATTTGTCAGAATTCCAGTCAACATTGCAAGAAGAATTTTCACATAACTTGATAGACTGATTCTAATAATTTTAAGGGAGAACCAATTAGTAGTTAAGATGCTCCCAATGGAGACTCACCCTGCCAGATATCAAGACTCACTATTAAGCTGTAATAGCTAGTAATCTGTTGTACTGGTGCAAAATGAGATAATTATTCCAAAAGAACACAATAAGGTACCATACACTTGCCTACATGGAGTCATGATATATGATGGAGCTGATGTTTCAGATCAATGGAAGCATTAGCTTATTTTTCATTATATATTGACAAGTGCTTCTTCATATGGAAAATTAGTGATGGATCTTTTCTACACATCACACATTAAAATCACATCCAGATGGGTCTAAGATTTAAATGTGAAAGAAAACCTTTTAAATTATCAGAAGACAGTATAAAAGAAAGTCTTTCTGATCTCATAAAGGAAAGGACTTTTTAAAACAAGATTCAAAAACATGCGACCCATAAAGAAAAGTTCGATAATTTTGACTAAGAATTTTTACTCATCAAAAGGCACCACAGACATACGCCACAAATTTGAAGTAGGTATTTGCAATAGGTATGAACAAGGAAGAATTAGTATCCAGACTGTATAGTGAAGGCCTATGAAACAATATGCAAAGACAAATCACAAAATAGAGAATGAGCATAAGACAAAATTAGGTATTTCTCAGCACAGGAAGCATGATTGGCTAATACAAATGTGACAAAACTTTGTAACCTCAGTATTAATTGGAGAAAGGCAAAATAAATATATTAAATTGAAAAAAAATTAAGTCTAATAATAACAAAGATGTGAATCTCATTTATTCACAGAAGGAGTGGGAAATGGAACAACTGCTTTGATAAACAACTTGGCACTACTTAATAAAATTGAACAGGGCCTTGCCCTGTTACCCAGCTTTCTACAACTGGGGCTGTACTCTATATAAGTGCATACTTAGGAATATTAAAAGGCATGTAAAGAATGTTTATTGCAGCATTGTTTTTCTCAGAATTGCAAAAAAAACAATGACTAAAATGTCTTCCATGAAATGGATAAATTGTGCTTCACTCATACAACAAACATAAATAAGCAGTGAAACTAGCTATAGCTACAAGCATCAACATGGATAAATCTCAAGAACCATAGCATTGAGGGGGAAAAGAACAAGTTGCAGAAGAATATACTCAGTTTGATGTCATTTGTTCAACTTTCAAAAACATAAAACTAAATAATACATAGTTTAAGAACACATGTATTTCTTCTGAAATTATCAGGGAATGCAATCAAATTGATGTTTAAAAATTCAGGACACTGAGTACCTCTAGGAGGAAAGTAAGGGGATGGAATCAGAGAAAAGCACAGGGAACATCAATTAGCAATGTTTTATATTTTCCACCTGGGGAATGAATACTTGAGATTTGTTTTTTTTTTAAATAGAAATAAAAAAGCTGTATTTATTTATTTTTAACATCTTTATGGGAGTATAATTGCTTTACAATGGTGTGTTAGTTTCTGCTTTATAACAAAGTGAATCAGTTATACATATACATATGTTCCCATATCTCTTCCCTCTTGCATCTCCCTCCCTCCCACCCTCCCTATCCCACCCCTCTAGGTGGTCACAAAGCACCCAGCTGATCTCCCTGTGTGCCAGCAAACACATGAAAGAATGCTCAACATCATTAATCATTAGAGAAATGCAAATCAAAACTACAATGAGATGTCGTCTCACACCGGTCAGAATGGCCATCATCAAAAACTCTAGAAACAATAAATGCTGGAGTGGGTGTGGAGAAAAGGGAGCACTCTTGCACTGCTGGTGGGAATGTGAATTGGTACAGCCACTATGGAGATTTGTTTTATTTTCACTTTTTAGCATCATCTTTTACTCGTCAGTTCTTTATTCAACAAAGCCTTATTTTTTGTTTGTTTTATTTTCAGTTTTTCAACTTTACATATATATTAAATTATTCCTTTGCATCTGTGACATTTCTCAATAAAGAGAGTTTTGAGAAGAGTTAATGAGGGGATTAGGAGTGATGACTAAGGGTCCTTTTGGGGAAGATGAAAATGTTCTAAAATTTATTAGCAGGTATTTGGTCCTGTCCAGAATGACCACTGAGACATTTGGTCTACAGTACAATGTCCTTGAAGTTTGGTCCTGTCAAAAGTATCCATAGTTAGAAAACGGCCCTGGGTTCAAATAGCCCATAACATTTATTTACACTTTGATTTATAGGATTAATACATAAAAGATACTCTCAGGTTTTATTGGTCCAATAATTGTGTTACGACTGTATTGCCAATAACCATTCTTGCCTTGGCAGCCTAACTGGTGATGCCACATGGGGTTAGATAGAGGGCTGGGATTTGAATCTTACAGAAGAGCAGGATTTATATTAACTGTGCATCTGGAGGAAGAATCCTACAGTTAGAGAAATGCACAGAGAATGACAGGTAGAGGATGGGATCTTGCCATGCACAGTGCTTTAATATGTCACTGGACATTTGGTTGGACGTGGCTGGATCATTCAATAAGGGTGGAGTTTGAAAGAAGGAGCTTGTTGGTATGAAGAGATACCAGGCATCTCATTAACCCCCCTAAAACTATCCCATCACCTGGGACAAATGGGCAGTGTTTCCCTTGAATCAACGTTCTGTAGAGGTATGATCATGGTAGACCTCAAGAAATGTCTGCCACTATTTGGAGAGATGCTAGTGGGTATGCTCCCACACTTACCCTTCCAATTAGCATAGACCACTGTGCCCTTGGCTGGTGCCTAGGCTGATTCAGCCCAAGGGAACTGGGTGTTGAACCCATAAGACACTAGTAAGGTTTCCCTTAGCGGTAAACAAGTGACCATTGGTCAGATGGTTACAAAAGAAAAAATTAATAATAACCCTACTGTTGCTTGGCAATATGACATCTCTATTTGAAAATTCTCAGAGAAATATGGCAGAAACAGTATGCTTACAAAAAGAAAAGCCAATGCTACATTATTAATAGTTTTTATTGCCATTTCCATTCTTTTAAAAGAGATAGAAGTAAACAGTATTGACTCTGTGAAGAGAAGAGAATGCAATGCCCAATGTACAACTCGTCAGGATTTGGATAACATGCAGTCATTCAAGATGGGACAGGAAAACATCATCACAATGTTGGTGCTGAAGGTGAAGTAAGGAAAACCCTGGATAGGTTAAGATGACACACAGAAGGGGAACCAAATGCAGCACCATTGCAGGTACTTCAAAGAACTCTTCCAGACATTCATGCTGAAGAGTTTCTGCTAATGCTATCAGAGAAAAAAATTCATTAAAGAGGCAAGTAAATAGAATTGAAAACAGACACTGACATCCAAATCCAAATTCATTGCATGGAATTGAAATTCCAGAGGAGTATAAAGCGACCAGACGTGGAGAACCATTTCTTAACGCACAATTCTGGTGCTCAAGATGACAAAAGAATTCTTATTTACACAACTTACGATGATGTTTGACATTTAAGTGCCAGCACCGTATTTTTCAGTGACGGCATCTTCAGGACACTGACACGGTTCACTCAGTTATTTACTGTGCATTGCGTAATGTTGGGTTGATTTTTGTGCTAACAATGAAAAGGCTAGAAGACATTTACAAAGATATATATGAAAAGTACTTGCACTTGCACAGGTTTGTTCTGACCTCTGGGGTCCCCCAAGCTCATTCTAATCCTTTTCAGACAATAACATAGACCAGGTACATATCAACTAGTGATGCAATGAGAAAAGCATTCCTGTTGTCAGTGCTTGGGCACCCACACCTCACTCACCCAGGAGAGCAAAAATAGAATCAATAATAAATTGACCCACCTCTCATGGAAGTGAGGAAATGGCAGAAAAAACATACTGGCATGAGAATCAAGAAAACCTTATTCTAAATATAGCTCCAATATGCCCAGATTCCCTTTTAGTCTTCCTTATTTGTAACTAGGGTGTATTTCATCAGCTCTTCATTCTACTTCTTTCCCACTGTGCAACAACCATCTATCTTTGGTGGCATTTTCCCCACACACAGCTATGGAATAGACCCTGAGTGGTCCAAGCCAATCAGGTTAATTCCACCTCACTTTCTACGGTGATTGGTTGAGAATGTCATAGGTCTAAGCCAATTGGCCCATGGAATTTTCCTCATCACCTGGATTGGTTCAGAGGTAGTCCAATTATCATGGAGTTCAAGATGTTGTTTGATGATTATGAGATGGAGTTCTCTGCTTTCTATTGGACATAAGATTGCTGCTTGTCACCATTCTGTGACCATGATGGGAGGCCAGCGCTGGGATGCAGCTGACACTGGAGAGCAGGGCTGAGACCTAAACAAACAAGGTCCTTTTTTTTTTTTTTAAATTCGAACAAGGTCTTTAGTGTTATATCATGGAGCTACTGGATTAGCCCATACTGAAGCCTGTCATATTTCACTCTTATCACAGGAGCCAACAATCTCCTCTGCTATTTAATCTAGCTTATGTTGAATCTTCTATTCCTTGCAATGTAAAGAACACTTACTGCTTCATGGAGATGATGATATTTGGCATATGTTTTTCATGGGATACTGCAAGTCTCCAAGGTAACACCAGTAACACACAGGGAAGAACACGTGAAATTGTATGTCTGAATAATCGTAGCATCTACTTCTTTTCTGTAGACATTGGGTGGGAGTAAGGAGTAAAAGATAGATTCAGAAGAGGACTTGGAACAACAGAGAGACTAGGATTTAGAACACTCTTCTAGTCATGGTGCCGTCACTTAACTGATTTTATTAAATCCACCTTGAGCAAATCGCTACATTTCTGAGTCAGTCTCCCCAGTAAAACGATTACTTAAATGATCTCTAGAGTCATTCTGATCTATCAATATAAAAATTGAGGGCAAGATGCACGTCTTATTCATATATTTGAAATAATAGTAATAATAATAACAAACTAACATTAATTGAACGTATGAATTGTACCGTGCACTGTGCCTTTTAACACACATTAACTCATTTAGTTTTCACAACAGCTATTGTTGCTCTTGCTGCACATATAAGGAAACTGGGGCTAGTGGAGTTAAGTAACCTGTCTATGGTTTTATCTATGTGGTGAAAAGGGATTCAAATTTGACTCTTCTGGATCCAAGGCACGTGCTTTAACTGCCAAGTAAGTAGGTTCCTTTTATTCATTCATTCAGCAGGATTTATGGAGACCTGTTCTATGCTAGGCCATGAGTTAGATCATAAGGATAGAGAGATGAACATTTGATGTAAATGATTTCAGAATCTAGAGGGGGAGATAGCCTAGAAACCAAACATATACATTAATATATATTCATGTCTTGTATCCTTCCCTTAAACACAGCAGCCACTTAGTATATATTTAATGAAAAAAACAAATGAATAAGTGAAAGGCTATAAAAATGAATATAAGACAATGAAAAGTTTCTGAAACTGTAATTATGTTTCTAAGACCAAACTCAGTCTTGAAAGAGGAACAGAATATTTAAGACCCCGGAGCTCAGAGAAGAGTCTTCTCATGATTTCCATGAGTTCTCCGACTTCATGCCCAAGATCATTGTCATTGCTCTGTTGTCAGGGATGCTCCCTGGGGTAAGCAGGACTTCAGATGGGTAATTCGGTGGGTCCCAAGATGCCCTAAATTCTCCATCTCCTCCTTTAAAAAACCAAAAAAAGAATAGAGAGAAGCAAGTAGTACTGTCTGCGCTGTCAACACATTTCATTGACATGGATTATCGCCTGTGTGATCAGTTAAGAAGGACACGAGGTCTGTGTAATGCAGAAGTCCCATTAGTTCATTCACAGCTTTTCCCCAGCATATGAATGCTTTGATGTGATTAGGAGCAAGTTTTCCAATAATTAAAGAAGAGCTTGCAACAGACGATGGTGGTCCTGCAATGTTAGTACATGTAATGGCTAGTTTGATGGCCTCGAGAACTACTGTGCTTTCCACAGGTTAAGCTTCTAGAGGATCTGGGAAGACATTTCCCCCTCATTAAAGGGATGGATTCAGGGAAAACATTACAACCTGGGTCGTATTTTTAACTTTAATGAAGTTGTTAGTCAAAGGAGACATAAAGCCCAGGTGTAAAGCTGCCGAGGACTTGCTCTGGTCTGCGTATATTTGCTGGTGCACTGAGGTCTGTTAGTATTTGTACTATGGTTATGATTGCCTTCTGAGTGCTCTGGTTATAAATAGTTTTGAATGATCTTCCCCAATCCGTTCTTCCCATGAACTCTTTTATTTTTTAGTGTGCAATTTTTACAACTGCAAGGCATTAAAGAAGAAATGTTTTCATGAGTGTTTAATTTATATAGATGTCCCAAATTCCAGCCAGACTCTTCCTATCTCGTGTGATCTAAATGAGATGTGTTTTGGCTTCCATCCTAGTCTCCGGAAATTCAAAGTACTGTCCTGTATTTCTGACGGTTCCCAGGGGCTTTACATTTCTCATAGCTGCCTTTGGCAGGGTTCTTGGCTTCCCTGCTGTACAGGATATCTCACCCGAGAGTGCATGTTGGTCTTGGTTCCATACATGGCCAGCCTAAATAGGAACTCAGCCTCCCTCACACACATTCCCGCACAATAGGCTCATATGAAGCAGTCTTTGTGTCGGTTGACTTTACTGAAGACGTGTATGTAAGAGAGGAAAGTTGGGGCATGGTTTAGATCTCAAGAACATCATTTCATTCTCTTAACCATCTTTCCCTTCTTAGGAACAAACGAGATTTCCTCTCCTTTGAATTCGTCTCTCTTTTTTTTTTATTTAAACATCTTTATTGGAGTATAATTCGTCTCTTTTATCTCACACAGAATGGCATATTTGCTCCCAGAGCCCCTGCCAGCATCCATGCTTTCAGAGTCCCACCTTCTACCCCAAGTAGCTTCCTAAAGTATTTTCCTTAAAAAAAAAAAAATAGACATTTTCCTCCTTAAGAAAAATGCTGGTACCGGCTCTTCAGATATGCATTTTTACTTCTGCTCTACTTCCAAAGACTTTTGCTTTCTAGGAATTGTATAAAAGATTCAGATCCAGTGGTGCCAACTCAGATCAGAAGCCAAATGACCCAAGACTCTGTTTCTTTCCCTGAAGTGGTGGGTGTGTGATCCTCCGTGCTCTTGCCCTTGCTGCTGAAAACCATGAGGTCTTGTGTTGAGATGGTGATGTTACACGATGGTAGAGGCCCTGTTAGCCTGGTGCCTGGGGGATTCCAGGGACTCCCTGTAGACCAGCGCTGCACAAGAGCCGGAGCAGAAATCAAACTTCATTGATTTAAGTAGCGAGGTATTTATTTATTTATTTGTTTATTATTTTTTAATTTAATTTTTTTTTTTTTTTTTTTGTAGTACGCGGGCCTCTCACTGTTGCGGCCTCTCCCATTGTGGAGCACAGGCTCTGGACGTGCAGGCTGAGCAGCCATGGCTCACGGGCCCAGCCGCTCCGCGGCATGTGGGATCCTCCCGGACCGGGACACGAACCCATGTCCCCTGCATCGGCAGGCGGACTCTCAACCACTGCGCCACCAGGGAAGCCAGAGGTATGTATTTTCGCTTTCACCTCCCACAGCACAACCTGGCCTCAGCTGCCTGAAACATATTCATTTAGCAGCCACCACTGTGCTTCCTTTTTTGTGTTTTCATAGGTTGCTACATGGCAAGTCCCTTTTTCCTAGATGATTTTCATTGGATGTTAAGCGTTTGCAAGAACAAACCCTTTCTGGCATTTTGGCACATGCTTGGCGATTGCGTTTCTTATTTCTACTGTTCTTCCACCTTCCCCCAAAAGTATCATTGGTTCATCCAGAAATACTTCTTTCTTGTCTATTGGAAAGGCTGAAATTGTGCTAGGGCTTTAAAAGAAAACATGATAGATATTCTTAGAGAGAGCTGGTGTCACTTCATTGTTTGCTGAAGATTTTTAATTCATTGATTGAGTCACTCATTATTCTAAATCTATTCAGTAGTTGATGTGTCATGCAAAGCTGTTGTAATTTAGCAGTAAACAAGACAGACACACTCGCTGAACCTCTTGAATCTTGAAGTCTCAGGGCAAATGCTCATGATGAACAAATAACTGCAATGCCTAAGTGCAATAAAGAAAAATCGTAATAATAATGCAGTTATGAAATTTTTACTACATGGCAGGGACTGTTCTGTCTGATTCATATGCTGTAACTTAGTTAATGTTCACAACATTATTCTCCCAATTTATACTAAAAAGGAACATTGAAGCACAGAGAGGTAAAGTCATTTGCCCAAAGATCATAGCTAGTAAGTGGTAGCTATGGGTACAACTCCAGGCCTAGGGATTCCAGCTCCCACACTCTTGACCAGTCTACTACTGTGACAGAATCTGAAGGTGAGGGGAGACTTTCTGGAGGAGGTGATATTTTGGCTGAGATCCTGAGTCTAGGTTCAAATTTGTTTGGATGAAGAGACCAGAGAAGCACATTTTGAGGATGAGAGAACAGCAAGTGGGAAAACTCCTGAGATCAGAGTAGAGCATGTCAGGTTTGAGCCTCTGAGGGAAGTCCAGAAGTCCTAGACTTCTGCTACCCCTCTCACAGTGCCCAGCTACCTCCATGCCCCCGACGCCAGTTCTTTGGGGGAACTACAGTGCACTCAGCAAGAAGGCTCAATACCGCTCTCAGCCCTAGTCTTGAGGACACAAGCAAAATCCACTTAAAGAAGAGGGCTCTGAGTCCCCTGTCACCTGCATCAATAAGATGAAGCTCTTCCTGTCCCGGGTCACCTCTTCCAGTGAGAGACAGGTCTGCTGGAATCATCGGGGGAATTTGGGGAGGACGGTGTAATTACTGAGGTAACGGATCAAGTCTTTTCCTTGAAAGATCCATCCCAGAGGTGCTCCTAGGATTGTGACTTGAAGTATAGAAAACATCTCCTTTTTTTTCCACTTCAGTGGATACTTGATAGTTTTGTGGACCTGTGGGAAAGAGCTTGAGAGTTTAGGAAGAGCAGAGGGAGGCAAAAGAGATGTGTCTTGTCTTTCCCTTTCTTTTAAAATTGGAGAAAAATGTGTGTCCAGCCAAAGAGCGATGAACAGAACAGAGCAAAATTCTGTCGACTTCCTCCCCCTTTCCTCCTGCTCCCTCCCTACCCTAACTCCTGCGTCTTCTTCACCAGCCAAGCAACAATTTGAAGACTGAAAGGTACCCGAGCTTCTTGCTTCTAAGACCCCAGGCACCTGCATCTCATAAGGGCTGTGCAGTTTTATAGCATTTGTGGATGTGATATGACCATGCCTATACTGCAATATTTAGACTCCACTTATTTGTTTATTTACTTCCAAATGGAAACATTCACATAGTTACTCTTGCATTCATTCTGTGGACGTGTTTGGAAATCAGGTCTTCCTTCCAATCAAAAACGTGGGTACTACTTTTAAACTGTGTAGCTTTGGGCAAGTCACATACATTTTCTGAGCCTTGGTTTGGAAAATGGAAAAAATAATATGACCACTCAGGATCCGGGGCAGAATTAAATGACATAATTTATGTATGCCAGTAATCAATAAATTGTAGGTGTCATTAGTATTATAGTTATTATTACATCTAAATGCCAGGTTTTAAGACTGTTATTAATTAAACAAGTAACTATTAAGCAACTGCTTTTGGCCAGTGCGGGGCTATAGGTGCCATGAACATGAGAAGAGATGGTTCCTACTCTTCCTCCTCTGTCTAGTGAGAGAGGTAAACCTCTACGTATGACAAAAGCATCCAAGAGAATCACAAGAATTAAGTCAAGCCTGCTGAATGAGATGTAACTGGAAATGGGAGGAGGAAGCAGAAAGCTAAGGGAGGTGCCTGGAAACCGGGGCGAGCTTTCTGAAGGGGCAACTTCCCCTATGGAGGGCACTGAATTTGCTCCATGGAAGCAGGAAAAAAAGACACCCAGAGAATGGTGCGAGTGGCTGATAAATGAGAACGTTCCCATTGTGGGGTTTATCCCTTTTGGAAGGCTTTCACTGCATGGTAAGAAAAATGACAGGCAAGAGGGAAAGAACATCTGCTGATCCAATTATGAAGCATACTTTGAAGAATCATGCGAGAGGCTTAATTTGGCCCCTTGCATGAGAGATTCTGTGACCAGAGACAGAGCCTTAGGCACTGTGGATGCTAAGCAGTAGCATCTGCAGTAGCACTTTCTAGGCTAGGAGGACACAGGTATAGGGCTCCATCAGGCAATGGTAGGGATGTTAAGCCTACAGAGAGTTTGGGTGTGAGGGGATTCATCCTTGTGTGTGGGAACCAAGACAACATGGGCACAGAGGATAGCAGGCTCCTTAGGACACCTCAGGAATCATTTTTCCATTTCTTAAGCCATGTATACGTTTATCCATCCCCACACTCATCCATTCAGCAGAGAGCACACGGGTTAAAGGTCAGAGAAAGGCTCACGGATGGGCCAATGTTCCATTTGTAGAACATTAACTGGTGGAGGCTGAGCTATGGAATAATACATTTACTATTATCCTTTGCTCTGAACACCTTTGGGATGATAATCCTGTAACGATGCAAGTATACCACAGTATGATGAATGTAATGGATATAATGCAGATATGTACAAAGACACCTGAATGACTCATTTGGCCTGTGGAAAAATGAGAATCCAGGATTAATTCAAAGACAAGGAGATACTTAAACTGAAGCTTGAAGAAAAAATTTATATTTGCTTGGTGAAGTTTGATATTGCAGGTAGTGGAAACGTCAGATGTGAAGGCACAAGGGTGTAGAAGAATAAAGTGCATTTGGAGAACTACAAACGTTTTGGTAATGATGGAGTTTATCATGCAGAGGAAGTAGTGAGAAAAAAGAATTGGGAAGTAAATCAAATCTTGGAGGCCTATGTTCTAGTCTCAGGAACTTGGATTTAATCAGGAAAGTGATAGAAAGATACAGGAGACACAAAGGAAAAAGAATGGTCCCTGCTCATGAGAGGCCCACAGTTGAGTAGGAAAGAGGGACATAGATTTAACGCAGGAGAATAATGTGACCAGGAAGATCCACAGGCCGTGCTTTGTTGAGCCTACACACTAGGCAGTCTCTGCTCTTGAGCTGTGCCCACCTTTAGCTGATTCCCAGTGCTTTTCTATAACTCTCAAAGCTAATGACAGAAGCATTCAAAAGCAGAGATCTTATGGAAGGTGGTGTGGGTTGCTTCATCAAACTTTTCCATTAGCCATTCCTGATACCTTTCCCCAACTTTTTCTTCCTTCCCCACCCAACATTTGTTACATACATTTCTACTCTTCCCCTTAACTTGCACACCCCACACAGCAAAAAAAAAAAAAAAAAAAAAAAGAGCCAAATAGTTCCCCCAGTTGTTAAAAACACATATGGCTTCAAAGATTAGGTGGTTAAATAACTCAATGGAGTGGCAATAGGGAATGGTGGGGAGTGGGACAAACTGGAGGATACATGCCTTATCTAGGAGAACAGCATCTCCTGTTCTCCATTGGATTGTTGCCTTTAGAAATGCTGACCCATTATGGCCAGATGTTCCATTTTTTCAAGGGAAGAAATTTAGACTTTTAGCTGACTCTCCAGGTTGATTTTCATTGTTAAAGTGCCAACTAACTTATTCGTTTAAAAAGACTCTGTGAGTCAAACAAACACATCAGAGGGCTGCATCTGGCTTCCAGCCCTCCATATGTAAACTCAGAGATAACTCAACCTCACTCTTCACAGAGTCTGCTCTTGAGCCGTCAATTTATCCTGTCATGCATGCTCTAGAAATAGTCTCCAACACATTGTGGAGAGGGGATAGCAGCAGAGAAGATTGTAAGTAGTAAGACCTGCTATAAGGCTTCCCTATGATCCATAAAAGAGTGGACCTCTGTCAGGCTATGGGTAGAGTAGTATGAACCTATAAATTTGAATGATTGGGATAAAGAGCTCAGGGTTGTGGGTCACAGTCTCTGGTCCTTATTCTATAGGTTCACTAGAGTTCGTGTTAAAAATAAAATTATTCTGACACTTACAATGGTAAAGAAGACTTTTATTCAAGACTATTGCAGTAGGTGTCCCTGGTCTTTCTGAGGCTCAGGCCCAGGCTGCCTTCTTTGGTCTAGGTCAGCATCCAAACAGCTAATTCTCCCACCAGCAGAGGCCCTGGAAGTGCGTTGCCTCTGAGGCAGACCCCACCCAGGCTTTTGCTTGGTATCCAGTCTGGCTGCAGAGTGGAATACAGTTTACTCACATCTTCTTTTCTCAGCTTCTCCTAAAGAAGTTGTCCCTTCTTTTTTTTCTTTTTTTTTTTTTTTAAGGGTTTTCACTGCTGATCTGTATGAAAAAGGAAATGAAAAAAAAAAGTGTTGGACTTTCCCAAGCTCTCCCATGTTTCTATTCCTCAGGGTCCTTCTTACTAAGATGGCGATTTCAGTTTTGTCTACATTCCTGAAGAAGGAGTCATCAATTTTCTTCCTTTTCAGTCGTGACTTTAGAGAAAAAGGCCACATAGACCAGTACCTACCTCTACAAAGGCCCCCTTTCTAAAACTTCAGTCTAAAGAGCCAGTCCAGGGAAAAACATAGGAGTTCCTTCATCTAAACTGGATTCTTAATGTCAATGAAAACTTTCGGACTAGGAATCCTTGCAATCCCCAAGATTTTTGTCCCTCCATACCCAAGCTTTTCATTTCCATTCCATGGCCAGGCTTATTTTAACCTTCTTCTTTGTTCATATATCACATTCAGCACACACAGAAAAAGCCAAATAGTTTGCCCAGTTGTTGCCAACTCATTTGCCTTCAAAGATCAGGCAGTTACAATAACTAGAGTGATCACAGCACTCAAGAAAGAGAGAGGAGGCAACCAAATGGGATTTGTCTTAAGAAGCTCTCAACATCCCGTTTGCGTGTGTCTGCAGGTCACCCACTCACTTAGAAGGCCCATAAGAAGAGTGGGATTGTCTCTCTTTTTCCTGCCATGATATCCCCTCAGTGCCCAGCACATTATCTGACCGGTTGTGAATGCTCAATAAATATTTGTTAAATGAACAAGTAACAGTTGAAAATCACAAGGAATAGATGGATTAGGAATACAGATTTCCATGAATTCCAGCTTTAAACACGGATCTCTCTCTCTGATTAGATTCTAAGTTTCTGTAGATGAGAGCTCTGTCTTTATAGTAGTGACAATTACCGCTTGCACTATGTAGCGTTGTTCATTATAAATCATTTTCTCTTTTACTGCTTACCACAATCTGAAACATTATTGTCATTATTTACAGATGAGGAAGCTAAAGCCTGAAAAGGGGAAATAATTTATGCAGTTCCTAGAGTTTGTTATCTGGAGAGCCTGAATTTGAACACAGGTTTATCAACCTGTAACACGGAACTCTTGCTTTATGCCATGTGCTGTCTTTCTGTTCGCATTGAGATGAATTTGTATCTTTATGTAGTTGAAGAGATACAGAACCAAGTTGTCTTCTACTCAGACCCAGCCTTGATGTTCTAATGACCTTGCATCTTTCCAAGATAGAAGTTTGGAGGGAAAAGCAGTAGGCAGGACTCCTGTCTCTGCCCAGAGGCATTGCCTGTGTTCTTCCATTGCTACATATTAAGTTTCCATCTTGGATGTTCCAGATGGAATCAAATCTCTCTCTCGAAGCTTATCATCTTAAAATTTATTTCCCCAGGTGACCTTTGCTATTTTTTCTTTTGTTCATATATTCAAGAATAAGCAGGGACAAAGTGTTGGGTCATATTTCAAGGATAATTGACTTTCTCTTTGGAAGAAATGTCAAAATGAAGAGGCTGACTCCTGAGATTAATGTGTTTATTGGAAGTGTTGACCTTCTCTAGGGCCTCAGCTTCCTTCATTCATTCAACAAAGACTTGTTCAACACCTTCTAGAAGATATGTCTTGTTCATAATTTTACACACTTGGAACACAGGCTTGAACATGGTCTTTATTTTCCTGTTCACCAACACCATCAATTTATTCATCGTATGATAATTAAGTATCTTCTATGCACTAAGGCTGTGTTTGTATATTGTGAACAAGATATGGCATACAAATTCAATGACCACTGGGGTTGAGGGGGATAGACTTTTAGATGTATCTTTTTAGGTGACTAATTACTTTGCAGCAGTTTCTCTTGTTTCCACACTGATGTTTAGGGCGGTGAGATGGTATGTGTGTGAGGGGTCCTTCTGATCAAAAGCAAGATGTCCTTCCAAGCCTTGAAGGTCAAACAGTGGTTATTCACTAAGGTACTCGTGGTTATTCACTAAGGTACTCCTGGGGTTTGCCCTGCAGCACATGTCCTATAAGCAGGAACACTGAGGGTTCTGTTGAGGTACAGCTCTGAGCAGTTAAATTCTAATCTAGCTGTCTGAGTCATCTCTCTGTTGTTGTACCATGTGGGTCAATTTTTCTCCATTTATGTCTATGAATATAAGATCTTTGTAAGAAAAAAAATAGGGAAAAAAACTTAATATCTTAGCAGTTAAATCTTCTCTTTTTCACCCCAGCAACACCCCCAGGGAGCGTGTTGTTAGAGTAACTGTGTTTGGTAGGTAAACTGCTTCCTGAGGAGAACATTTCAAAGTCAGGAAGCCAATTATAGAGCACATTAACCAAACATGAGTCCAGAAAGGATGGGAAGATGCCACGTCTCAATGTCCTGAGCTTGCCCTGCTCTCATGCCATCATAATGCAAAAGGGAAACATTTTCTTCTATTCTAGAGAACTCTTTGCTCAGGAAGGTTAGAGAAAACAAATTTGGTGGGCTATAGGCACAGAAATGTGCATGATTTTTATCCTTACAAAACCCATAGTCTGGTGCGAGTACAGATAAGCAAACAGACAAGTTCCGTATCTTATGTAATAAGACAGGAGCTGGGTGCCATGGAAACATGTTTTAAGTTTACACAGTCTCAGAGGATTGGCAGAAAGCTTCCAGTAGGAAGTTGCATTTAATGCTGAAGAATGACCAGCACTGTCGCAAGAAGCAGAGGAGGGATGGTGGTAATAATAATAAAAAAAAAGAGTCCGAGGCTGAGGAAATAGCATGCACAAAGGGCCAGAGGTGCAAGTAAACATGGAGAAGGGAGAGAATGCAATTAGTTTTATAAGTCTAGATCATAAGATAGGGTTGAAGTGAGGCAGGTAGAAGGCTGGAGGAAGGAGATTGGTGAGGTGGGGATTGCGAGGGGGGGGCAGAGTCTAGCTAAAGACAGAACCAGAAAGGTGAGTGTGACCCCAAACCATGCAAGGCTTTATACCTCATGTCCTTTCCCACATTGACTCTGGGCTTGGTCATGTGACTTGGTTGGTTTGGGCCAATAGAATGGTAGAAAAGGGATGAAAATCACTTTCACATTAGTGCTCATTCTCTTTGTCTTGCTGCTTTTGGGACTTAGCCACCATATGAAGACATTCAGACTAACTGGATGGTGAGAGACATGTGGTCCAGCTGCCCCCATCACCCTAGGCAATCATCAGGCATCCAGGGATGATCCACCAACTGATGGCAAACACATGAATGAGCCCAGCCAACACCAGGTGGAGTGGAAACGAGCCATCCCAGATGCCCCCGGTCCTAATTGCCAGCCCAGAGAGTGGTGTGCAAATCAATAGTCATTATTTTAATCCACTAGGTTTTGGGGTGCTTTGATATACAGTAATAGAAAATAATACAACTCTCATCTCTACCAAGTTCCTAAGGAAGCAAAACCCACAAAAACCAATAGGAGGATATGTAAATTTCCACTTTATCATTAACAGATCCAGTACCCACAAACCCCAATGTACAGCCATCCCTCCATATCCATGGGGGATTGGCTCCAGGACCCCCGCAGATACCAAAATCCATGGATGCCCAAGTTCCTTATATAAAATGGTGTAATATTTGAATGTAACCACACACAGCCTCCAGGATACTTTAAATCAGCTCTAGGTTACTTATGGCACTTAATACAGTGCAAATGCAACATACACAGTTGCTGGCATGCAGCAAATCCAAGTTTTGCTTTTTGGAAATTTCTGGACTTTAAAAAAAAATATTTTCAATCTGTGATTGGTTGAATCTGCCGATGCTGAACCCATGGATATAGAGGGATCACTGTGTATGATAAAAGTTGTTTTGAGCTATTATTGGGCTTAGCCCTGGAGGTCCAAGTGAGATTCCTATTTTCCTCTGAATCAAAATCTTATGAACAGCATATTTTGAGTTGTGTGGGGGAAAGAGAAAGATGGCTAGATCCTAAAAGGGGTCTGACCCAACGTAGAGTGAAAGTGGTGGTGCAGAAGAGGGCGTGGCTCCTGGGAACACTGGCCACTAGGGAATGATGTAAAGCCAACGTCTTGGGTGCTAGCCTATCAGATTAGCAGCTCTCCCTTCAGGGGCACTGAATCAGAAGTAGGAAGGGATGATCAGCAGTGATAACAAGAGTGTGAAATTGTTTCCTTCTGTAAAGGGAGTATTCAGAAAACACTGGTTGAATATTTAATGATGATCTCTGTGCTTAATGAGTTCCCTCTAGTGAGAGAGATGTAAGCAAATACTTGTCAGTCAGGGTGCAGTCAAGAAACAAAAATGACTAGGTATTTCAACCAAGAGAATTTGATGAAAGGAATTGGTTAACAGATGCTGGAGAACAGAAAAACCCAAAGGGGAGCACTGAAACACCACAGAGATAGTAACTTTAGGAAGAAGCACCACAGAGATAGTAACTTTAGGAAGAAGCACCACAGAGATAGTAACTTTAGGATGAAGCACCACAGAGATAGTAACTTTAGGAAGCAGCCACCACTGCTAGGGTTATAGGAGCAAAGGGAGAGCTTGGGGGTCACCAAAACCTAATGACTTGGAAGAGAGGCTATGAGGAGCTGGGACTGAGATATCCGAAGATAGAGTGCTGCCCCGTTGATGGTGGTACCTGAGAAGTTCACAGGTCCTGGTGGAGATGAGGTACAGATGTATGGTCCAAGGGAAGGGTACTGACCGGCTGCCAAGGGCATCTCTGAGGGGTGCAGTGAGGCTGATCCTGGAAGTGCGTAAAAAGTCTGGAGAGTGGAACCAATGCCCATGACAGGTGAAAGGCTCTTGCTCGGGCAAAACCAACAGAAACTTCTACAGGCAAAAGGAGAGGAGCAAGTCCCTTCTCCCTCCTCCTGCCATGCGGAATCCTTCAAATGCCTCCGACTGGCAGAATTTAATGAGAACCCCTCTAGTAAGGGGGAACTGTGGTTTGCAAAGTCCCAGCCTCAGCATCAGAAACAGAGTAAAAAAGAATGAGTTTGGAGCTGAGACACAGGGACTTCATCTCTGGCTCACAGACCGGGTGATGTGTGGAAGCATATCCAGGGCTGGTCTGCTAGATCTGAGGCATCACAGAGCGTAATGTTAAGGTCTACAAAAGTCAAGCTTCCGCAAAACAGCTTCCCCAAAGTGGAGCACTCAGCACTGGTGGGACTTGAAATGAGTTTAGGTGTATTAAAAATTAACAAACAGAAATCACAATTAAATAGAGTCAGGAGACCTGAAGGGGGAGCTCTCTTGCCCTTCTATGACAGCTGAGCCCAACAGGAGGAAGGAAGACTCCTCTTCTTTCCTGGAAGGGACTCAGCCAATGAAAAGCCATAGATTCCTTGTTTACTACAGCCCTCCCAATTTCTTTTTCTCCTCTATAAAAGGGTTCTCCTTCCCTTGCCATGTGGGGGCTTGCACGTGCCTCACCATGGTTGCAGACCCCAATTGCAATCCTCTGCTCATCCCGAATACACACATCTTTGCTGGAGAACTATCCGGCAGTCTATTTATTTTAGGTCAATGGGTGGTGTGTGAGATGCATCTAGGTGGTATGCGACCATGGAATTAAATAACATTGAGTCACATACTGAGACAGTTCTTTTTCAACTTCCATATTTCTGATTAAGGCAAGCAGAAAGTCCCAGTTTAGTGTCAGCATATCTTTAGCAGGATTCTAACCCTTGCGATAGTACATTTTAACAAAGAGAGAGCAGGTCTTGGGCTCAAAATCTTTAGCAGACAGCACTTTAGATTTTAATAACATTATTTTGTCTGTGTAGTATTTATTCCCTATGCATACCTTATGGTTTCTGGAAAATGGTTCCAGTTTTTTATTTACTAGAGATTTTTATTTAAGTAAATTTGAGTAAAATGTGAGTAGACTTAAACCTGTATAGTGAGTAAATAATAATAATGAAGGTATGTGGATATGGCAAAAAAGAGAGAGAGAGAGAGAAAATAACTCAAAAGTGGCATGGCAATGACCCATGCCTAGGAAAAACTGGCCCAAGGCAATCCACAGACAGTCTTTGATTGCAGATTAAGCAGCTATATGATTAAAGAGTGGAGAGTGGTGGGCTTCCCTGAGAGGCCACAGCAGTGAGAGGCCTGCGTACCGCAAAAAAAAAAAAAAAAAAAGAGTGGAGAGTGGTGAATTTTTCATATCACAAAGAGGATGTTTGGCAAGTTACTTTGAACAGTGGGCTTCTTGCCCCAACTCGGAGAAGGATGCCTGGACTGTCCCACTGGAACCCATCCTGCCATTGGCAACTCCCTTTCTCCAAAGCAAAAGCATTTTTGCCCAGATGGGCACAACTTCTTGAGAAATATGACATAGAGATTTGGCTTCCAGACTCAGATTTCACATGTTTTCCAAGTGGCAGCCAGACTTGTTGGTTTTCTTAGAATCAATCCTCTGGTAAAATAATAATCACTTTCCCCTCAGTCCTGTGAACATCATCCCATTAGAATATGATCCCATGAAGTCCAGAACTTCATCTGTCTTGATCACTGTCATATCCCCATGGTCTGCGACAGTGCCTGGCATATAGCAAAACAAAGTATACATATGTGAGTACCTGAATGAATAAATGCGAGTTTAAGGGTTTTCAAATGCTTAAAATCTTGGAGCCAATATGGAGCTACCCTGGATTGTGGAGTGAGAGGTCCCGGACTTTATCTGTTTGGTTTCTTTATACCCCCTTCAAAGGCAGAACTGTAGTGACCCAAGAAACACATTTTTTAAAGACTTTTTAAAGAGCAGTTCTAGGTTCACAGCAAATAAAGAGGAAAGTGAAGAGGTTTCCCATATACTCCCTGCTCCCACACACAGCCTCCCCCGTTATTAACATCCCTCACCAGAGTGGTACACTTGTTGCAGTGGATGAGCCTACACTGATACATCATGATCAACCAAAGTCCATAGTCTGCCTTGGCGTTCACTCCTGCTGTGCATTCTATGGATTTGGACCAATTTATAATGACATAGATCCATCATTATAGTATCATACAGAGTTTTTTCATTGCTCTAAAAATCCTCTGTGCTTCACCTATTCATTCCTCCACCTGCCCCAACAAATCCGTGGCAACCACTGGTCTTTTATTGTCTTCATAGATTTGCCTTTTCCAGAATGTCATATAGTTGGAATCATACAGTATGTAGCCTTTTCAAATTGGCTTCTTTTACTTAGTAATAAAAGTTTCCTCTATGTCTTTTCATGTTTTTATAGCTCATTTATTTTTAGCACTAAGTAACATTCCATTGCCTGGTTGTACCACAGTTTATCCATTCTCCTACTGACAGACATCTCGGCTGCTTCCAAGTTTTGGCAACTATGAATAAAACTGCTATAAACATCCTTGTACAGGTTTTTGTGTGGACATAAGTTTTCTACTCCTCTGGGTCAATACCAAGGAGGATGACTGATAGACTGTATGTTAAGAGTAAGTTTAGTTTTTGTAAGAAACCTCCAAACTGTCTTCCAAAGTGCCTGTACCATTTTGAAAACAAAACAAACAAAAAAACACCACACTTTGGAAAACAGATCTCAATTCTTCTTACAACAACTCTACGAGGTGTTTAAAGTTTACCCGTACTTTACAAATGAGGAAAATGAAATTCCAGGGCATTGTATGACTAGCCCAAAGACATATAGCTGTCAGGGGCAGGGATGGGGCTGAAGCTTAGGATTTCATCATGAAACCTTGCTTTCTCTCTAAGTAAAAGAGCAACAGCAACCTGTAAGACTGAATTATTCTCCCTCCCTCTGATAAACACTAAATTTAGTTCAAGTCGATTCACAGAGGACAAGAAGTGGAACTGTTTGTTTTGGGGTCATGTAAATGAGAAACCCTTTTGTTGAATAGTTTTCTGTCCATTTTTTCAGTTAACAGTTGTGACACTGTGTAATCTCTATTTTTACACACTAAAGCAATTACTTCAAGGGTATCTCAAGGAGGTGGATGCCCTTGAGGTTAAATAATGTCAGTAGAACTTTCTTTCCATGATCAGTCCCATATTTGAGGATCTTGTTTCTCTGGGTAACAAGGGTGTTCTCCCTAAAAACTCCTATGAATAATCTGAATGTCTTTAAAAGCATCTAGTTTATCCATTAGGGAATTTTAAAAATTAGAAGTGACTTCTCAAGAATCCTAAAGTCTTTGAGTTTAAGTGGCATTTAAGCCAATTTCCTATCTCATCGTCTTTTATAATAAAAGCAGATTGTTGTGACTGTATTTGACTATTTCCAGCAATAGCAGGAGACAACAGGAGTTGGGGGGATCAGAATCCTATGAATCAGTCTATTCCATTACTGGGAGACCCTCAATATTAGAAATTTCTTCCTAATACACAGTTAAAATATGGATGCCTGTAGCCCTTACTCATTGAATCATAGATGCAGGGTGTTAGAAAAAAGGCATTGTTACCTAATTCAGGCTTGGCTGCTTGTTGCTCAAGAATCCAATACTGAGAGACAAGTGTTGTGTAAAAGTTAAGATAGCTTTATTGAGGAAGCCAGAAATCCTGGGGAGAAGGTGGACTCATGTCCCAAAGAACCATTCCTCCACTGCTGATCAAGGGGCAAGAGCTTTTAAAGGGGAATCTCAGGGGTGCACACGTAGGGTAAGGGGGGCTATGTGCAGAACAGCACAGTTGGCTCCTACAGCCATCTTGAAAATGGTCATGTGATGGTCTGGTCATCTTGATTGTTTTAAGTACAGTTCATCTTCAACTCCAAGGTTGGTTTGTTCCCATTTCCTTGAGGCCAGGTCTTGGAATTGTGCAAGATGGTGTAGCTTATGTCATGGCTACAGTGTGGTCACCATGTAGTTAACTTCTTCCACCTGGTGGGGGTTTCAGTACCTGCAAAACAGCTCAAAGGATATGGCTCAGAATATTATCTATAGCCCTTGAGGAGGAACTAAAGGTTCTTGACTTTACTTAATGGCTAAACTATTATTTTGTCTTGTTTGGTTGTTTTCCTTTATTTCTTCATTTTCTCAATTCTGTGATTAAATTTATACTTTGGCTAAATTTTTTCTATAGACAAGAGGCAGGCTGAGGACATGGGGGTGGTTGTGGTGTCTGTCCTGGGAAGGCCCCATAGTGCCCTGCTGGGATAAAGTATATAACATTTTTGAACATTTACTATGATTTTACATTCAATCTCTCATTTACTCTTCTCTTCTCTTCTACATTCATCCCCATTTTACAGATGGAGAAATCAAGGCTAAGCCTTGAATAACCTTTCACTCTCACTAATAAAAGATACATTTGGGGTTTGAACATCACCTCTCCAGCAACAAAACTTGTGCTCTTTCAATTGTCTCACTTCTGAGAGTTTACCAAAGCTCTCAGAAATACTGTAATCCAATAGCCCTCAACATTTCCTCCGTATATTCCTACCAAAACATAGAGCTTTCATTACATGATTCTGGGCTGCTCCGTAATGGGGGCAGAGGAGAAGAGTTACACCATTTTTCCCTTTTCCAGGAAAGCAACTATCAGAATCCCCAGGAGGCTTGCACCATTTGAAGAAAGCATACCCACCCTGAAAATATTGACAACTCCTAAATTGTTCTTCCATTCCATATATATGTGAAATCTAAAAACAAAATAAAACAAAGCAACAACAACAAATGAGCTCATAGATACAGAGAACAGATTGATAATTGCAAGAGGTGGGGGGTGGGAGGTGGGCGAAATGGATGAAGGTGGTCAAAAGGTACAAACTTCCAGTTATAAAATAAATAAGTCATGGGATATAATTTACAGCATAATGACTGTAGTTAATAATAATGTATTGCACATTCGAAAGCTGCTACTTTCTTAAGTAGAGTAAATCTTAAAAGATTTAAGTAAATCTTAAAAGAGAGTAAATCTTAAAAGTTCTCATCACAAGAAAAATACTTTATAACTAAGTATGTTGACAGATGTTAACTAGACTTGTTGTAGTAATCATTTCACAGTATATACAAATATCAAATTATTATGTTGTACAACCTGAAACTAATATAATTTATATGTCACTTATATTTCAATAAAAAAGAAAAAAATTAAACATGGAAAAAAAAGAATCCCTGATAATCTAAACTCCGCATTTTACCAATGAGAAATTGGCTGCCCAGATGGGGAAATTTCAGACGAAATGTTTGCAAATGAATGTTCGCTTAGGTGAGTCTATACCGGGGGTACATTTGAGTGTCTCTGAAGGGCAGAGCTAGATTAAGTCAAAGTAATCTTCAAACTGACACCTCTTCAGGTCAGATGTGCACTTTGGGACTTCAAAAGCAAGTTATACAGGAATCCAAAAGCTATAACCAAGGTGAGTGATCACAGATAGTACAATTTCAGCACCATTTATCTGCATGAAAGGGATCTGGGATGGATGTGCCCAATATTCGAGTTTAGGGTCAAAGAGAAAGAAGACATTTTTCACAATTTTCAAATCAGCTTAGGCAAATTAGTGTCTGGATAAATCATGACTAATCTATTCACTGGGTTTTAAAGACAAATCCAAAGTCAGTTCTTATTCAGTTTTTCATCTCTGAAACCTAGTTGACAAAAATTCCCTATGTGCTCTTTCTTATTGGGTTTATTTTCTTATTTGGGTCACAGGGAAGAATCAGTGTTAGCTGATTCCTAATGGAAGTAATAGGAAATTATTGCATATCTTCTGTGTGATATGAACATTTACAGACATTATTGTGTTAAACCCTCACACTAATCCTTTGAGGTGCACATTACTGATTTTATATTATAAATGAGGAAATTGAGGCTAACAGAGTTTTGTAAGTTGCCAAAGATTACATGAACACTGAGGGCCACAGCTGGGATTTGAACCTCGGCAGTTTGAATCTCTTTGATTAACACTAGACAAAATACCCCAGAGTCTAGGGAAATCTCGTGGGTTTTGTTGAAAGACAAACTGAGGCATATTAGGAATTTTAAGAGTTTATTTGAGCAAAATATCAATTTGAATCGGGTAGCATCCAGTCTAGCAGATAGAAAGGAGCTCTGAGGAACTGAACAAAATGAAAGACTTACGGGCAAAAGGGAGCAAGAATAATGAAGTTATACTAGGCAAAAAAAAAAAAAAAAAAAAAGGTTGTTATTGCAAGATTACTTTCCTTTAGGGGATAGTAGGTGTCTATCATGCACTCCTAAGTAGTGTTGACCAGGCAATTCCTTACTGACTGTTTTAAGATTCCATTTCTGAGAGAGCCAAAACTGTTAATTAAGTCTCGGTTTGGTGAAAACTGTTAATTAAGTCTCGGTTTGGTGACATGGGGCTTAACATAAGTGACTCTATTTTGGGCCTGTTGTCTTTAACTGTCTAGAACAGAACTTTTAAAGCTTTAATCTAATTGCTAAGATATAATAGCAACAACTAACATTTCATACCTTTTCCCATGAGCCAGGCTCTGTTCTAAGCACTTTATGTAGAGTATATTGACCCATTTAATCTAACAACACTTTAAGGTAGGCAGTTACATTATCCCCCATTTTATAGATGAGGAAACTGAGGCATAAAAAGCTTGAGCCCACATTTTAGGTTCCACAACTAGTTCATGGAGAAGCCAGGATTCACACCCAAGCCGTCTGGCTCCACGTTCTTGACTCTTGAGCTATACTGTAATAAGTTAGAAACAAGATATTTTTAAATGGAAACGGGTTATCCATATGGGACATAGAATATTTCCCTAACTCATGGAAGAGGAGGGCAGGTGCTCTGCCAAACAGTGAAGGTAAGTCAACAGAGTAATGAGCTAATGAGGGGAGTCATATGATCTTAATGAAGAATGACATCATAGATGCTTGTTCTGACATCAGATCAGCAAGTAATTTCCTGGGAGGCTGGCTTCATGCATGGCAGAGACTGTAGGCAGAGACTGGCTCATCCCAGCCCCTTCCCATCGCTACCTCTGCCTATGTTGAGTACAAGTTCCTCGTATTCATGGTCTTCCCTGATACGGCATCTACTTTTCCACTTTCCACTGCGGCTTCCATCACTTGCATCCAACCCTCCATTCCCACTAAACTTGTTTCCAGAATGAACAGTTCCTAGAATGAGCAGGCTGTTCCGTGTCTCCAGAGCACAGCTGCCTCTGTCTGGAGTGCTCTTTCTTACCATCTTCATCTGACAAACTCCTACTTACCCTCCAAGAGTCAGCTCAAGCAGCTGCTACTCTCAAATCTCTTCTGGGGCTTCCCTGGTGGCGCAGTGGTTGAGAGTCTGCCTGCCGATGCAGGGGACACGGGTTCGTGCCCCGGTCCGGGAAGATCCCACATGCCGCGGAGCGGCTGGGCCTGTGAGCCATGGCGGCTGAGCCTGCGCGTCCGGAGCCTGTGCTCCACAACGGGAGAGGCCACAACAGTGAGAGGCCCGTGTATCGCAAAAAAAAAAAAAAAAAAAAAAAATCTCTCCTGATTTCCTCCAAGCAGGGTTAACCTCTCTTCAGTGGCACTGAGATCCCTAGACTTGGAATTTTGCACTCATCTCTTGCTTTGCATGCATCTATTTGCATGCCTCTCTGCTAACAGACCATTAGTTCCTCAAGATAAGAGGTCATTATTGTTCATCTTTGTATTCACAATATCTGGCACAGAATAAAACTAAGTATTGCATGAATGATTGAGTAAATAAATATAACACATTGGATATTATCACCAATGAACTGGAGATTTGTTAAAAACATATTGGCACCTGTATTACATACCAGGTCTCTTGTAACTTTGGGCAGTGTTGATCTATCCCTTTAAGTTAGATTACCTCTAGGTATTGAAACAAAATTGAGAATCTAAATTGGCAAAATTGGTACCTAACTCTAGAAAAGAGTGATTCTGACAAGACACTGCTGTGCTCTGAGCAGTCAGCCAGACTCTTAGCCTGATATTTCTTCTATGTAAATAAAAAGGGAGTCTTCCCAGAGGGACAACAGTATGCTAACTGTCATGTGTAATAGTCCTAAATTGTAGTTCTTAGATGCTTTTATAGAAGAGCATTGTTGCCAGTAAATAGATTTAGAATCAATAAGCATGTATTGAGCACCTGAGCAATGTGCAGAGGCCATATCATGTGCATTCTCCTATTGATATTAACCTAATCTGATATGATTCCATCTGAGTCGATTTTAACAACAACCCTATGAGATATGGCCAATTATCTCCATTTCAGAGATGGGAAATCCGAGGCTCAGAATAGTAAAAGATTTACTCGAGGTGATATAAGGAGTAAGTAAAAGAGCTGGCATTGGAGTCCAGATGTTCTGACTCCAAGCCCAGCGCTCCTTCTACCATCAAAGAACAAACTACTGTATTTGAGGGAAAAGGACCAACTTTGCTGGTTCAGCTTGGTTAGGACAAGGAAGTCTCTCTCTTGCCTCTTGGTATAATGTTAGTTGAAATTAAGGAGTCATGGCCTTGGGACAGGTAAGACAAAATCTGAGTCTGGTGTCGAAGACATTCACGTGCTCTAACCTAATTAGTCAAATCTCTTCTCCCCGATCTTTCTTTCCTGCCCTTCCCAGCTGGGCCTCCAGAATGAGTTATCTACATTGGCAGCCTCTACTTCCTCATTTTCATTCATTCCTCAGTGTCCTGAAATTTGGATTTTATCCCCACCACTGCTAGAAGAGAACATTATTTTCCCCCATCATTTTGGGGGTTTTTTGGTTTGTTTTTAATTTTATTTATTTATTTTAACTTTTTATTTTATATTGGAGTATAGTTGATTAACAGTGCTGTGCTGGCGTCAGGTATACAGCAAAAATGATTCAGCCACACACATACATGCATCCATTCTTTCTCAAACTCCCCTCCCATCTAGCTTGCCACATAATATTGAGCAGAGTTCCCTAAACTACACAGTACATCGCTGTTGGCCATCCATCCCAAATATAGCAGTGTATACACGTCAATCCCAAACTCCCCAACTATCTCTCACCCAAAACCCTTCCCCCCAGTAACCATAAGTTTGTTCTGTAAGTCTGTGAGTCTGTTTCTGTTTTATAAATAAGTTCATTTGTATCATTGTTTTAGAGTCCACATAAAAGCGCCATCATGTTATATTTCTTTTATATAAGTGATATCGTATGATATTTTTCTCTGTCATTTTTGTTTCAAAGAGGGAAGGCAACTTTTCCTTCCCTCCCAGAATGAAACTTTACCAAAAAGATAGCCTCACTGTTCCCTCTGCTTTTCTGGGGATGGATAGACTTGTCTGATTGATGATATTGGAAAACAGCTGAAGCCTGCTTCCTCAACTTTCTCCTCCCCTTCTTTCAGGTTTATCCCTGCAGTAAGCTCACTCAGATACACTCTGCTCTGCAACCAAGAGAACTAAATTGAGGAGGGAGGAGGTCAGTTCAAGGGAGAGGAAGAAGTAGCAAGCCTCTTCAATTACACTTCTAAGCTACATTTTGCTTTCCATTTGAGTTTTCTGTCTCAATGTCTCAGTTGATTCTGCCCCCAGACTAGGAAGGTAGGGATGCTATTAATTTGTTCCCCCAAACTGATCACACTCAATTGCAATCTCTCTTCTCACCTGTGACTTCCTAATTGTCGCCTCCAAAGGACTCTTTTTAGTCTGTAGCTCCCCTGATGCCTCAGTAGCTTTTGATAATAATGACCACTTGCATTTCATCTTGAGACTTCTCTCTTCTTTGTCTTTCCATTTCTGGCCATTCTTTTTTTGGCATCTTGTATCTACCTCCTCCTTTCTTCCCTTACATCTTGGATTCTTGGCACACACAGCTAACTCCTTTCATCAGTCTTTAAGTTATCCTTGAGCAATAGCACATGCTTCTGTGGTTTTAACTACCTCCTCTAGTCTGGTGATACTCACCTTTGTATCTTCCCCAGCACAGAGAATTGTGGATGCAGCTACTTAACAGACCTCTCCATTTTGAGGTTCTGTGAACATCACTGTTTCAAATATGTTCTAAAACAAACTTATCATGGTCCCCATTAAGCCTGCCCCTCCCGTTTTGACTAACTCATTTGATGGTACCACCAGTTCCCGCAGTCAGAAGCCTGGGAGTTATACTGGATTCTGTCCTCTCCCTCAGCTCTGTATTCAATCAGTTAGTTGCCTGTCTGGCCAAGTTTACCTTACATATATATTTTTAAATTAATTCTCTTCTCTCATCCCTACCAGAGCTCTGTCTTCATTCAAAACCTCATTATCTTCCAAATGAGTTATTGCTCTAGCTCTCTAATTCCTATATCCAGCTTCACCTCTAATAGATCATTCATGCAGACAACATGAAGATACTTCTGAAATAAAAATAAGACCATGCACTGCAGGTAAGGCTCTTCAGTGGCTCCTTAACAACTACAGGATAAGGTCCATGCTCCTTACACACCGATATTACCCCCTCAACAAACTCATTTCCACTTTGCCCTTTGGTAAAACACACCTTTTCGTAATCTCTATACATATTATGCTGCTTCTTGTATTTCTTTACCTCAAAATGGTCTCCCCACATCCCTTTGCCTGGATAACGTCAACTCTGCTTAGCAGTCACCTCCTTCGGGAAACATTCTTGGAATGCCTCCTTGGACTGTGTTTGATACCACTCCTCCATTCTTCCAATTCACCTGTGCTTCCCCCTGTCATAGCATCCATCGTGCTGCACTGTCCTTACCTCCTGGGCTCCTTGGGATGACAGGGAACATGGGTTACTCATTCTCACACCCTAGATTCCAGCACTGGACCTGGCACAGAGTAGGGACTCAGTGAAGTAATAGAATAGCATTGAGCAGTGTTGTGGGAAGTTTAGAGAATACGAGTAAAGTATTTCAGCTGAATCAATGAATTAGGTGGAGCATGACCCCAAGCAGGGCTATTCTTTTTCTCTATCTGGCAGGGCTCATCAGGTAAGATCAAATCAAAGAGTCTAGTATAGAAGACATCCATGTACTCTAGTCAAATCATTCAAAGCACCCTCTCCAATTTCCTTCTCCCTGCCCTTCCCAGCTCCCGTAAAGGCAGTTGTGAATATTATCCTTGAATCTTGGGTAATGAGATATTAACAATAAGCTCTGCTTTCTATATAGCCTTTATTTTGTTAGAGTCCTTTCATCCTTGGACTCTTCCTAAAGGGAATGAAGTATAGGTTGTAGGACGAGAGTGATGTTGGATGATGGAGAGAAGCTGGTATGGCGAGAAGTCTTAAACCTGGTCTTCTCGCCACTAACACTATCTACCAAGAGACCCTGGCATCAGTGACTGCCCCAAGCTGCCCCTGTTTTTTTTCTGTAACTGACGACCCCAAAGAGTTGAGTCTCGCTGACCTTTCCACCTCAGGCCTTGAAGCTGCCCTGCAGGCTTTTGAGAGATATTTAAGCCCCTGGCCATTCGTACTTTCCCCATCTCTCTTTGTACTGTAACATGGCTTCATAACTCTATTTCCTCTTATGTTTGCATACAGCTCTCTGGGTTACAAAGTGCTTCCACATAGTATGTTTCTTTTAATCCTCCTAGCAGTCCTGTGAGCTAGTAGATCATGTCCTAGATCACGCATCTGGTAACAGAGGGGAGTCTAGATTTGAACTCAGGTCTCATTATTCCAGAAATTGTACCTTTCTATTACTCAATGTGGGAAGAAAATGCAAGAAAAGATCCCACATTTATCTCTCAGCTATTTGTGGACAAATAAAACATTAACATTGACTGTCCCTATGTTAAGTGATAGATACATCTGAATTTTTATAAGAATTTTCACTTTAAAACACGATTTCCAAGTAGTTACCTCATCTGGTCCTAAAAATATAGAAAAGGAAACAAGTACAGACATCTGTTCCTTTTATCTATATACTATGCAGTTCACCACTGCACTACCCTTTCCTGTATCTCTCTTTTCATAACAATATCCTATTCTCCTTGCCAAAGTGATTTGTTTAGGGATATAGAAATGTGGTCCAAGTTGGACCAATTAGGATCTTCCATGGTACCTTCTGCTGGGATTTTTGGAAGGACTTATTTCCATTGGAAATAAACTATCAGTCTGGAGTGGCCAGCTGCCATATTTTCCTTCATATGGAAAGATGCTATCTGAGAACTGGAGAGAGTAACAGAATCTTGACTATTTTGACTGAACCCTGTGATGTGGCCTTGCCCAACTATTGTATTTTTCTGGACTTTTTAATGATACAAGTCCATGAATCAACAAATTCCTTTTTCCATAAGCTTGATTGAGTTGGTTTCCTCTTATTTGTACCCAAAGCATTTTAATTTCTATTTAACAGATAAATCAAAGAGGCTATATAAATCTATAAAAGGTCTCAGAGCTTATAGTGGTATAAATGATGTTAAAAAATAATTCTTTCAGAATGCTCAACATCATTAATCATTAGAGAAATGCAAATCAAAACTACAATGAGATATCACCTCACACCAGTCAGAATGGCCATCATCAAAAAATCTACAAACAATAAATGCTGGAGAGGGTGTGGAGAAAAGGGAACCCTCTTACACTGTTGGTGGGAATGTAAATTGATACAGCCACTATGGAGAACAGTATGGAGGTTCCTTAAGAAACTAAAAATAGAACTACCATACAACCCAGGAATGCCACTACTGGGCATATACCCCGAGAAAACCATAATTCAAAAAGAGTCATGTACCACAATGTTCATTGCAGCTCTATTTACAATAGCCAGGACATGGAAGCAACCTAAGTGTCCATCGACAGATGAATGGATAAAGAATATGTGGCACATATATACAATGGAATATTACTCAGCCATAAAAAGAAACGAAATTGAGTTATTTGTAGTGAGGTGGATGGACCTAGAGTCTGTCATGCTAACACATATATATGGAATCTAAAAAAAAAAAAAAAGGTCATGAAGAACCTAGGGGCAGGACGGGAATAAAGACACAGACCTACTAGAGAATGGACTTGAGGATGTGGGGAGGGGGAAGGGTAAGCTGTGACAAAGTTAGAGAGTGGCATGGACATATATACACTACCAAATGTAAAATAGATAGCTAGTGGGAAGCAGCCTCGTAGCACAGGGAGATCAGCTCGGTGCTTTGTGACCACCTAGAGGGGTGGGATAGGGAGGGTGGGAGGGAGGGAGATGCAAGAGGGAAGAGATATGGGGATATATGTATATGTGTAGCTGATTCACTTTGTTATAAAGTAGAAACTAACACACCATTGTAAAGCCATTATACTCCAATAAAGATGTTAAAAAATAATTCTTTCAGAAGATAATATCTTCTTTCTACTAATGCATGGGTACCTCTATAAGAATATATGCATTCATGCAGATCAACCCAGGCCACTGAGCCACACACACTTTGCTTCATATATTATTGGTAACCTTTCTTGATTCAGGCAGGTGACCTTGAAACTGAGTAACGCTCATCTGGCTCCACCAGCAACTTGGCCCAGACCCAGCATTGATCCTCCAGTTTGATCTTTATCATGTCTGTGCCTTTTATGATTGGTTCAAAACTGGGCAGCTCCTACATCAAGGGCTCTGCAGTCTTTTACAGCAAGGCTGATGTTGTTTATATCTGGTCCTTCCTGGACATTCAAGAATCCATTGATCAAAGTCTCCCTTCAGGTAGGGCAGTCCACTCATATTTCCCCTGCATATCTGCTGTCCCAGGACATGTTTCCCAAGGACCTTGTGGAGTCGGGGGATGGTGTTTTCACAGTTTTAGAGTCAGTTTGTTTCAGGGCAGACTGTGACCTGACAGATGAGTATAAAGCTCTGTTGGAAGTGCTCATTTCCAACACAAGTCCAGGGCTATTCAGGCTGCGCAGGTTTCTAGAGAGAAATCCTTTCGGAAAGTGAATGCTTAGGTTCAAATATTTTTTTAAATGAAGAAAGAAATGAAAAGCCTTTCCTCCAGAGTCTTTAATTTACCTGACTTCTCTAAGGCACCATGTCACTCCTGTTATCCCACCAAGTTGGAGCTACCACTTAAAAAAAAGCCCCTGGCACCCTGCTTTTTTTTTTTTTTTTTTTTTTTTAAAGTGTTGAACCACTTGTCAAAACTCACCCTGCATTTCTGGATCTTTTAATAATTCTCATGATCTAGTAGAGATGCCCATAGCTGGGCAGCTATTTTGTCTGTTCACTTCTCATTCTATTTTCTGAAATAATCGGAGTGTATCCTGATACATTGCAACGAAAAGTAACAAACTAGAAGCCTCAGACTGCGACCCTGTGGTTTATCTTTGCATGATTGGTCATGTCTCATTCCAGTAGTTGATCGTCCAGTCGTCACTCCCACTCTGGTTTTGAGGACTGTTCTGAGGTTTCTTGCTTAGTAGATATGTGGATTGTGTTGCTGGCCTTGCTGGTCACTCCTGCCCAATCCCCACATGTTCAGTCCACTCCAGTCCCTGTAACTTGTAGTTGCCCAAGTTCCCCAGAGTAGCATTTCTTACTCTGTTCATCATGGGTTGGATCTCAGTGTGAGCTTCTTAGAAGGGAAGAACTCTGGAGTTAACCTTAGGAATAATAATGTCTTATTAGTGAGTGTTATCCAGAGAAATAGAACCAATAGGATCTCTATCTATCTATCTATCTATCTATATCTATCTATCTAGCTATCGATCGATCGATCTGTCTATATCTATCTACCTGTCTATGTATCTATCTATCGATCTAAGAAAGAAATGTATTTGGTTAGCCAAAAAGTTCGTTCGGGTTTTTCCCTAAGACGTTACTAAAAACCCGAGTGAACTTTTTGGCCAACCCAATATTATACGGAATTAGCTCACGTGATTATGGAGGCGGACAAATCCGAAGATCTGCAGTTGGTAAGCTGGAGACGCAGGAAAGCCGATGGTGTATTTCCTGTCTGAGGCTGAAGTTCCAACCTGAAAGCTGCAGACTCAAGACCTAAGCAGAGTTGAGTTTTCAGTTCAAGTCTGAAGGCAAGAAAAGAGAAGTTCCCTCTTATTCAGGGGAGGGTCAGCCTTTTCATTCTATTCAGGCCTTCAGTTGATTTTAGGGGATCCGCCTGCATTGGGGAGGGCAATCTGCTTTATTCATTCTACCAATTCAAATGTTAATCTCATCCAGAAGCACCTTCACAGATACATACAGAATAATGTTTTGTTTTGTTTTGTTTTGCGGTACGCGGGCCTCTCACTGCTGTGGCCTCTCCCGTTGCGGAGCACAGGCTCCGGACGCGCAGGCTCAGCGGCCATGGCTCACGGGCCCAGCCGCTCCACGGCATGTGGGATCTTCCCGGACCGGGGCAAGAACCCGTGTCCCCTGCATCGGCAGGCGGACTCTCAACCACTGCGCCACCAGGGAAGCCCAACACACAGAATAATGTTTGATCAAATATCTGGATACTCCCTGATTCAGTCAAGTTGACACATATAATTAACCACTGTTCATGGTAATAAGGACAATAATATTTCCTTCCATGTACATTGCACAATGCAACCGGAAAGACATTTTTACCATTTCTTTTCTAAAATCACATTTTATCCTCAAAACCATGCACTGAGATAGGATTTCCTATCCCCTTTTCATGTGCAAGGAAACTTAAGCTCAGAAAACTCAAGTACAAGTTTTATGTATTCATTTGTCTTCTATGTGCCAGATACTGTGCCAATCATTGGAGATTCAAAAATAAAGAGCAATTTACCATCACTCTACAAACAGTGCTATAGGAGTTCAGGAGAAATTGGCTCTGTGTTGGACTGGAGCTGGCTGGGCTAGAAATGGCAGAGAAGGAGCTGTGTCTAGAAGAATGATTACCGCAGAACAAGAAGGAGTTAGTTGCAAATCAAAAGTGGCGAGAAGTTTGAGAGGAGGCAGTTAAATCATCTCTGGGTTTGTGGTAGTTACAGAGGAAGGCTGAGGCAGTGAGTGTCCTGGCATTTGGGGGAAGTTTCAAGATGGGACACTCTGAGGTTCTGGATGGGAGGACAGCTGAAAGAGAGCTGGAGTGTTCCCCACACTGTTCTTTATCCCCTGAGCTCTCAGAGTCTGCAGCCTAGACAGTTTTTTCTCTCTTGCTCACTTTTCACTTTCAATGAATAAGTCTTGTTTATTCAATCTCCTAAATATGTCTCCAATCTGTTTCCTTCTCTTCCTTCCCAGGGTCACTTCTTTAATTCAGTTTCTTCTTACCTTAACTGATGCAGTAACATTCTGCTTCCCTTTCTACTTCTTCCAAGGTTTTCCCCACCCAGTCGCCAACAATCATTCTAAAACGAGATTAGAAGTGCAGACTTAGTGTGACAGGGCTGGATTTAAAATTTGCGTATTTACTATCCATATTAGAAATTCTTGGTAGGGTTGGGATGATTTCCTAGGCAGGGTCCGGGCATTCTTGGGTTACTAACTGTAAATACCATATGACATTGTCATTTAATCTCATTTAATTCCCTTTCATCTCTAACAGTGAAATTACATGAAATGTATGTAGACTGCTTGCAGTGTATGTACAGTGTCTGCCACTTTATTTTGGGCTCACTAAATGATTACTAATTAATTACAGATTTTTATTTTGCTTGCTTCTTATTTAATGGCTCCTTATCACCTACAGTTTGAAGCCCTATAGAGTCCTACAGCATTGTGTGGTCCGGCTTCCAACATATTTTCCATTCTCATCTTCCACCTTCAACCCCACACTCCCTATGCTCTAGCCATATTGAAGAACCTAGTAACTACTTGGTCCATCACGGTTCAGGCTTCCACATCTTTGCACATGTTATGTCCTCAGACTAACTTCTCAGTTCGCCTTGTTTGTTTGTTTAGGGTGATGTCTGGAAGTCTCATACTGAATCCTAAAGACTCAATTCAAATTTTACCTCCCGAGAAGCCTTTCCTGATTGCTCTAAGCAGAATTAACTACTCCTCTCCAGGTCACCACTCTACCGTGTGCATACTGTTCAGATGCAAGATTGTTTTCCCTAATGCTGTTTTCCATATTTGATTTTATGTCTGTCTACACGATTACATGATGAACTCTGCTAAATAAACAGTATTGATCACAAGGGAAATGTTTTATATCAGATGAGGAAAAATTATCAATATGAGTTAATGAGATGTAGAAAAGTATACAGGCAGATGGAGCATCAGAAAATCAGAAAGAGGAGCTGCTACATGTTTATACCCTTGTGATCATAAAAATGAGATCAGCTGTGTGCGTATACAGAGTTTGTCTGAATAGAACAGAAGGTACAGATATTGAAAGTTGTATCCTGGTGATGGAGCCACCCCATTGTAATGATATTGAAATAAGGAACCAATCCATGTGTTAACAAAATAAATCATAACTACAGACAAGCGACCAATGTTCTACCCACCTCCACTTTGTAAGCAGATCCAGAGAATTATTTGGAAAAAAATTTGTTCCACAAAGAAGGAACTCAGAAGGAGGAGATGAGCCTTGTGCAAAGGGAGTTCTAAGGGGCCAACATTTTCAGACTCTTCTTGGGTAAACAACTAATCTATAGCTGTGATTAGTACAAATAATGAAATAAATGGGAATCCTCATGCCATGGGAATGCCTCATGCATCACCCAGAACCCCCACTGTGTGGAGGGACACTGGGCTGGCAGAGCTGCTGCTTCTCCTGGGCCGTTAAGCTGCTTGAAGCTGGAGCCACTGCAGTGGTCTATGGTTTATTTTCTCTCCCAGCCCCTACTTTTAGGCAGGAATGTCTGGACCTCTCAGAAGAGACAGAGAAAAATGCAGAGATGAGTAAAAAATTTTAATCTTTACATCTCTCTAATTTAGCTCAAGGACTGGTTCTTAGTAAAAACAAAAATTTATGACTGAATGAATGATCGTATATACTATTAGGAAACCTAAAACCCTAAATGTGTTGAGTCTTACATAAAGAAGTATTTACCATACCCTGCTAATTATCAAGGACACTCTGAAATGCTTTACATCTATCGACTCATTTATGCTTATTTAAGACTCAAAGCAATTACCTTTGTAGGAAAGGCATTATTATTTCTGTTTTGTGGATGAGAAAACTAAGGGTGTATGTAACTCGTTCAAGGCCACAGAAGCAACAAGTGGCAGAGTTAGCATTCAAATTAAATCTGCATGCTCCAAGCCCTTCTTATGTCACTAGCCATAGGATCATGTTATGATGATAATAAAATCAGGGAAAGGATAATGTGAACTTGAGGGTGAGCTTTAAGTTGATGACAAAGAGAAATCCCTACAGCTTCCATTCTATTTTGCTCTTGCCTTATCTATCACATAGTTTACTGGATATCACCTACGAAGAAGAAAAAAATGAATCCCCCAAATGCTTGAACTCTAAATAGATTTTTATCTATTAAAATCTAAACAGATTTCTCTCCCATGAATACGTGCAAAAACCGTTAGTGGAGAGAAAACTGGTCCATGTGTTTTTAGGCGGCCATATGCTTCGTGGTTAAGAGAGCAGGCTTTGTGATCTAGAAGATTGGAATTCAAAGTGTACCTCTGCTGCTTCCCAGCCCTGTGAACTTGGATGGGTTATTTCATTTCTCTGAGCCCCATTGTCCTGAGGGGGTAAATGGATATGATAGTATCTACCTCCCAAGATTAGTGTGCAGATTCAAGTTTGAAAAATATTTGTAACATAGTAATATGTACTGTGGACCAAGGTAAATGTTCGATATGAACTATTATTATTTTGCTATTTTCAAGATGCATATTGATACCCATAGCAGGCACAAGAAGGTCCTAGGAAATATTAATTAAAAATCAAGATTCTAAGGAACCTGCATACTGTCCTCCATAGTGGTTGTATCAATTTACATTCCCACCAACAGTGCAGGAGGGTTCCCTTGGAGGTTCCCTAAAAAACTAAAAATAGAACTACCGTATGACCCAGCAATCCCACTACTGGGCATATACCCTGAGAAAACCATAATTCAAAAAAAGACATGTACCACAATGTTCATTGCAGCACTATTTACAATAGCTAGGACATGGGACCAACCTAAATGTCTATTGACAGGTGAATGGATAAAAAAGATGTGGCACATATATACAATGGAATATTACTCAGCCATAAAAAGAAATGAAATTGAGTTATTTGTAGTGAGGTGGTTGGGCCTAGAGTCTGTCATACAGAGTGAAGTAAGTCAGAAAGAGAAAGACAAATACCGTATGCTAACGCATATATATGGAATCTAAAAAAAAAAGGTACTGATGAATCTAGTGGTAGGGCAGGAATAAAGATGTAGACATAGAGCATGGACTTGAGGACACAGGGTCGGGGCAGGGAAGCTGGGGCAAAGTGAGAGTGGCACCGACATATATACACTATCAAATGTAAAATAGCTAGCTAGTGGGAAGCAGCTGCATAGCACAGGGAGATCAGCTCCGTGCTTTGTGATGACCTAGAGAGGTGGGAGAGGGAGGGTGGGAGGGAGGCTCAAGAGGGAGGGGATATGGGATATATGTGTGCATATGGCTGATTCACTTTGTTGTACAACAGAAACTAACAGTATTGTGAAGCTATTATACTCCAGTAAAGATCTATTTAAAAAATCCATGAGGTTATAATGATGCTAATAATAAAACTTTGATGGTCAAAAAAAATCAAGATTCAAAATTGCATTCATAGAACTATTGAAACTATGCAAACATTGAGAATAAAAATAGAAAAAGACTGCAGGGAAATATGTCAAAAGTAAAGAGGTTGCCTTTAGAAGGGGGGGTGTTTCCTTTTATTCTTCCATATTTTTTAAATTTTTTGTGATCAGAATGTAATATTTTAGTAATGAGAAATTTTAATTTTGTATAATTTTTAAAACTGTATGCTAATGTTACCTTAATCCTTAAAGGAAAAGTTTTCACCAGCAAAATGTCATTTTGACTAAGTGTAAGCAAATTTGCCTGGCAAATAGTTCACTGAGCGTTGGAGGCTCCTGAAGGCACCTCTAAAGTAGGTAGGGGGGCGACTGGAGCTGGGTCCCCAGGAGAGCACTTCCCAAGAGTTCTGGAAGGCTGGAAAATGCAAGTTCATCTTCATGTTCAATCCCCTGTGACTGAACTAAGAAACCCCTGGGCTCTGAAGGAGGCTGGGTGGGTGCCACATCCTTGCTCTGATACGGTTGAGTCTGGAAGAAGCAGAGCTGCCTGAGCAGGAACAGCCCTGCTTTATCAGCACCGATGGCTCAAGCGACCATTAATTAGGCTGAGATTAGCTTAAATACAGTGGTTTGTTAATTGCGAGTTTGACACAGAACTCCACGTGTTGCAGCAGGCAGCCTGGAAGCCAAGCCAGAGCAGTGGGAAGATTTCCAGGCACATTGCAAGTGTGTCAGCTAGAAAGTAATGTACAGCAAGGGTGTGGAGGATGATGGTGTCCTAGTGTAGCTTGACTTGAATCCTGAAAGACTCTTTTAAAGAGTCTGGGTTGGTTGTTCAAGACTTGCTGGAAGTGGTGATGCCTGACAAGAATTCTGAATGTTGAGAAAGAAAGAGCCAAGTGGGTAGCTTAGAAGACTTTTGAGATCATAAAGATCAGTCAGAGACTTGGATGCAAAAAAGTCATTTGAGAGATAACAGGTAGCTCAGAAGATCCGGTATGGGTATAGTGGGGGCAGTGTTGGCAGTGGTGAGAAAGGTATAAGAAAGTAAAGAGGAGGCAAGATATGCACAGATGGAAGATTAAGAAGGGTGAGAGAATAGTGCAGTAAGTCCTCCAGCGACAGTCAGAAGAGGAAGAAGTCTCTGCTAGAAGGGAAGGGGGGAGGGCAGGAGTCCATCCAGGAGTTGAAAATATTCACTCATCTATCCATCCATCCATCCATCCATCATCCATCCATCATCCATCCATCATCCATCCATCCATCCATCCATCCATCCATCCATCCATTATTTTGTTCATTTTTTTCACAAATAGAAATTAAGAATCTATTTTGTTCCTAGACCTGTCCCATCACAGTTAAGTAGGGAAGGGGGAGACAGATTCAAAATGGATTATTACAACACATTGTTATCAGAGCTGTAATAAAAGTTCACACAAGATGATACAGAAGCAAGGAAGATGAAACAGCTGCAGGAATTAGGAAAGACTTCACAGGGGATGGGACATTTAAATAGGGTTTGAAAGGATGAGCTGGAGGTTAGCAGAGACAAAAGGAAGGATATCTCAAACAAAGAGGGAAGCAAGGCAACTTATGTTTGGAGGATGCGGCGCAATCACAAGTAGATTGAGGATGGACGCAGCAACAAAAGAAAGTAGAGGGAGGTAGGGTTGAGATGGGAAGAGTTTGGATTCCTGAGCTAGGAATTGGAAAATAATTCTCTAGACCAGTGGTCTCCACACTCTTTTGACCATGTATTAAATTAGTTCATAATTTTGAGTTATACCCCCATTACTTATTCATTCATTCAATCAAACATTACTCAGCATCTGTTGTATACCACACTGCTTCCTATAACCATAGACCAGGTTAACTTGCCTACATATTATGCATAGAGGATCCTTTATCTTTTTGCCACTTTTTTGTATTTTATGTAGTCAAAATGTGTATGAGCACACACATGTAAAATACATAAATATATAAATTATATCTATATAAAATTTTAAGAACCTCTTCTGTATTATAAACACCAGTTGTTTGTATGTTTTCTTCTATTTAATAGAGTTTAGAAACTACCTTCTAATTTCATTTCCTGCCCAATCGATAACCTCTGCTTATTTTTAATCCCTTTCTCCTAGGTATTTCTTTCGTGTTTTATTTGGTCGTTTCTACTCAAGTCCCTGATACAATGAATTTTGTGTATATGTGCAGTGAACTTGTGACCTGATAAAATGCCCATTGCTCCCCCCAGCAGTAGATACTTTTTAGAAATTAAGACAATGTAACAGTTATTGAATCCTTATTTAAGCCAGGCATTATCCTGAGTGTTTTGCATGTACCTACTCAATTCATCTTCACAGCAACCTCCATGAAGATTACATTGTTATCGTGTCGCAGGTGGGCAGACTGAGACACAGGAAGACTGAGTTGCTGTCCGAGGTTGCTTACTACACAATGGGAACTGGCAGAACTAGGTTCTGAGTTTCTTTAGTTTGGTTCCAGAGCCCATACCCTTGATCAGTGCATCTATATCATGCACCAGGTGATCACGAGTAGCGAGCATCAAGAGTTTACTGTGTGCCAGGGACTGTGTCAAGTGCATAAAATACATTAACTCAAAGAGCTCTCATAACTCCCCCACGGTAGAGGCACTGTTATTATCACCCATTTCACAATTGAGGAAACTAAGGCTTTAAGACCTTAACAAGCTTGCTGCAAGCCAGAGGGCAGGTGAGCAGTGAGGTTGGACTTAGAGATCAGGTAACTTTTGCCAAAGTCCATGTATATAGCCCCCTGGCTCTACCACATCTAACACCTGGGGAGGCATTTACTTTTAACTGTGTTTCTTGTAGAATGTGCTGTCATTGATGCTTGGGGTCTGATTATAGGTAAACCACTGACTACCATTAGTAGTCTCATTACCATCAGTTAAAGAGAGAAACAACTTGTCTCCAGCAAGCATTGAACATTACCAGATGCCAGCCTCCAAGCTAGTATTTTATTAAACGTTATGTTACTAAATCTCCCTGACAAATATCTGAGAGATGTTATCATCCAATTTTCACGTGGTGAATCGCCTACATCAGTGGGTTGGTTGAAAGACATTAAATGACTTCCCAGGGTCACTTAGCTGATAAGAGGAACAGCCCTGATTGAGACCTAGGTTTCCCTCATTCCAAAGCCCATTATCCCTTGGAGCTTCTGGGGTTAGTCCCTGGGTTGCCCTTCCTCCTATGCTTGAGAAGAGAACAGAGGGCTACCCTTGTCACACGTTACTCTGCCCCTCTGCTGCCCAGGCTCTCAGAGAAGGCCCCCATCAGTCATGTCCATAGTCCAGGTGACAGCTTCCCTCTTCTCTGCTTGTCAGCTGCAATCTCCCCAGGAAGAAGGGTTTGCTATCAGACGGAGGATTTACACCTTCAGCTTCATCAACCTGGCTCCAAGATGCAGTGCCCTAGCCCAGCCTCGTCCCCATTCATCTTCCTCAGGGTGAACAAAGCTTGTCAATTCACAATGCTTATGATTAAGCTTCAGGGATCCTCACATCACTGCCAGACACACACGCAGATGCGTATGCGTGTGCACACACACGCGCACACCCCTGCTCATATACTCATATCTATTAACTACAGCTATGTAAAACACATAAAATGTGTAAAACACATTTACATCTATGTAAAACACAGGGTTTTCACACCACACTGTAATGGTCAAAGTTCTGTATTCTACATTCAGACTACCTGAGCTCAAATACTGTCCCTGACATTTATGAGCTATGTGATCTTGGGTCAACTCTCTGTGCCTCAATTTTCTTACCAGTAAAATAGATATTTATTAGTACCAATCTCATAGGGTTGTTCTGAGAATTAAATGACCACATTTAAAGAACATAAAAAACTGCTTGTGACATAATCTCAATAAATTTTTTAACATCTTTTTTGGGGTATAACTGCTTTACAATGGTGTGTTAGTTTCTGCTTTATAACAAAGTGAACAGTTATACATATACATATGTTCCCATATCTCTTCCCTCTTGCGTCTCCCTCCCTCCCACCCTCCCTATCCCACCCCTCCAGGTGCTCACAAAGCACTGAGCCGATATCCCTGTGCCATGCGGCTGCTTCCCACTAGCTGTCTACCTTACGTTTGGTAGTGTATATACGTCCATGCCTCTCTCTCGCCCTGTCACAGCTCACCCCTCCCCCTCCCCATATCCTCACATACTTCTTATTATCATCATCATCATTTTCACATCATTCATTGCTTCTCAGTAGCTCTGTTTCTCAGGAGTATTCTTCTTCAACTAGAAGCCAGGACATTGTCCTGGAAGGTGACCTCATCACAAGGAGGCTGTATTTCCAACGATCCTGCATCAACTGGCTTCTGGGTGTAGCCAGTGGGAGGCATGGGTGGAAGATTGGAGAACAGAAAGAAGGGAGAGGCTAAGAGTATCCATCAGCTATTTCTATGACATAGCAAAACTCAGTGGCATGCTATAGCAAGCATTTTTTTCAGGCTCCTTCGTCAGTGGATCTCTTGGGGAAGCTCTGCTTTGAGCTGTAGTGGCTGAAGGAACTATGCTGCATGATTCAATTCTGCAAGTTATCTGAGGCATCCCTACTCCACACTCTACTGCAAGTGTCCCTTATTCTTCAGGGACTAGTTAGCTACTCAGGGCATGTTCTTGGTGTGGCAATGGCAAAAGTGCATGTGAGCAAGTTAACTGTGCAAGCATACTTTAAGCTTCTGCCTATGTCGTTTCTGCTAATATCTCTTGGCCAAAGCAAGTTACAAGGCCAAGCTCAACATCAATGGAGTAGGAAAGTTTACTTTTCTATGGTGGTGGGACAAGGAGTAAATATTTTTGAATATTAAATGATCTATCACACCAGAGTATTTCTTCCTTCACACTCTGCCTTGTCTCTACTTGGAACTCTATCGCCTTAATGACTCCTTGGACAAGCATGTTTTGGTTCCAGTTTCTACAGATGAACTAGGTGGCATTGGATTGAAATTGGAGATATCGGTATGAACTTAATGATTCTAAAATATATACAGATAGCTATATAGATAAATAAACTAGATATGTATGTATGCATGCTTATATTTCCCAGCTCTGGCCACTGAGAGAACTCAAGCAATGTCACTAACCTCAAACTAATCATGAGAAAAACATCAGACAAACCCAAACTGAGAGACAATCTACAAAATAACTGATCAGCATCCATCAAAAATATCAAAGTCATGAAAAACAAGGAAAGAATGAGGAACTGTCACCAATTCAAATCTACTGAAATATGACTAATAACTAATATATGGAATGTGGGATTCTAGATTTGACTCTGGAACAGGAAAAGGACATTAAGGAAAAGCTGGTCAGACTTGAATAGTCTTTAATGTTAATTTCTTGATTTTGATAATTGACCTATGGTTAAATTGTTTACATTAGAAATGTAAACACTCTATGCTATTTTTGTAACTTTTCCATAAATCTAAAATGATCTACAATATTAAAAATTTTTAAAAAGAAAATAAAGGATACTTAATTTGGTTGCTTCCTTCACAGTGTCAGGCATACAGTAGAAATTTAATATACGCTAGTAGAATTGTTTTGCCACCATATATGCTTGATCTGTCAGTTTCCCCCACTTGAGTTGCTATTCTCTCATCCCCACATTTCTTGATTCATTTTATGGCTTTGTATGTGGCCATGAAGTATTGATGTTGATGTGAACTGCTGGTCAGTGCCATGAACATTCTGGAGAAGGAAGAACTAGAGAAGAAACAAAGGTAGATATGGGAATTGAGAGGCCAGTACAGTGAACAGCGCAGGTGCTGTTGAGGGCTTGGAGAGCAGAGGCCAGCTCCACATCTTACAGACATCTGTACTGCTCTGCACGCCCCAGATAGGGGGCAGCAGACAACTGAGAAAGATGCTTAGGAGGTTCTTTGGAGTTGGGCAGTTGATAGGCTCCCGGGAGCTGTCCATGGTCCTAAGATAGATGTCCAGGACCTAACCTGGCCAAGGCATTGTGCATTGCTGTAGGTGATCTTAGATTGTGCCATGTGTTGACTGTAACTGAATATGACCTTCAGAGTACCAAGCACTGTGGGGATTGTGTGTGTGTGTGTGTGTGTGTGTGTGTGTGTGTGTTTTCCTATTTGTAAAGCCAGGCTCCAAAGAACTTCATCATTGTGGAAGCTAGAGCTGGCTCACTCCAGAAGCTTGGACCTGGAGTGAATTGAACCTCGTGTAGTCAACACTTTCTCTATAACACATTTCACAACGTGTAATTCCAAGTGCTATACCTAGAACATAGTTTCCCTGGACTTGTAAAAATGCAATTTCCAAGCTTTGCTTATTCAGTCAGAATCTGAGGCAAAGGATGGGGGGAAGAGAGAGTCGAGGGCTGGATAAAAATATTCATTTAAAGAATGCTTCCTTGGTGATTCATATTCACCCTGAAGTATAAAAAGAATTTTATATCCAATGCAAAGTGAGAAGATAGAAATATTTGAGGGTGGGGGAAATCACTAGAACTACTATTCATCTTTATATCTCTTTCTTTAAAGTTTTCCATTTTCCAATGTGCATTAAATTTTGCATAATATTTTACTACATGAATATACATTAGTTTTTTAGTACATGAATATAATTTATAAATAACTATACATGTATTTATTCATATGTGTATTATTTCATTCAACGATTATTTATTGAGTACTCACTGTGCCCCAGGCACTGTTTTAGGCTCTTCAGATATAGTATGGAGTAAGACAAAGTCTCCGTAAGTCCTTATGGAGCTTATATTTTCCTCATGGAAGGTGAGGGAGAGACAGGGAGTTATATTGGTGATGCATGCTCAACATTTTTTTAAACATATGGAGTAATCAAATTTACAAAATTTAGAAACCATTTATTTAGGCTTTCTATGTATCACAGTCAAGTTCATCCCACTCTATACAAACCCAGCACATGTCTTTGCAGTCAGACTGGACGTGCTTTTTTTCCTTTTAGATGGGGCTGTCCCCCAGAACCTTACTGGTCAAAAGAGGGGGGGCACATTTTAACATTCTGGTCCCTGCTCCATCTTGCTATTAGTTTTCAGGAACTCTCCTGTGGCTCCATTTTACTTTCTTAGAAAAACAGACAGTGTGGAGTCCCTGCTGTTCTGCTGCTATGACAAGAAATGAGTGTGTTTTTCCAGTACCACTTCCTTCTTCTATGGAAGGAGCTGAAAAACCTCAAAGTGATTTCCTCCCCCAACATGCATAATTTTTTTTCATCAAAAATGCTGTTTTGTCCTCATCTGGTGCTCTCTTCCCTAGAAGAAGAATTTATTATTAGATCGGCAACTCCCGCAAACACTGAATAAAAGAATAAAGGAGAACAGTTTGTGCTGTATCGTCTTACTGGAGGCCTCTCAGCATAACATGTGAGCTCCAGCGTGTCACCATATTTTATAGTAACACTGATGTTTTCACCGGGCGCTTTTGAGTCAGGCAAACAGAACTCATATTTCAGCTCAAACTCAATTTGCAGAGCACTGATGATAACATCACATCTTTCAAAGCTGCCTCCCCTCTTGGGATCCCTTACATTCAGTTCAAACTCTCCTGTTCCCTATACAGAAGTACGTTCTGTAATTAGTGTAAGCAAGTCCTAAAGCCCATTGGAATTGTTGAGTATTGTAGGCTCAGCAGGCACAGTGATGTCACATCCAAGTCCTGACAAAGCAGATTGGTCATGTATTGTCACCTCTTTACCACTTGGGCAGCAAAGACATTCCCAAGTCAGGGAAGTACAGATTGTCCAACAATTTGGCTTGGAAATAGTATATCCTGTTACTAAGAGATTATGTTGAGACAGTGAAATAGTATATCCTGTTACTAAGAGATTATGTTGAGACAGTGAAACTGTAGATCTAGGGTAAGAAGCAAAGAAGAGAGATTATTTTTGTACTAAAAGACAGATCACTAGACAGAGATCAACCATTCATTCATGAAACCATTGTTTATTGAGCATCTACTCTATACCAGGCACAGGCTTAAAGCAATAAGCAACAAAGATTCAGACCCATATCTCATCAAGCTTATAGCCTGTAGGAAACACACACAATTAAATCATCGAGTATAGGAGAAAATGTGATAAGTGCTATGGTAGAAAAAACACGGCGCTATTGGGGAAATAGCTGAAGGCATCACACCTCATTCACGGGTCTTAGAAAAGGCTTCCTGAAGATATTTACACCAAGACGCTAGGATGAGTAGCAGGATTAGGGTTCTAATAGGTACCTTGACTCCATTTTTTATTTCAATTATATCAGCATTTTAAAATGCTGCTATGTTCCAAGTTCTATACCAGACATCCAGTACCCACCTGGCAACTGACTTTAGAAACATACAATGGAGTGTGGGGATGGATGCACAGAGAGATGGAATGAGCAAGGTGATGTGGAGAGGACCACAGAGAGGTGAAGAGCTACTCCTCCTGGAAGAGGTTTCCTTGAGAAGATTGTGTATTGAGAGAAAAGCAGGAATTTTCCCAGTGAAGAAGGTTTAAAAAATTGATTTTAGGCCTAGTGTGTGCAGAGGTACAGAGCACCTCTGCAAAGTGAGAAATCCAGGAATGTCCAGAGGATAGTGAGAAGTGCTGTATGAGTGGAAGGGACACGGGTGTATACGATGGAGATGAGTATGGAGTGGTAGGTGGGGCCCAGATGAAACATGCCAAATGAAGTATAAGAATACAGAGAAGTATTCTTTCAGGAAAAGTGGAATTTACAAGGGATTTGATGCGAAAGAGTGCCACCATCAGATTTGCCATTCAGAAATACCATTAGAGCTAGTTTTCTAGAAGAGCAAGAGACAAGCAAAGCAGTCTACAGTCTGTTATATTGGTTCAGGTGATGGGTGATGGAGGCCAGGATTAAGGCACTGGTATTCTTGAGAGATAGAAAGGAAATGTTTAAGAGTTATCTGTGGGTATACTTCTAGGTTTCGGTGTCTGATTAAATGTGGGATAAGGGGAAAAAAAGAGGGCAAGAATGATTGACATTTTATGCTTACGGGAGCAAGCGTTCTCCAATCTAACTGGAACACCTGGTAAGCTTTGAAAAAGTAAGCAAGCCTGGCCCCCACACCAAAACAATGAAAATCTCTGGGGTGCAGTCCAGGCAATTTTATTTTATTTTTTCTAATTGAAGTATAATGACTTACAAAATCGTATTTTTTCGGGTGTGCTACATAGTGATTCAATATATACACATTACAAGACCATCATCATGATAAGTCTAGTTACCATCTGTCACCATACATTGTTATTAAAATAATATTGACTATATTCCCTATGTTATATATTGCATCCCTATAACTTATTTATTTTATAACTGGAAGTTTGTACCTCTTAATCTCCCTCCCCTATTTAGTGTTTTTTTTTCTTTGAGAAAAAACTCAGAAGTGGAATAGCTGGATCCTGTGGTTCTTCTTCTTTTAATTTTTTGAGAAACCTACATACTGTTTTCTATAATGGCTGCACCAATTTATCTTGCCACCAACAGTGCATGAGGGTTCCCTTTTCTCCACATCCTCACCAACACTTGTTCTTTGTTATCTTTTTGATGTTTGCCATTCTGACAGATATGAGGTGATACCTCATAGTGGTTTTGATTTGTATTTCCCTGATGGTTAGGGATGCTGAGCATCTTTTTATGTGTCTGTTGATCATCTGTATGTCTTCATTGGAAAAATACCTATTCAGGTCCTCTGCCCATTTTAAAATCTGGTTGTTTGTTTTCTTGATGTTGAGTTGTATGAGTTCTTTACATATTTTGGATATTAACCCCTTATCATGTATACCACTTGCAAATGTCTTCTTCCATTAAGTAGGCTGCCTTTTCATTTTGTTGATAGTTTCCTTCACTGTGTGAAAGATTTTTAGCTGGATGTAGTCTCATTCATTTATTTTTGCATTTGTTGCCCTCGCCTGAGGAGACAGATCCAAAACTTATTGCTAAGACCTATGTCAAAAGGAATACTGCTTATGTTTTCTTCTAGGAGTTTTATGGTTTCAGGTCTTACATTTAACTCTATAGTCCATTTTGATTTTACTTTTGTGTATAGCATGAGAAAGTAGTCATTTTGATTTTTTTGCATGTAGCTTTCCAGTTTTCCCAACACCATTTACTGAAGAGGTTATCTTTTCCCCATTGTATATTTTTGCCTCCTTCATCATAGATTAACTGCCCATATAAATGTGGGTTTATTTGGGGGCTCTCTGTTGTGTTCCATTGATCTACATGTCTGTTTTTGTGCCTGTACCATGCTATTTTGATTATTGTAACTCTGTAGTATAGTTTGAGATCAGGGAGAATTATAACTCCAGCTTTGTTCTTCTTTCTCAAGAATACTTTAGCTATTCAGGGTCTTTTGTGATTCCATACAAATTTTGGAATTATTTGCTCTAGTTCTTTGAAAAATGCCATTGGTATTTTAATAAGGATTGCATTGAATCTGTAGATTGCCTTAGGTAGTATGGTCTTTTTAACAATATCAATTATTTCAATCCATGAGTACAGTATACCTTTCCATTTGTTTGTGTCATCTTTAATTTATTTATATCTTACAGTTTTTGGAGTACAAGTCTTTTACCTCTTTGGTTAGATTTACTCCTAGGTATTTTATTCTTTTTGGTGCAGTGGTATTGCACCAATGGTATAAATGGCATTCCTTTCTTAATTTCTCTTTCTAAAAGATTACTGTTAGTGTATAGAGCACATCAGATTTCTGTATATTAATTTTGTATCTTGCAACTTTACTGAATTCATTTATTCCAATAGTTTTTGGTAGTGTCTTTAGGATTTTATATATATATATATATATATATAGTATCATGTCATCTGTAAACTGTGACAGTTTTACTTCTTCCTTTCCAATTTGGATTCTTTCTCTTTTCTTGTCTGAGTGCTGTGGCTAGGAATTCCAATACTATGTTGAATAATAATCGTGAGAGTGGCCATCTTGTCTTGTTCCTAGTTTTAGAGCAAATGTTTTCACTTACTCCCCATTAAGTATAATGTTGGCTGTAGGTTTGTCATATATGGCTTTTATTATGTTGGTCTGTATGGCCTATACCCACTTTTGTGAATTTTAATATAAATAGATGTTGGGTTTTGTCGAAAGTTTTTTCTTCATCTTTTGAGATAATGGTATGATTTTTTTCTTCATTTTGTTAATGTGGTGTATCACATTGATTGATCTGTGATTGTTGAACCATCCTTGCATCCCTGGGATAAATCCCACTTGACCAAGATATATGATCCTTTTACATTTAAAGTAATTATTGATAGGTATGTACTTTTTGCCATTTTGTTTTCTGGATGTTTTGTAATTCTTTTTTCCCTTACTTCTTTTTCTTTCTTCCCTTGTGATTTGATGACTATCTTTAGCATTATGTTTGGCTTATTCTCTCTCCCTCCCTCCCCTACCCCATGTATCTATTATAGATTTTTGGTTTGTGGTTACCATGGGGCTGATGGTTTTTTAAGTTTGAACACATTCTAACAACCCTGCATTTTTACTCCCCCCACCATGTTTAATGTTTCTGACATCATATTTTACATCTTTTTGTTTTATCTTTTAACTACTTGTGAATATAGATTATTTGTCTTTTAACCTTCCTACTAGCTTTATACATAGTTGGTCTACTACCTTTACTGCATGTTTGCCTTTACTAGTGAGATTTTTCCTTTCATAATTCTCACATTTCTGGTTGTGGCCTTTGCTTTTCTCATTAGAGAAGTCCCTTTAACATTTCTTATAAAATTGGTTTAGTTGTGATGTGTGTCTTTTTGCTTTTGCTTGTCTGTAAAATTTTTTCTCTCTCCTTCATGTCTGAATGATAGCCTTGTTGGGTGGAGTATTTGTGGTTGTAGGTTTTTTCCTTTTATCAGTTTGAATATATCATGTTGTTACCTTCTGGCCTACATAGTTTCTGCTGAAAAGTCAGCTGAAGTTATGGGAGTTCTCTGTTTCTTTTTGTAACTAGTTACTTTTTTCTTGCTGTTTTTAAAATTCTTTCTTTACCTTTAATTTTTGTCATTTTAATTCAGTGTGTCTTGGTGTGGACCCCTTTGGGTTCATCTTGTTTGGAACTCTCTGTGCTTCCTGGACCTAGATGTCTATTTCTTTTCTCAGGTTAGGGAAGTTTTCAGCTATTGTTTCTTCAAATAAGTTCTCTACCTCTTTCCCTCTCTCTTCTCTTGGGACCCCTATAATGTGAATGTTCATGTGCTTGATGTTGTCCCAGGGATCTCTTAAACTATCCTCAATTTTAAAAATTCTTTTTCCTTTTTTGTGTTCAGCTTGGTGATTTTCACTTCTCTGTCTTCCAGCTTTCCAATCATTCTTCTGTATCTTCTAACCTACTGTTGATTTCTTCTAGTGTATTTTTATTTCAGTTATTCTATTCTTCAGCTCTGTTTGGTTCTTCTTTCTGTTTTCTAAGTTTCTGTTGAACTTACTGTGTTCATCCATTCTTCTTTGGAGTTTGTTGAGCATCTTAATGATCATTACCTTGAACTCTTTATTGGGTAGATTGCTTATCTCCACTTCACGTAGTTCTTCTAGGGTTTTGTCTTGTTCCTTTGGACCATATTCCTCTGTCTCCTCATTTTGCCTAATTCTCTGTGTTTATTTCTACATATTAGTTAGATCTGTTATGTTTCCCAATCTTGGAGAAGGGGCCTTATATAGGATACATCTTATGGGGTGCAGCAGCACACTTCCCTCAGGTCATCAGAGCTATGTCCTCTAAGAGTGCTCCCTATGTGGGCCCTTCCCTTGTTGTGGGGTTGATAACTGGGTGCACTGGTATGTAGGGGGTGGCCTCTGGCCTAGTTGGCTGCCAAGCCCTGCTTTGTGAGGTGGCTGTTGTCATGCTTGTGGGTGGGGTCAGGTCCTGGGGTGGCTGGTTGTGCAGCCCAGGGAGTCCTGGGACTGGTGCTGGCCCACTGGTGGATGGGTAACTCCCTGGGGCTAATAAGCTAAAGGGAGGACTCCAGAGTGTTGTTTGATGGCACCAGTATCCTCATGGTAGAATGAGCTCCAAAAATTGGCTGCTTGCATAGCACAGGGAGATCAGCTAGGTGGTTTGTGACCATCTAGAGGGGTCGGATAGGGAGGGTGGGAGGGAGGGAGATGCAAGAGGAAAGAGATATGGGAACATATGTATATGTATAACTGATTCACTTTGTTATAAAGCAGAAACTAACACACCATTGTAAAGCAATTATACTCCAATAAAGAAGTTAAAAAAAAAAAATTGGCTGTTGCCATTGTCTATGTTCTCAGCCTCTCCAGGAGGCTTTCTGAGATAATCAAGTGGGTCTGACCTGGACTCCTTAAAATTATTGCCTCTGTCCTGGGACTCAGAATGCGTGATATTTTGTGCTCATCCTTTAAGAGTGGAGTCTCTGTTTCCTGTAGCCCTCTGGCTCTCTCATACACAAGTCCTGCTGGCCTTCAAAGTCAGACATTCTGGGGGCTTGCCTTCCCAGTGGAGAACCCCCAAGCTTGGGAGCCTGATGTGAGGTTCAGACCCCTTCCTGCATGGGGAGAACCTCTGCAGTTGTGATTATCCTTCTGTTTGTCAGTCACCTACCCAGGAGTATGGACCTTGATTATACCACATCTCCACCTTTCCTACTTAACTCATTGTGGTTCTTTCTTTGTATTTTTAGTTGTGAAAAATTGTCCTGGTAGTCTTCAGGCCATTTTTGTACACAGCTGCTCTGTAAATAGTTGTAATTTTCATGTGCCTTTGGGAGGAGGTGAGCTCAGGGTCTTCCTACTCTGCGGTCTTGGCCACAATGCCCCAGCCCAGGCATCTTTAGTTTTAAAACTCCCCAGGTGATGTTTAATGTGTTCCAGAATTGAGAAACAATGGTCTAGATCAGAGGTCTGTAAACTAAGGCCACAAGCCAAATATGGCTCACCACCTGATTGATTTTTCTTCTTTTTTTTAAAGTGAAATGTTTATTGAGATAATTGTAGATTCACATGCAGTTGTAAAAAATAATACAGAGATCCCTTACACAGTTTACCATTTTCATCAATGGTAACATTTTTCAAAACTATAGTATAATGTCACAATCAGGAAACTGACATCAGTACAGTCCACTGATCTTATTTATAATTTCGCAGTTCTACTTGCACTCATTTTTGTATGTTTATTAGGTGCTATACAATTTTATCACTGGTATAAGTTTATGTAGCCACCACCACAGTTGCCAAGATAATGAACATCTTCAACAGGACAAAGGTCCCTTATGTTTTGCTCTTTTATGATCACATCCACCTGCCTCTCACCCCACAGTGACATGGAATGTTGTGAGAGTAGGATTCCTTGCCGTGTTCTTGATTTTAGGAGAAAAACATTCAGTCTTTCACCATTAAATATGATGTTAGCTGTAGAACTTTTGTAGGTACTCTTTATTGAGTGGATATGATTTCTCTCATATCCTAATTTGTGAAGGGTTTTTATCATGAATGGCTGTTGGATTTTGTCAAATGTGTTTTCTGCATTAATTGACACGTTAATGTGATTTTTCTTCTTTAGTTTATTGACATGGCAAGTTACATTAATTTTCAAACCAGCCCTGTATCCCTGAAATGAATGTCCTTTCTTCATGGAGTGTAAAATTCCTCTTATACACTGTTGAATTCAGTTTACTAATATTATGTTGAGGATTTTGTGTTTGTGTTCATGAGAGATATTGGTCTGTAGTTTTCTTTTTTGTGTGTGACGTTTTTGTATGATTTTAGTATCAGGGTGATACTGGCCTCATAAAACGAGTTGGGAAATATTTCCTTCTCTTCTGTTTTTTGGAAGATGTTGGTATTAATTGGTAAAATTGGTAGTAATTCATATTTAAATGTTTGGTTGAATTCTATGATGAAACTATTTGGTCTTGCATATTAATATACCTGTTTCTACTTTTAAAAACATGTTTGCATGGTGTATCTTTTCTGTTCTTTTACTTTCAACCTACTTGTGCTACTGAATTTAAAGTGAGTTTCTTGTAAACGGCATATAGCTGGGTGTTATTTTTTTTAATCCACACTCCCAATCTGCATTTCTTGATTGGCGTATTTAGATTATTTACATTTAAGGTGATCATTGATATCTTAGGGCTTAAGTCTGATGTTTTTATTATTTGTTTTCTATTTGTTCCCTCTGTTTCTCTTTTCTTGTCTTCTCAAGGGTTACTTGACAAGTTTGGGGATTCCATCTTGACTTATTTATAGTGTTTCTGAGTGTATCTCTTTGTGTAGCTTTCAGAGTGGTTGCTCTGAGTATCGCAATATACATACATGACTTAGCTAACTAGCATCACCATTTTGCACATTCAAGAGGAATGTGGACGGTTTACTGAGATTTAGAACCCTTTTCCTTTCTCATTTTTAAGTATCTTTGTCTTGAGTGTTGGATGGTGTAGTAATTTTTGTTTCAATTATAAAATATGATTTATAAAACTCATGAATAAAAAAATCTATTTTATGTATATCCCTATTTCTGATCTTTTCTTCCTTCCTGATATTCCAATATTCTTTCATTTTTTCTTTCTTTTTTTCCTGTTTGAAGACTGCCTTTAAAAGTAAGTTTGCTAGAGAATAATACTTTTAGTTTCCTTTCCTTTTAGAATGTTTTTATTTCCCTTTAATTCTTGAGGACAGTTTCACTGGATATATAATTAGCTCCTTCCTCCTGACTTGCATGGTTTCACATGAGAAATTCTCTTTTATTTGAATTCCGTTATAGGTGATGTGTCATTTCTCTCTGGTCACTTTCAAGACTTTCTTCCTTGACTTCCTTTCAAACTTATGATTATGCTGTATTTTGGTGCAGATTACTTTGGGTTTATCCTGCTTGGGGTTAGCTCAGCCTCTTGGATTCATAGGTTTCTGTCTTTGACCAAATTTATTAAGTTTTCAGTCATTATTTCTTCAAATATTGTTTTAGCCCCATGCTCTTTTTCTTTCCTCCTACAACTCTGATGTAAGATCTGTTCCTTTTTTTTTTTTTTTTTTTTAATCTAGTTCATTTCGTCTCTACTGTGCAGATTGGGTGAATTCTATTGTTCTGTCCATAAGTTAATTGATTCTATCCTCTGTCATTTCCACTCTTTTATTGAGCCCATCCTGTGAGGTTTTTTTTTTTTTAATGTTTGTTACTGCATTTTTCAGTTCTATAATTTCCATTTGGTTTTTTAAAATAACTTCTATTTCTTTAATGAAAGTTTAACTTGTAATTGATTATTGCAGAATTTTTGTGACAGCTGCTTTAAAAAACTTATCCTTGTCAGATAAGCCCAATATTGTATTCAGATCAGTATCAGCATGAACTGCCTTTTGTCTTTCAAGCTGTGATTTTCTTCGTTCTTGGTGTGACAGATGATTTTATTATTGTATCCATTACATTGATTATGTTGAGAGACACCTGCTTCTGTTTAAACCTTTTATTTTAGCAGGCAGTCATTTCATCTTGGTTTTGTGTATGGGCCTTAGCCTACTTTTGTAGACTCTGGTTCCAAAAGTAGTTTAATTTTCAGTGAATTTTCAATGTTATTTTTGGTCTGCTTGGTTTATCTGGTGCTACTGGGGTTCCCATTTTGTCCCTGCTGGTGCTGCCTGATGGAGTGGAATAGACTTCCTTGGTAGGGGTTGGGGGGCAGGGAGCTGCTGGAGTCTCTTTGTTGAGGAGGACTTTGGTGAGGGGCTCCTACCGGGGCCCCCGATTTGCCTTGGTGTCTCTGGAAAGGGGAGTAGAAAAGCAGCCCATGCGTACAAAAAGGCTGTCTGGATGGGGAGCTTGCTGTGGCTGAGTCTTCCCTGCTAGTTCTTCCTGCTGGTCTTATTATCTCTCAGCAGAAGAGTCTCTGGTCCAGAAAGAAAAGGGAGTACTTCACCATGGTGTTAGTCTTACCTGATGTTTTCAGAGGGACCTGATTAATAACCAAATACATTTTAAAGTTCTTTCACATTGGTTATTCCATTTGATTCTCACAATAGCCATATGAAGTGGAACACTGATAGATTAGTAGCTTCCATATTGTCTAAATGAGAAAAATGAGAACCTGAGAGTCCTAATGATGAGTCCCTGGAATTATACAGCATGTAGGTGCCAAGCCAGGACCATATCTCTGAACTTACGACCTTTGGTTCAGTATATTTCACTGACTTTCATGAAAAAGCATAGACTTTGCTGCCTGGTGTCCTTAGAGAGATTATAATATATATGCAGATGTAGGGCAAGACCCCTACAAAAGAGGAAAAGTTCATAAAAATACTGTGTGTGTGATATTAGCTCTATAGTAATACCCTAATCTTACTGTAATAGAAGAAATTCACACAATTAAGCACTTTTTATTTTCTGTGCCACACACTACACTTTACATACATTTATTCTCTACAATTTTCAACTTTTACAAATGTGGGAAATGAGTTACTGAGTTACTCCCCCAAGTCAACAAACAACTAATGCTTTTAGATTCATTATGTTTTACAGAGTGTTTCCCAATTATTATGTCATTTTTTGACCACCTCTAATAATCATGCAAGGTGGGTATTAGCTCCCCATTTTATAGAAGAGAAGTGGGAAGTTTAGTGAAATTAACTATTTTACTTGAAGTTGCCCGGTGAGCAGCATAGCTAGAATTTGAACCCAGGTCAGTCTGACATTTGTTTTACAATAAATATTAGCTTGCATAGGACATTAGACGTGGAATGGCACCAAGATATTTCTCGTATGAGTTCTTTTCATTCCGTTGATGGGGAAACTGAGACTTGGGGGGAAGAAGAAAACCATGTCTGAGGCTGGAACGTCTGTATCTACAACTTTATTTCTCTCCCCTTCTATGAGCTTTTAGACTGGTTTACAATTTCATTAGCACTTTCTGTGGAGTAAAAAAAGTGAAAAAGAAAGACATTGTTCTTATGAAATAAAAGAGAGATTAAAAGCCTTCCATTTGCTTCTTACCTCCTGCTTTTCTGCTAAAGGGTATTTGAAGAGAGAGAGTTCATTTGTTCAAGGCAAAGAGGGAGGCCTTTTCATACTTTTCCAGCTGGCTGAGATCACCTGGTTTCCAATTTAGGAGATGTGAGTAATTGTTTATCTAGAGACTACCAACCCATGCTCCTAACTAATCCCCAGACGCAGGGGACCAGGGAATGTGATGTTACATTTATTTATAGATGAGATTATATGCAGGCAGGGAGCACTTGTTTCCTCTGATACGCACAGGAAGTTTTTCCATCTGCTTCCACGTGTAGGGGGCTTGGGGAGAAAGAAAGGGTCCTTTTCTGACTTTGCAGGAAAATCAAGAAGGCTGGAAATAGTTTACTAATGGTTCTGGTTAGTAATAGGTGTGTGTACACACTTGTGAATATGTCCGTACCACATGTGTGCATGCACTTGTGTGAGGGGGGATTTGAAAGTGCACATGCATTGAATATTTGTGATTGTGCGGGAGATGGAGGCTTCGGGGTGTGTAGAAAGGTGTGTATGTGTGTATCTGGAATGACTGTGTCATGTGTGGTGATTTTGTGTATGTGTTTGCTCATTTGTGGAATGTAAGCTGCATGGATATACTTGCTAATTTAACACGTACAGCGAACATGAATAATATAGTGTTCCTGCAGAAGGTGTGGTCATGCTTATATCAATCTATGTGTAGGGATTTTCCTCCTAATTTTAAATGATTAGTTCTTTAAGAAGAGAGGAAAAGAGGAAAATTCCACTCTCTTGACCTCTCTTCTTCTATGGAACTTGGGTCTAGAGTGACATTAACCTCATATCTGTGCCAGATAGATCTGTGTAATGGATTTGAATCTGTTCTGAAGAAGGGTTTGTGCAGTATTCCTGAGCCAGCAACTTGAGATAGGACTCTTTATCCAAAAGGGGAACAGAGCCAGAAGTCAAATCAGAGCCCACGGACTAGTTTCACTTTGTGTTGGATGACCTTGGACAGAGCTAGAGCAATGAGGCAGGAGGAGGCTTATCCCCTATATCTGTCCAAGGAGAAGGAGGGGATTTATCAGACATTCTCTTTCTTTGGCTCCCTTGTCAAAGATCAATAGGCCATAAATGTATAGGTTGATTTCTGGATGCTCAATTCTATTCCATTGTTCTGTATGCCTCCCATATTATTTTGAGCATACTAGTTCTGCATAGATGGAAACTTCCAGAGACACGACCAGAGAACCTTGTGGGTGCTGAAAGGGATTTCAGAGCCCCAGTCCATCCTCGCCTGACATGTGGAATCCCACCACAGCTTCCTAGACAAAAGTTCCCCCAGCCTCGGGCCAAATACTTCCTCTGATGATGCTGTATAACCCCATTCTTATACAGCACATGTGTTTCTAGGAAGTTCCCCCTCCTCTGGAGACCACTTCTGTCTCGATATAACTTCTACCTCTCTCTGTCCTTTGGGCTCATGAAGAGTGAATGACCGTCTTTCTCTTGAAGGTAGTAAGGCATAATGAAAAGAATGCCAACTTGGTCCTGAGTTCAAATCCCACCTTGTTACTGACCAGTTATGAAATCCTAGGCAAGGAATTTTCCTAAGTGACAGTTTCCTCACATGGGAAATAAAAAGTGGGAGCAATGCTCCATGCCTCACAACGGTTGTTGGACAGATGCAACGAGACAATGACTTTAAAGTACATGTTTCCTAGATCATCCCGAATCTCCTTTCCTTCAGTCCAAGAAGCCACATTTTCCTCAATGGTTCTGCACTTCAAGTTATTTACAGACCCTCCAGACTTTGTTTTCCATGTTCTAGATGTGCTTCAGTTTGTTGACACTGCTTTGAATGTGCGGTGCTCAGGTCTGAACAGAGGATTACGGCTGTGCGCTGAGTGTCCCAGAGGGACTAGATGCTCACTTCCTTCATAAGGAACAACATAGCTCTATTCATAGCTTTCCATAGGCATATCCTGCTATTGCTATGCTGACTCATGGCGCAATTTGATCATTAAGGAAGCTCACGGTCTCCACCAGTCCTTCGTCAAGTATTTGAGCAGGTCATTTTTGAGCCTGAGGGGATTAGCACATATTTAGTCACAAAAAGTAAGGCTCATTTTCCTTCCCAAAGCCCTGTGCAATCTGCTCCCTGCTCACGTCTCATTTCCTGTCACTCTCCTCCTTCTCACCTCTTCCACTTCAGTCCCTCTGGCCCAAGGCCATTCCCAGCTCAGGAACCTGGTACAAGGTATTGCCATGGACAGGAAAGCTCTTCCCACGCCATAATTTCTCATGACTGCCTCCTTCTTATGATGCAGGGCCTTTCCAAACTCCAAACCGCAAGCCTCTAAAGAGCCCCTTTCCACCTACCTACACTTCATTTCATCCTATTTTACAGCACTTGTCACAGTTGGTAATTATCTTATTGGTCTACTTGTTTATAGTTGGTCTCCCGGACTAGAGTGTAAGCTCAACAGAGCAACCATAGATACCTTGTCTCCCTTGTTGGTCTCTGAATCCCCAGCATCTAGCACAGTGCCTGGCGTATGTAGGCACCCAATAAATATCTTTTGAGCGAAAGAATGCGTGCATTCATGAATGAGTTTATTCCTGTTGTGTATAATCTAATTGAATTTAATCACTTTGATGTAAGCTCTAAATTAGATTTTTTGAATCGTGCTTGCTCTCTTGGTACCCTGTCATCTGCACATTTTCTCAGTGTGCTAAATCTTCCCCCAAATGATAAAATTATTGATGAGGGTGGATCCCAGGATGAGCACGCAACAAGCCACGAAAGACCCCCCCACCCCAATTTTGGAATATGCTCCAGGGCATAAGGAGGACTGCTGTAGGATGGGGAGATGACCCAATGCAAATTCAACCCCATTAAAGGAAGAAGACGCCACTGTACCTGTCTGACATTACATTTCATTTGAGGGGCTTCTGTGAATTCAAAAACTGACCGAGTACATTGACAGCAGCAGCAACAATAATAATAATCAAAATTATCTTCCAATCTGTAAAGTAGGAAAATAAAGTAGTCCTGTTATATTCAACACTAAAATATTGGTGAATTCACTTGGCTCAACCTATTACTCATGCCTGCCTCCTAGGATTGTTGTAAAGATTAAATGAGAGTATGCACAGGAAGTCCTACCATCGTCTCTGGCTCCCATTGCACCCTCAGCAGTGTTTGTGACTATTGTTGCTTTTACTTTTGCTGTTATTATTATCACTGAATGCCTGCCATGGCATCTGCGGTGTGCTTTACAGAGATCCTCTCAATTATTTGTGAAGACAGAACATCTCCTTCCTGCCCCTACTGTTCCCTTCCATGTATGGGGACAGAAATTAGTGTGACATCTGTGGACTCTCACCTTCCAGCTCCACTTTTTGCCTCTGTGGAAGTTGCGTTTTTTTCCTTTGGTGAATCGGGAAGGAGGAGCTGCTCAGGAGTAGCTCAGTCCTGTTGCTTCCTCTTCTTACTGAAAGGAGACGCCCATCCAGTGCATCTGTGTTTTCTGCTTCCCTGAGCTGGAGTCCTCCCCAGGCTGAGCAGCCCGACCAGACTTTGTGCTGCTTCTGAACTAAACCAGGGAAGCTGCTGCTGCCACGATCACACACACACCGGCAGGGACATTGGCAGGGAGGTGGCATTCCGAGCTATGGACTCATGGCGTAGGACACAGTCCCAGATGAGTATGAGAAAGACAGAGACAGAGACGGCTCCAGGAAGAAGAGTAGAAGGGCTTGTTTCTTCTTTCTTTGAGGAAATGTTGTTGCCAAAGTGTTTGCTTCTAGGGGTTTTACAGATGAGGTCCGGGGGGAAAAATAGCATTCAAAGTGTACTGTTTTTTTAAAAAATGTAACAGCTTTATTGAGATACTATGCACATACCATACAATTCACCCATTTAAGTATAAAATTCAATAGTTTTTAGTATATCCGCAGAGTTGTACAACCATCACCATAATCAATTTTAGAATTTTTTCATCATCCCCAGAAGAAACCCTCGACTTATTAGCAGTCACTTCCCATTTTCCCCCAAACCCCCAGCCTTAAGCAACCACTAATCTACTTTCTTTTGGTCTCCATAGATTTGCTTAATCTGGACATTTCACTTTAATGAACTGATATAATATCGTCTATTGTGAATGGCCTTCTCAAAGTAGATTGTTTTAATGTATACTCCACCCTGGCTGAGATGCTACCTGATTTGTGGTCTGCTTTTCAGTTACTTTTTATTCATTTGTTCAGTAAATATTTATTGAAAACGTGTTATGTGCCAGCGTTTTGCAACGCTCTCAGGAAATGATGATGAGAAGAGGGAAAAAAGGAAAAAAAGAAAATACCCAATGCTCCTTGGAACTTACACTCTCTTCCCCCCGCCTAATATGCTCTTTTATCCTCCTTACTCCTTTTCTCCCTCTCACCCACCTCTGTGCCCAAATTATTTGGTACCGTTTTACTGCTTCCCCACCTTCAGTTCCTGAAGCCTCTCTACCTAGCAGCTACAAGCTTCACTGCACACAAAATTTGCCCAAGAATGCATGTGTATTACTGTCAGATGCTGCAGTGTGTGCTAATGGCATAATTACTGATGTGTTTTAGTCACACACAGACTCCCGGACTTCACTGACAAAGAAATAGTAAACAGTTCTTTAGTGCAATTGTATGTGTTCTATTTCCTGATTTTATATTTTAAAAAGAGATATAATTTTTTAATGTGGATGATTTTTATTTTTATCATATTGGCTTAAATGCAGATATGTTTGCTCTCCCTTAGTACATGATCCCTCCAACCAAGCTGGCTTTCCCAGGGTTTCAGCGAGGGAAAGGGAACTCTGGGCACCCAAGCCTGGAATAGTGTGCCCAGTGGTCACGATTCAACCCATGTTGCCACACGTGTTGAATAATTTTGTGGGGAAAATGTTTCCAGAATTCCTGATGCAGGGTAACATTTATAGGTGAGCTCTTTTCCTTTAAATTTCTGATTAGAGAAATTTCATTTATTTGGAACCATGGAATGGGAGCAGGGAGGTTTATAGCTCAGGGAAGAAATTTTTATCATTCCTTTAGTTTCTCGCTTCTGACTTGCGGAACTCCACTTCCTCAAAATAGCAAGGACTATGCCATGTGTTTAAACTTTTCACATCACTACCAGCTTATCTCATTGAATCCTTAACATCTTCCATTGAAGCAGATATTAATATAATCTTTATTTTGCAGATGTGGGGACTGTCGTTCAGAGACTGACTTGCCCCAGGTTACCCAGTTTGAAAGTGGCAGAAAGGACTTTTCACAAATGCAAGGTTTTCTGTTGCCACCATGAGCTCTTTCCAGGGCTTGCTCCTCAATCTTCCCCCATCCACCTACTTCCTTTGGCAGTTCCTCGTATATTTGCCCCAGGCAGAAACTCCTGAATAAGGAGTTTCTCTCAGCTGCAGCTTCTACCCTGCCTGTCAGGAACAAATGCTTGGCTTTCTCAGATACTGTGAGAATTCCCACCCACCCCTTCTACTGATGGAGTTGAAGAGCCATTTTGCTAGCTTAACTAGATGCTATCATCATAACACACAATTGCTAATTCACCCCCAGAGTCTCCTAACAGCCAGTTTAGTGGAACGCAGGGGCTGCCTTCCTTTTATCTTTTTAATTTTTATAAAGCAAAATGCATAAGCGAAAAGAGAGAACCAAACTTCCATGTGCTTTAGATATGCCTCTCTTCTTTGGCTTGTTCTTGTCCCTGGCAATCCCAGGCCAAAGCAGAGTCTCAGTGTCTTCCTAGAGATAGCCAAAGAAAAGAAACACACGATGAAAAATCAAAGAGGCAGTGTTCGAACTCGGTGCCATGAAGCTAAGACCACAGCATGTTTGTCCTCCGGACTCTACCGTCATGCTCCCCAGACACATGATGACACTTGAACTTAACTTTGTGGCCCTCAGATCCCACTAGGCTACACTCCCTGGTCATTCCAGGACACTGTTCATGATCTTAGTCCCTCTGTTTCCTTTATCCTCCCTAAATGCCAGCCCCTCACTTCTATTTCCTCTTACTTTCCCACTTCTCTCCTCCTATGGTAGGCTGTTTGCAAAAATGGCCACAATTCCTCACTGCTCCCTGCACTTTCCAGCTTTTCCCATTGAAAGGTAGGATCCATTTCTCCCTCTCCTTGAATCTGAGCTGTCCTGTGACTTTCTTTGATGAATAAAATATGGCAAAAGTGACCTTGTGCCCCCAGAGTGATGTATCCAAAAGTAATAACAGTGGTTGCCCCTGGTGGAATGAGGTGGGGTAAATTAGGTTGATGGTGATTGGGTGAGTCTGAGACTTCTCACTGTTTACAGTTTTGTCTTTTGGATTTTTGAAGTAAGTAAATGTATGAAAAAATAAGTATTTAAAAGTCAATGAGTCAAAAAAAAAAAAAAGAGTGACCTTGTGCCAATTCTGAGCCTCAGACTGAAGGCACGTCTCACATTTCTGTTCATTCTCTTGGAAACACGCTGAGCTGCTGTGTTAACAACCCCAGTCTATCCAGCTGGAAGATGGAGGGATACACAGCCCCATCACCTCTGCCACCCTAACTGAGCCAGTCAACACCCCAAAGCAAACACACTCATCGACTGGCAGCTGGCTATAGATTCAGGAATGTACCCAGTCAAGCCCAGAAAAATCATCCAACTAAGCCAAGACCAATTGTCAACCTACAGAATTGTGAGCTAACTAAAGGGTGTTATCTTAAGCTACTATATATGTGTATATATATATATATATATATATATATATATATATTTTTTTTTTTTTTTTTTTTTTTTTTTTTTTTTTTGCGGTACGCGGGCCCCTCACTGTTGGGGCCTCTCCCGTTGCAGAGCACGGGCTCCGGATGTGCAGGGTCAGCGGCCATGGCTCATGGGCCCAGCCGCTCTGTGGCACGTGGGATCTTCCCGGACCGGGGCACGAACCCGTGTTCCCTGCATCGGCAGGCGGACTCTCAACCACTGCGCCGCCAGGGAAGCCCCGTACTATATATTTTTTAATGCAGCTAAATTGATACACCTCCCTTTTCATACTTTTCCAAATTGTCCTCTAGAACCATTTTTCATTAATGCAAATTGGCATGGCTTTCTAGCTCCAGTGATGCCCCAGCCACCTCGACTGTGGCAGCCAGAGGAACCTCTCCTCCTCTTATTCTTTCCCCAGCCACAGGGTCCAGAGGGAGAGCTGCCATCCTCTTACTGACTCCACCTTCTTCCCAGGCTACAGATGAGCATATGGCCCAATTTGGACAAAATCTGAGTGCTTTACTCCTAACAACAGTGGTTAGTCCATTGGGAGGAGAGCACACGAGCCAACCCAGGGCCATCGGAGTCCTTCCTGGAACTTCCCAACTGGAGAACTGAAGCAGAGTAAGAAAAGCTTTCTTCTAAAGTAGAAAAGGGACTGTAAATATGCCAGCCTGAAGTTACCATTACTGAAATCCCTTGTCAAATGGAGAAGCTGATCTAGGAGCATGAAGCTGGAAGACAGAAGTTGAATCATGAGGGGGTGACTCTGCAGGTGAGCTTAGATTCCCTGGTGTTGGCCTTCCCTGACCTTGCTGTGGACTCAGTGTGTAAATCAATAATATCCTCTATTTTCCCAAGCTAGTTTGAATTGGGCCTCTGTGACTTGCAACCAAAGAGTCCTGAGTGAAACCTCACTCCAATATTTCTGGAGCTATAAGACCTGAAAAAAATGTCTTGCCTGTTGAGTTGCTTCTGTGCTCAGCTCAGCCTAGATTAGTTTGAATGAAGCTGGCAGCTGGGAGCACTTATAATATTCATTTCTTTCCATATGCCTTTTGTTTTTATTCATTCAAGACATATTGGCTGTGATGGGCAAGAGCCACACTATACATTAGAGATGTACAGACAAACCACATCGGCTCTACCCTTGGCAAAGTCATGATCGAGTGGGGCAAGAAGTGAGTAGCTGGCCAGTTCTCCCTGGCATAGTAAATGCTGAGAGGGAGTGATACACAAAGTGCTGTGATAACACAAGGAAGGTCATGTGGTCCAGCCACATGGGAGGGAGAGAGAGGCTGCTTAGGGAAGGCCCTGGTAGAATTATGTGTGCTGGGTATGACAGCTAATAATAACTAACTGGGTAAAGGCAGGAGGTACAGGGTGAGACTCTCTCCTGAAGCGGGGATATTATATGGAAATGTGTGGAGGGAGTTTGGAGAACTGAAGTGGGTTGTGGTGACAGATCAGAGGATGAGAAGCTAGAAAGATTTGCAGGGACCAGGGCATAAATAGACATTTGGATCATGTTAACAAGTCCAATCATGCTAACAAGATTGGACTTTTTTTTTTTTCTTTTCTGAGAGCAGTGGGAAGTCTAGAAGGTTTTCAATCAAGGAATCTTTTGATGTATTTTTTTAACATCTTTATTGGAGCATAATTGCTTTACAGTGGTGTGTTAGTTTCTGCTGTGTAACAGAGTGAATCAGCTATGCTAACACATATATATGGAATCAAGGAATCTTTTGATCAGATTCTAGCTTTTGGAAGATAGGTTTAGCATCTGCACAGAGAACAGATTACAGCAGGGAGAGCCTGGGGCAGGGAGATGGGTTAGTAATCCAGGAGAGGGGTGGTGACGATCTGAGCAATTCAAGGCAGCAAACTTAGGCTTTCGGGATGGAAAAGAAGGGCAGATTAGAGAGATATTAAGAAGGCAGAAGTACATTGATGGGATGTGGGAGGGGAGGGGAGGGGAGGAAAATCTCTTCCTCAAGTTGCTTCTAGTAGTGGTAAATCAGCTCTGAACCAGAAGCACCAGTGGGCAGTGCTGAAGCCTTTGGGTCCAAATTCAACCAACTCCTTGATATAAGAAATCTTCAAACAAGAATACAGAGTATCAACCCCTCATGTCCTGGCTGATTTCGCAACAATGAACTCCAATGTTTGTCTCCCCAGGCCCCTCAGATGGCCAAAGTCTTTGCTTACTGCAGGCTGTAGCCCACCCCCCACGGCAAACAAGTCAACCAGCTCCTCCTCTCATGTCCTAGCTGCCTTGCTCTCTCTCCAAAGCCCTCAGACAGCTGTTTTTGTAGATGCTATTGATGTTTGAAGCATCCCTGGCTTCTACCCACTAGGTTCCAGTAGCATATACCCCCTGTGCCTAGTAGTGACAACACAAAATCTCTCCAGACACTGACTTCCAGATGTCCTCTGGGGGCAAAACTGCCCCTCTTGAGAACTACCAACTCAAAGGGTTATTATGAGAGTTTAGGATGTGGAGTGTTAAATGCCCAGCCCAGTGTCTGGCACATGGAGTGGACTCAGCAAATACTGGGTTCCTTCTCCCTCCTATCACTTGTACCAGGACTCCTGCCCTGGTTCGTTGGGTGAGAAGATTCATGTCTTCCCCACTGGGGCTCACGGATCAGAAGTAACCAGGGATGCTGTAGTTCTAACAACACTTTGATGTGTGACCTTGAACAATCTCTCTGAGCTTCCCTAACAACAAAATGAGAGACTTGGACTTGGTGAATTTTAAATGCCCCTTCAGGGATGTTTCATGGTTCTTAGAATATAATATGCAGGCCAGAGTTGGGAGAAATAAGGCTGTCAAGGGTACCTTATGAGGAAAAATGGAAAGCCCTGGCTTTGTGAGATGAAGCAAAATGATGATGGAGGGGGTGTGTTCATCGTTGCCAAATATTTGAAGGCTGGATGTAGAAAGAGTACACTCTTAGGCCTCAGCACAGTGATTAGTTAAGAATGGAATAAAGCCAGGAGCTTACATTCAAGCGGAAATGGAGACGTCTGGCTAAGTAAGGGCTGAGAGAAATCCTGGAGAAGTGAGCCAGATACCACCTGCCTGGGTGTGGTCGGCAGAATTCTAGGATGAGCCCGAGATTCCCAGCCCATGATTACACACACCTTCTCCCAGTTTTTCAAACACTGATCTAAGTTCTACTGAGAAGATACTTTGCAGATGTAATTAAGGTCCTAAATCAGTTGACCTTAAGACAGATTATCCTGGTGGGTCTGACCTAATCACATGAGCCCTTTAGATCTGGGTCTAGAAGTCAGAGATGGAGGTCAGAGATACAAAATGTGAGAGGGATTTGATGGTGGAACCTAGATGGCATAGGATATGGAGGGCTTCGAGGAGCAGAGATCAGCTCCTGGCTGACAGCCAACAAATAAAGGGAGGCTTAAGTCCTATAACTGCAAGGAAAAAGATTGCAATCATGAATGAGCTGGGAAGAAGATTCCTCCGCAGAGCCTTCAGATGAGATCTTGGCTGATACATTGATTTCAGCCTTTGAGACCCTAAGCAGAGAACCATGTCCGGGGCCCTTATCTATAAAGTTTGAGAATGGGTGTTGTTTCAAGTCACTAAGAAATAGAAAACTGATAAGCCATAATTATCTCTGGGCCATTCCCTCCTCTAAAGCACTCCCACCCCTCCAGCTTGGTGGGCAGACATGTGACTATTTTACTCATTGTAGAGTCCGCCACATCCCCACGCTGTTGACGTCAGTAGACCTCTGTTTGGAGCAATCTTTATTTCCAACAATGAACGGCCAGTGGTGGAACTAAGAAACTGAGGGGAGGGAAAGGAAGAGGCAAATTCCCTATGGCTTTGACTTCAAGGGAAATGCCAAGCAAGTTCTTGACTTGGATCTCAACAAAATTAAGTTGTTTGTTTTTTTCTTCCTATCACTGTTTACAGATACCATTTAGTCTGAGATCAGAGTAAGCTCTGTCTTTTCTTAACAGAACTACAGACTGAATGATCCTTGGGGCTGGTGGGAGGAATAATAGGAGTTGTATTTCTTAAAGTAAATTGGTAAACAAGACCAGATGCACTCCCTTGTGAAGCAAAAGGAGGCTAAATGCAAGATCTGCTGTGTGTGTGTGTGTGTGTGTGTGTGTGTGTGTGTGTGTTTTAACATCTTTATTGGAGTATAATTGCTTTATAATGTTGTGTTAGTTTCTGCTGTACAACAAAGTGAATCAGCTATATGTATACGTATATCCCCATATCCCCTCCCTCTTGAGCCTCCCTCCCACCCTCCCTATCCCACCCCTCTAGGTCGCCACAAAACACCGAGCTGATCTCTGCTGTGTGTGTTTGTGTGTGAATGAAGTGTGTGTGAACGCATCTTTGTGTAAATAGAATGTGCACTCTATAGGTACCAGAGTGTCGTGATGTGTGGTGCCTGCGGAGACATGTTGCATGTTGGTGAAGTTGAACTCTGGTTGTGGGGAATTATGTGGGGGTATATCCATGTATAAGAGTGTGTGATGGGTGGGCAAGCAAGGTAGTTGTGATGGGGAGAATGTGTGTGTGAAACTGATATAGTCGTATATAAACAGGTGTGCTGTACAGCATGGCAGAGAGTCATGTGTATAGTTCTTTGTCTGTAGGAGAGCTGGAGTGGCAGAGGAAAATGTACTTGTGTGTAGGGTATATATGTGGGACTGAGAAAGGGGAAGGGGGCAGGGCACAACCTTTAAAAGAATGACATAGCCCGAGGACATGACATAAACTGATTAGAACCAAAAAGGCCCAAGATGGCGGACGAGTCAACTTCCACTAGACCTTGAGCCTCAGTATACACTCGTTGTAACATATCAGCAAGCTAAATGACATACGTACAGGTGCCATGGCAGTTCCGAGGTCGACCATGAAGGTCAAAAAGTGGGCAGTGGCCCAATTCCTGGAAATCCCCACCCCTTCCCCAAAATAGCTGGAATACTCCTCTCACTCATTAGCCTATGAAATTACCCACCCCTATAAAAACTGACAACCCCATACCCTGGGGCCTCTCACCTTCTGAGATGGCCCACACTCTGCCTATGGAGTGTGTTTCTCCCTGAATAAAACTTCTTTCACATTACTATGGCTCTCTCTTGAATTCTTTCCCGTGCGAAGCCAAGAACCCACACTCGGCAGCCATCCCAGGGACTCGCCTGAGACCTGGGACATGACCATCCTCTCCAGCCCCACTCTCCTTCCTGCAACAGGACTATTTGCAAAAAAGGAGTCTGAGGTGTAATGCATTTGAGTAGTAGGGGTGTGAGTTCATGGGTCCTGCTCAATGATTCTCTGCCTCTATGACATTAAGTTGTTTAAATTTCCTCTTTGCACTTACTACTGTCTAAATCTATCTTATTTATATACTTTGTTTATCTGTCCACTGGAATGTAAGTTCCGTGAGAGCAGAGTCCATCTCTATCTTATCTACTGATGCAACATCAATTTTTTAGAACACCACATGGCTTATACAAAAATAAAAGGATATGAGAGGTGATGCGATAGTAGGGTGTCTATGCATATGAGTATATGTAAGGGAGTGGTAAGGAATTTGCTATGATAGTGCAAATGGGATTAGGTAGCTCACGGAATTAGTGAAGAGGTGGAGTTAGGTTGGGTAAAGGTGATTGGCTTTATGTATGATTGTGTACTGTGTGCACATGAATATGTAGTGAAGGTTTGAATGTGTACTTAAAGGATATGTGGTTGGTGTTTATGGAGAGGGAGGTGAGAGTGTAAATATTTATGTTTGAGCGAATGTCATTTGCAATCTCACTGGGATGTATCTTGTCAGATGTTGACTCCCCTCAGGTTCCAGGGACCTGAAGCTGTATTGTGCCTTCCTAATGAGGAGTCCTGTCTAGACAGCTGGGTCTCAGGAGCCGTAATTACCTAATAAGGCACAGATGGGGTTAAGGGAAGATAGAATTCTTTTTTCTTAAGAGGTCCCTCAAATGAGTAGCAGGTCTTCCTGCATACCTGTAAGATGTGGCTATAAAACATGAGGTTCTAAAGTCCAGGTGGCTTCTTTTGTTTGTAGCAGTCATTTACTGTGGCTATCGGTGTGTGTGTGTGTGTGTGTGTGTGTGTGTGTGTGTTCTTTCAAAGAGCCAGGGCTTTACCTCTCAGGTTCTGGAGACACCCTAAACTCTGAACAATTATATTCTGAAGGTTTAAGTGTCCCTGCAATTTCAGCTCCCTGTTTCTTCAACTAGAGAAGCTTACTTTTTTCTCTAGTTATTTCTAAAAAGCTATTCTTTTGCTTGTCTTTTCTAGTTTTGCTGATAAGACCTCTAAGTGCCTGCTAATTCTTTTGCCCAGCTCTGGGATTAGAGCAATTTTCGGCACCTTCCTCCTTGTCTGAATGACCTCAAAGCTGTTCATCCCAATTTATCTTGAGTTCCATCTACTTTCACTTTTTTAAAGGAATGCTCTTGGCACTTCTGAGATTCTAGGTTTAGGATACAACTTTTTTCCCCCTTCTCCTGTGTCTCTGATGTAGCTGGAGGGTGGTTGATTAACTGCAAAGAACTACTGAGTTTCAAGTATAGTATAATGCTAAAATAGCCTACCTGGGTAATATGAAAAAATATATTTTTCCTGGAAATCTTCAATTAGAGTGTTTGACCTAAAATTTACGAAGTGCTGGAAACTGTAAAAGGCACCTCCTCCATCCTCATTTTTTTTTTTTTTTTTTTTTTTTTTTTGCGGTACGCGGGCTTCTCACTGTTGTGGCCTCTCCCGTTGCGGATCACAGGCTCCGGACGCGCAGGCTCAGCGGCCATGGCCCACGGGACCAGCCGCTCCACGGCATGTGGGATCTTCCCGGACCGGGGCACGAACCCGTGTCCCCTGCGTCGGCAGGCGGACTCTCAACCACTGCGCCACCAGGGAAGCCCCATCCTCATTTTTTTAAACCTACTATGTGAAAGTCATTGTCTTACAACCTGAAAGCGAAATGGGAGCTGGCAGAGAGAAATCCTAAGGAAAAAAAATAAGTAAAACATATTCCTCATTTAGGGAAAGGATTCTTGGAAGAACAGCACCCAAAAGACAAACCTGACCATCACCACCATCAACAGCACCATGACTGTCATCCTCATCCTTACCAATAGCCTCATAAAGTTTATAGAGTGTGAATCATTGGTATCTCCTCTTCTTCTGGTCTTAAATCCGGGCAAAAGATGATTGTCCCACCCACCCCAAGTTTTGGCACTCCAATATGGGTTTTGTAGAACACAAATTTTATGGGGCCACTCCTCTGCCCAGGATCATTCAATTCCTCAGATCAAATCCAAACTTTTCAGATAGCCAGTCAGAGCACACCATGCCCCAACCTCATTTGGTGTAAATCCCTCCAGTATGAATTAATCATCTAATGCATATCACATGGTGCCAGGCTATGTAAACTGAGGGTACAGAGAGGGGAAAGAGTGCAAAACTCCATCTGTGACCACAAGGAGCTCACAGTCCAGCAGAAGAGGCAAGGTGTAGCAGAGGTGACAGTAGCCAACTTTATGTTGGGTGAAGGGTGGTTATGAAGGGGTTGGGAAAAGAGGTGATGCTGGAGCTGAGCCTTGAAGGATGGTGCAGGGGTCTTACAAGGGAATAAATGGCTACAAAAAGGGGTGGTGTCCTCAGCCATGCTTTCTGGCTCAGACGTCATGTGCATTCTAACCTCTACGCTTTTGCCTGATACATTTCTGTTACTAGAAATGTCCTCCTTCTCTTCCCTTACTTATCCAAGTCCTGCCTACCCTGCAGGAACCATATCTGATCTCAGCATTGCCACAAAGCCTTCCCTGACCACTAGAACCCATCCTCTCTCCTCCCTAAACTCCTGTAGTCTAGTCTGTTTCAGACCACCATGCCCAATATGGTGATGGTGTTTTTTCCCTACTAAGGAAGAAAACTCTGAGGGCAGGAGGTCCAGTACTCCTTGGAACCATGTCCTGGAAGGCTAGGCAGAGTCTAGAGAGCCAGAAGAACACAGTGTTTATGAACACATTCTTAAAAGCCAGACTATGAGAGTTGAGACTATGAGGGCTCTTGTGCTTACCAAATGTGTTACTTTCAGAAAGTTATTTAAATGTCTTGTGCCTCAGTTTACTCATCTGTAAAATGGGAATAACTAATGAGATTAATGAGAATTGAATAACTTCATCCATGTGAAGCCTTTAGAACAGTGCCTGGGAAGTGGTAAGCGTTAAATAAATGTTGCCTATCATCACCATCAGATTCAACCAGCCTCTCTGTTATTTCATAGATGAAGAGGCACAGAGAAATGTAGTGACCTTTCTAAGTTCACACAGCTAGTGAGTGACAGAGCTGGGAGCAGAATTTAAGTGTCATAACTCCCAGCCAGGGTTCTTTTGGCAGCATCGCACCACTTCTTGATCTTCCCACAGGTCCTAGCTCAACACTTAACCAACAGCTCCAGCTCCATATGTGTTTGTCAAGTGAGTGACTGATCCCTGTACCCAACCAGGAGGCCCCAGAACTTGCTGGGTGTGAAGAGAATAGCTAAACTGGTCCAAATCCCAATGGTCTGAGTTCTCTACCCATACAAAGAACACCTAGCCCACACTTCAGAGAACACATTGCCTGTGGGCTGGAAGAAAGGAAGAGCTGGGGTCATTTAAAATTAATGCTCTTGGGTTGGCCTTAAAAGCTCCACCTTCCTCTCTCTCCATCTTCTATTATGACCTGGAGACCTGGAGGCAACTTGTCTTTTGCTGGCTTAAAGAGCAGCTCCATTTAAAAGCCATTAGCTTTTTTTTTTTTTTTTTTTACATCTTTATTGGAGTATAATTGCTTTACAATGGTGTGTTA